>NC_135480.1:198749341-199061547 GCF_052094955.1 Ictidomys tridecemlineatus | reverse complement strand
ACAGATTCCAGACATCTCCAACCTGCATGTCCCAAGGGATCTCCAAATCCACGCACTTAAAAGCTACATTTATCTTCCTGGTGTGTTTTTTCCACTCACCAAGTTTCCCTGACTCCATTCTCTGTCATCCCTGCCCAAACTAACTTTTCCCAATTTTCTCCCTAAAGCATTGACGAGGAACATCCCTAAGAGAGTTGGTGTAAAACTCTCCAGGGTTCCCTTCCAACTTCTGGTGTGGCCTCAAATTACCCAGTTCCATTTCATCACTGTCTCTTCTAAGACAGTTGTTCCAAATTCCATCATTTTGCTCCTTTATCCAGCAAATCACCTAGTCAAAATACTGTGCAAAATGCTGTGGTACGATCATCTTGTCTGCCCTGAAAATATACTTTTAGTGGCCTCACAGGGTTCTGTACCTCTGGAAGTACTTACCATTTGGCATTGCAATTATTAATCTCTCTCTAGTCTTAACCAGGGCCCCGTCCTGAAAGGGGGACACTCATCTGAGTTATGCAATCCTTTTATGGGGCCAGGGGAGAGCTGCAGGGATCAGGATTTCTACTATACTGCTCAACATGGGACCTTTGGGACTGGAAAAGCATGAAGCAGGCTGGCCAGCAATAGACCCCAGAAATATTCCCTCTAGCCTGTGAGCATTCAAAGGACCCCAGCTGTGAAACTGGCCTGGCCTCTATAAGAACACCTGCATGGGCTCCCTTTCTTTCTGAAGGCATAAAGCCGTGGTCTCTGGATTTGGATCTGTTTCCATTCAAAGGCTATGTGTTAGGGGAGCAGACATTGGAGAGCAGGTCAAACGGGGAGAGAGACTGAAGCAGGTATGCTGAAGGACCACAGTGAGGAGAAAGCCATGCTACCAGTATCCCTAAGACCTGGCAGAGCACACCTGGGCCCTGGGCCCTGGTTACTTTAACTACTTACTGCTCTCTGGCTGTTGCCCTGTCATTCCCTCTCCCCTCACCACACAGAGATGCTTTTGTGTTTTCAGGCCTAACTCCACCCTTCCTTTCCTCTCTCCTGTAAGACCCTCCCTGGACCTCAAGGACTCCTAGGTTTCCATCTGTTTCAGTCACCGAAGTACTGCACTCCACAGCAACTGTAGGGACTCCCCCCTCTGCTGTGTCTTCTCCCCCGTGCAGCCTGGCATACCTCAGGTACATGCCTGTTGGTGGGCAGAAGGTGCTGCCTGATGCTTACACAAGACAGTACAGTCTTGTCCTCTCTTGACTGACTCCTGTGCTGTGTGGGATGAGGAAGGGAAGAGGAACATGTAAAGAGAAAACTGGATTTTACAAAGAAATGCTGTTTGTACCAAAATATTTAATGAATATGCTGTTAAAATAAAACCAACAAAAGAAATAGTAATACAATTTTACTGGTTTATATTTCAGTTCGTAAAGTTGACACACAAACTACCTACCCTAGCACAATGTCCACACACCTAGGATTAGATGGGCTTACAGCTGTTTTGATAACTGAATAAGAAAGACACAGAAAGCAGCAGAGGGGATGGTCGTTGGTGTTGGTGGTGGTGGTGGGGTGTTGCCACTTGTTATCTCCCTTCTCAGAAGACCTCAGCAAGCGTTAGTACAGCCAACAGGAAGAGAGATACAGAACAGCAGCCCAGTGTCTCTATATACAACCAGTGCCTCCTGTCACCAGCCACCTCTGCACTGAATGCCAAGAAGAGGACAATCATTTTGCACACAGCCTGTCAGCATTTCACTATATAAATTAAAAGTTTTTTGTCTTTTGCTTTTTAATAAAAAAGGTGCTAAAACCTCCATCATAGCTTTGAAATGAGAACCTGCAGCCCATCTGGACAATGAAGTCTGTGCCCAGCCACACATTCCCGGAGGGCTCAGAAGCCGAGTCAGGAGGGACTAGGCCAGGAGGGTGGAGACCTCAAGGCCTGTGCACGCTCACATTTACATAAATACAGTGCAGTCCTCACTTGTACAGCCTGTTGTGCAAACACACTAGGAATCTTGGAAGTGAGGGCCCTTTTCACAGTTCCCACGGTGGCAGGGAGGAAAGCAGGGCCCAACAAAACTCAAGTAAAAGTAAGTGCCAAGTAACCATGTCAGTAAGTTGAGCAGATCAGCAGTCCTAGTCTGGGATTTAAACACTGTCAGCTGGGTACATTGGGGAAGATATTTATATATATATACATGTACACATGACACATTAAGCAAAATAAGATTTGTCCACATTATGATTAATCCAGCTTTGCAAGTCACATCATCCACCCAGCCTTGTGAAATCATTTTGGCAGCTAATGCTAAAAACAGGAACTACGAGAATTGCATAGAATTTATCAGAAACATGTGAATAATACTAAACCAAAAACCTGTCTCTCATATAGTTTAGTAAAACTAGGTGGCTTCGGCTATAACTAGGAAACCCTCCTGTTAAAAACAAAGTGCTTCTCATGTCTACCTGGGGACCACCTGCTGGCACAGACGGATAAGAATTATTTTAATTTTTGATCCCTGCTCCCCCGCCCCCATGTATATAATGCATATTTAAAAAAATTGGTTTAAAAAAAATCAACACACTGAAGGATCCCCAAATGCTGATAATGTAAATTCAGCCTTTAGGCTGGGTGAGGTGTTGACCTACACGGAGGGGGCCTGGGAGGTCACACTGAGGAGTGAGTTCTGGTGTGTCCGGAGCATCAGCTAAGTTGGCAGGCCTGCTGGTATCAGCAGTTAGGAGAGCCTTACCCAGAGCTGCCTGCTCAGGAGCCCTGGTCCAATGACCTACCAACGTACGTGAACAGATTTGAATTAGGTACATTCTGGTCCTGGGACATGTCACAGAATCACACATCTGGCCAAAGAAGGCAACAAAAGGTGGCATGTTTTCTGAAGGTGTTTGGAGGCAGCCCGGGCTCTCAGCAAGTCTCTTTCCCTTGAACGCCGGTTGCCGTCTTTATGGAACTCAGGGTTCGGTTAAACCAGGTCTTCTTAGCTGCCTGTACCTCATTGAGAGCAAGGCCTAAGTGGTGCTCCAAGTCCTGTAGGAGGAAAGATAAATATGAGGATCTCGGCTTTGGTGTCAATGACATTGCCTCCCCAGAAGTGAGCCAGGTAAAAGTTACATCTGAAAACTTCCCCTGCTTCAAGCTGGCAGAGGAAGGTTTGTAATAGCTAGAGATTGGGGAGCTTTCCTAGTTAGACCTCTGTCTCTTGGGATTTGTTACCCGGGGTACTTTACCACTGAGTTACATTCTCAATTTTTTTATTTATCTGTGATGGATTCTTGCTAACTTGCTGAGGCTGGCCTCAAACTTGTAATCCTTCTACCTCAGCCTCCTGAGATGCTGGGATTTCAGCAATGTGCCACTGTGCCTGGCTAAACCTTCATTTCTTTTCTGGTGTATTTATTAAAACCAATGGTCTGTTAATTGAATGTCTCCCCCTTCTATCCACGAAGCAGACAGCTCATTCTCTAGCTCTTGATTATACCATTAATTTCCAACTAAAACTTTTAAAGTGCAATTGAAATGCTTCATACCCTGGGCCCACATCTTCTCTCCCAGTCTTAGCGCCCACCTCCATCCCCTCCTCCTACATGGAAGGTCTCCCATAAGACTGTCTCCTCACTGGGCAGTCCTCTCCTTCCTCTGGCTGTGGAACAAGCCACTCCTGACCTCCTGCCTTGGTGCTCGTGCTTCATTTGCTGCAGCTGCATGCCCTGGCCATTCTCTGACCACAGCCCACACACTGACTGCTGCCTTGGGGATGCCTTTCCTGATTGTCCTGGGCAGTTCCATGAGCCAAGGCTTAGCTCTGCAACCCCAGACCTAGAACAGGAGAACAGGCCTGGCAAAGAGCAGGTGTCTGGGGACAATATACAGTGGGAGCGCAACTGCTGCAGCTCCGGACCTGAACTGCACCGAGATAGATACTGACCACTGGCATTCTTCCAGGAGGATTATGATGAAAAGTTTAAAAATGATGAAAAAGAACCTATGCTATAAATGTCATTTCTGGGGCTTTTCATCCCCTTCAGGGAATCTGGCCCACAGCGTGCATCTGAGTGCCAATGACATTACCTGGATCTTGCACTCAGCTTCCACCAACTGGAGCTTGGTTTGTGCCAGTTCCAGTTCCATCTCTCTCAGCTGGTTCTTGAGGGTCTCCTTCTCTTCATCTGTGTCCTCATCTAACATCTCCTTGGTTGAGCTGATGCCCTTCACATGTCCTTCTTTGTTGAAAAATTCCCGGCAGCGCTCACAGTCATCCACCTTTTGCTGTAAGTGAAGTCAGAGATAAAGAGGCAAAGAAGAGAAACCAGCCCTTGGGGACGCTGTAAGCACCTCCCCTGGGGGCAGGAGATCCATGAAAGGGCATCTCTGTTGAGCTCCTAGCTTCTGACACCTGGCTTTCTTTGGAAACTGGCAGACAACCCACTGGGAAAGCTAGCCCGGTAGTGTACACTGAAAGAAAACAAATATTCTTGTCTTGACCCAGCAGTCACATTTCTGGGGACCCAGCTAAGAAAAGGAAGCAATGACTAAACAAGATTTACCTACAAGATTTCACTGCAGAACTAGGGATAGGGAAAGGGGGGAGGGCTCCAACGATCCAAGAACTGGGAGAATGAAATATACTGTGCTATGTTTGTTCATGGAAGAACACGGTTGCTAAAAGGTTTGAGAAAGACTTCCTAATATGGGAAAATGGCTAAATGCTAGTTCAAAGAAATAGGTCACAGAAATATATATAAAATATGGTCACCAATAATATCCCATGTCATCAAAACAAGGTGCCACTGACTAATAAACATTATTTTATGTTCCTCTTAAGAAAATATTTTGTCAAGTAAGCCACAAAAAGCTAGCCATCATAAAAAAGCTCAATTTTAGCAATGATAATGTGAAATAAATATACATTAGAAGTTATGAAATTTTACATGTTATAGGAAACAAAGACTGAAAAAAATATACACCAAAGTGCTGGTAATGACTACATTAGGGGGTGGGAGTATAGCACAGGGGTGGGGTACATATTTATTAGCACTGTGCAAGTTCCTAGGTTCAATCTCCAGTATATATACAAAAAGACTCTCATTGGTGGGTAATAGCATTATAAGGGTTTTTCAACATATTTGCTCTCATTTCCCTAATTTTCTGAAAGCGCATTATTAAAGTTTTAGAATCAGAATATAAATGGTATTTTAAAATAGATGCTTTTGGTTAAACAATACTTAACAATGCAGGCTGATGCCACCTTGCTCTGGATGTCATGGTGATTTTTGCAAACATGGCTACGGGCATGAAACTTTACTGTCCATTGAGTTGTACATGTTAGTACAGCATCTTTATCACTCACCTTGTTAAATCTGACAAGAACTCTAACACAGATACAGCTTAAAGAAAGTATCAAGTGATGAAATCTCCCTATCTTGGCAATAAAATATTAAAAAATTAAAGTCTTCCTGATAATTTACATCTGCTACAGCAGAAAGGAAGGGAGGATTTCCACAGAAACTGGTGGAGGAGGAGGGTTAGCACATGATCCTGACCTCTGCACCCTGCCCACTGTCCTCCCCATGACATTTGAAAATCCTGGGGCACTTGTAGTTTGAGACATAGAGCCAGACTCCCTGGGTTCCATCTATCCTCCCTTCCAGAGAAACAGGCAAAATATGAGTTGATAAACACCGAGCCAGGCTGTGACAGGGACTGAGTCTACTCCTCAGCTTCTCACACTTAGTAGTTCAATGCACCTCATAAAACCTGCTGTGCTGAATAAAGCTATAAAATGAACTAGGTCGTGTACAGTTTCTTTGGTAAAGGAAGTCTTACCCGAATTTTCTCAATTTCCACTTTATTAGCGGTCTGCTGCTTCTCCAGTCTTTCACTCAACTGAGAACAGATCTGAAGAAACAAAGAGAAAATAGTAATCTTTGGAGCAGTGCAGTCATGTATAGTTTGGCCTTGGTGTACATTGTACAGTGGGCAGTTGGAATATGCCAAATGGAACTAACACAGCACTGAACAGGCTGTATCAGGAGGGGTGTGATCAGGAGGGGTGTGAAGTTGAAAGACTAGCAGAAGCTTCTCCAGCTGTGCTGCCTTTGCATCACCAGGGCTTGCAGGAATCTGCAGATGTACTCAACAATCAGTGGTTTTGGAACATTTGCAGACATGAAATCCTGGCATAGGAAGGAGCAAGCTTAATGCAGTGATAGTTCAAAACTCAACCAGAGAGAACTGGTTTCTAATCGCAAGTAAAACTAAGTCCATAATATTACTCTGAAATGCCCTGAAACATACAGTGGTTTTAATTTATTAAGTACCTACTATATGATGGGCACCATGCCAGGTATTCTATGAGTCTATTACTCTGAATCCTCCTAACAGCACTTTGAGACAGGGATTATTTTTCTTATTTTACAATTGACATTAAGGGGAGAGCAAGGGGAGGGTACACGGCCAAGGTATAGGGACCCACCTGCTTGTAGTCACCAATGATAGAACTGTTTTTTTTAATCTCAGATTCTGCCTTGTCAAGTTCCCGACGGCACATTTCCTTTAACTGAACACATAAGAAAACAAAAATGGATGTTTTAAGAGAAATAACTAACTGCTTAGTGCTGGGCCTTCCAAAAAGTACCTCGATCAACTCAGGAAGGGCTTGAATTCCCACACCTTCTTTCTCTGTCCTTAATCAATTGTTCTTGTTGTTGGGAGAGGGACAAACTTCCCAAAATGCCAACCCCACTTGCAACTGGGGCTTTTGCTGAAGTCCTTCCTGCTGGTGCTACTCCCCAAGCTGAGTGTCACCTTAGCTTAGGAGGAGCACAAACCAAACACAGAAACAAGCTAATGCAATGGCTGCAGCTCTCCTAGCGCCTTGCTGTTAACTCAGAGAGCCTTTGTCACATTCAGCCCAGTCAGTCCCACCTGCCATGGGCAGGGTATACCACCCCTGAGAATTGTGGGGAGAGAGGGCAGGGGCTAGCTCCAAGGTACATGGCACCCACAGCTCATCCAGTGACTACGGCTGTGTGTCCTAGTAAATGGTACCCTGAGGGAGACCTCAGAGGACAAGGTACAGAAAAGCCAGACATTTCCTCTTCTGTGACACTCCTGTGCTGATGCACAGGAATTTTTCTGAACCCAACAAAGGACAGGCTTTGGCCCACTGTCACCTCCTCAACTGTAAGAACCATTACACTTCACAGACTAAATATAGAAGCCCATTGGAGAGAACCTAAAGTCAGCTATCTCCAGGTTCTCCTGAACTCCCACCACTCCAGCAGGGCAGGCACTAAGCAGCATGGCAGGCAAAGCTTCCCTCACCTGAGCAGACTCCTCTTCCAACCGTCTCTTCTCTTCTTCTGCATCAATCAACTTCTGTTTAGTCATCAGTAGCTCCTTATTCAGTGCATCAGCCTTTTCTTCCGCCTGTGATATTTAAGATGTGCTGTCACAGTAGAGAACTAAGCACTGAAGAGGGCTTAAATTACTGAGCACAATCCGATTTTAAGACAGGGAAACCGATCCACATAGGGGAAACCACATGCCCACTCTCATAGTGAGCCTCAGCTCATGTACAATGGTGGGCCAGCCTCCCACGGGGAGTGCATATGGGCCAGGAGTGCAGCTTTGGGTAGCAAACAGGCTGGCTCAACTGCCATTGTTCACTGACGAAGTGCCAGACACGCCACGGAGAACTCTAAACTTCGGGTTCTCTGAGAGACAAAGCATTAAAAGTATTCAGCATAGTGCCTAGAATAAGTGAACTCTCAATAATAAAAGATCCCTGTCATCTTTTTCTTTTTCTGGTACTGGGAATTGAATCCAGGGTCACTTAACCATTGAGCCACATCCCACCATTCTCAGCACTTTTTATTTTTAATTTTGAGGCAGGGTCTTGCTAAGTTGCCGAGGCTGGCTTTGAACTTGTAATCTTCCTGCCTCAGCCCCCTGAGCCACACTGGCATCATTTTAAAATTTTTTTGTGGTACATGGGTTTAAACCCAGGGATGCTTTACCATTAAGCCAATCTCCAGCCCTTCTTATTTGAAAAATTTTGAGACAGGGTCTAAGTTTCTTAGGGTCTCACTAAGTTGCCCAGGCTGGCCTCAGACCTGCAATCTTCCTGCCTCAGCCTCCCCAAATTGCTGGGATTATAGGTATGTGCCACGATGCCTAGCTGTCATTGTTTTGAACAATAATAATACACTCTGGTTTTCTTCTTCCAAACTGTCTGTATTTCCTGTGCTTCATCCAATAAGTTCTGCATTTTGCTGTTAAGGTCGCCCCATACAGGAGGTTGCCTCTTTCCTGGCACTTTCTTTTTTCTTACTTTCAATGACCACATTTTACCCCAGTCCTTTTTTCTAATACATGCAAACATCTGGTGGGCATCCATTGAAAAGTCATATCCTTGTGTCTGATGTCTGAGCTCCTGACACTGGTCCCTCCCAGGAAAACTGAAGAATGACCCCCTAAACCATGCTGGAACAAGGAAAAGATCTAGATGAGAGGGTCTTTGCTCCCCAGGCTTCCTCCAACATGAACAGATTTCCAGAAAACTGGGACCTTAGATGAGGAACTGAGAATTAGTATGACATGCAATTCAAAAGTCCACTATGTCTGGCAAACTTGACAGGAACATAATTAAATGGGATACCAGAGTTAAGAGCTGCCCTTTCTGGGGATAGCTTGCCATCTCCTCTAGCTCAAGCCCAATGCACAATCAAAGGGGGAAATGAGGAGACTCAAGCAGCAGGGGAAACAACTAGTAAGTAGAATGAAGACTAATTAAAGATTTTTATTCCATTTTAATCAAAGGAACCTATAATTTCTGCTTTAGACTCAGTTAACATCTTATGCACCACGGTGGAGCACCTGGGTTGTGCACTGAGGTTTTCTCCTGTGTCACCACTGCCAGAGATGATGATCACTACTGGGACTCTCGGAGGGACAGAAGCACCAGGTGAACTGGGTCTTCTAACTCAGGAGTGCCCACCCTGAAGAAGAAAGGTGAGGAGGTTCCGCTAGGTTCTCAGGGTCCACCTGGCACAGCTCCTGCCTCCAATTCACCAGACTCTGGGCCCAGCATCTGTCCCAGCACTCCCAGAGCTGCCTCTCAGCACTGTGCCATTTGGAAGGTGCACAGAAGTTACTGATCTAACCAGCATCTTCTGATAGCACCACACTCATGAGCAAATGAGAACATCTGGGTCATAAACACAGATCCAGACTTCTAGTCTAGGATTAATAGGGATCAGATTTATCCTCCCATCGTCAACAGGAAACTGGGCAAAATATATGAAGCAACTATTTTCAGATGCTGAAAACAATAAATGCAGAACTGTGGTTCTTAGGAGAAAAAACTGAAATGTGTGTACTACTCCCACTCTGGCTTCTGCCTGGGTTCTAAGCAGAGTGTAAGGGCCTCAGAAGGTCAGCACACTGTGGGGGGGATGGCTGAGGTGGCTTGGAGTTGTGAAGCAGAGCTCTGGAGAAGAGAAAATCATGCAACAGTACAGAAAACTGTAGAAAATCCAAAATTTTGTAAACACATAATTAAAGCAAAAAGAGAGGAAAAAAAGCAAGTAGGACAAACAGAAAACAAATTCCTATACACAAAAACTCATTTCAAATATAAAGACAAAGATGTTAAAAATATAAGGATGGAAAAAGATACATAGTGCAAAAGTTATACAGAAGTTAGAGCGGTTGTATACCTGCCAGATACAGTAGGTTTCAGAACGGTGAGTATTACCAGAGACAAAGAGGGTCCTAATGATATAAGAGTCACTACATGGAGAAGGCATAGCAATCTAAAATTTATGTTGAAGTTCAAATGATGTGAAGTGAAACTCCACATAATTGAAAGGAGAAATAGATAAATGCATAAATAGAGAAAGGGGACTTTCCACACTGCTCTCTCAGTCAGTAACAAGACACGTGGGGAGAAAAATCATTGAATCTACAGAAGGCTTAAATGTAGTCTTCAACCATCTTGCCTGACTGACACAGAGCAGCTGACCCACAGCAACAGGATCCACTCTCCACATGCAGAGTGGTGAGCCATGGGACTGCGTTCAAATGGAGCATGTCCTCCGACAACCAGAGAACTAAATTAGAAAATAAACACACATTATTTCACTTGTCTAGGTCAAAGACAAAAATCACAAGAACTAAATGAAAATAAAAATACAACACACAATGCAGTGAATATGGAGGGAAATTGTGCTTACATGGAGATAACTAACTTTTGAGTGCTTACTTCAGAAAAGAAAGGTTCTTTTGTGAAGAAGAAATGGAATTTTCAACCTTCCTCTTTGAGAAGCTAGAAAAAATGTAAATTAACCTAACAAAAATAGAAGGAAAAAATAAAAAGCAGAAATCAATGACAAACACTAGAGAAAAATCAATGAAACTAAAAGCTGACTTTTGAAAAGATCGATCCAACTGATAAAATTTCTAGTTACATTCAGGAAAAAAACCATAAGTTACTCAATATCAGGAATAAAAGAGGGACATCACTTCAGACTCTATAAATACTCAAAGAAGGAAATAAAAAGTTTATATCACTGTACTTGACAACTAAGATGAAATGGATAAATTACTTGAAAGACAAACCATAAAAATGAGCACTGAAGAACCAGAAAATCAGGGTAGCTTTATTATCCAAAAAGAAATTAAATTCACAGTTAAACAGGTTTCTATAAAGCCAATTCCAGGCCCACATGACCTCAATAGGGAACTAAAGATTTAATCAAAGAACAATCCTTTGTAGAGTCCTTAAGAAAACAGGAAGGAACACTTCAAGCCTAGTTCATTCTATGAGAGCAAAACCAGACAAAAACATTACAGAAAATTCCAAACACTCCTGATGCATATAACACTGAAAAAATTAAAATGTTTAATAAAAAAAAATAGAAACTCCAACTGGGCTTATCCTAGGATTGTTTGGGTGGTTTACACTTTAATTTACTTCACCATATTAATAAAATTAAGGAGAAAAACTAAGTAACAAGTACTTCTACAGATGCAGGAAAAGCATCTGACAAAGTTCATCATTCATCATGACAAAAATTCTCAGCAAAGAGGAACAGAGGAGAACTTTCTCAGCCTGCTCTGTGCAAAACCCATTGCCAACATCTGGAAGAAGGCAACGACATCTACTTTCTCCATGCAACAGTGCTCTGAAGATCCCAGTAAGGGCAGTGAGGCAAGAACAGCTGGAAAGGAAGTGAAACTGTGATGACATGATTGTGTTGGGGGAAAACCTAAGTGGTGGGGGGAAAAAGCACTACTAGATTAAGAAGTGATTTCAGCAAGATCAAAAATCAGTTGTAGGGCTGGGATGTGGCTCAGTGGTACAGTGCTTACCTCACACATGTGAGGCACTGGGTTCAATTCTCAGCACCACAAATAAATAAGTGAATAAAATAAAGGTCCATCAACAACTAGAAAAAAAAAATCAGTTGTACTGGCTGGGCGCTATAGCACATGCCTGTAATCCCAGCCGCTGAGCAGGCTGAGGAAGGAGGATCACGAGTTCAAAGCCAGCCTCAGCAAAAGTAAGGCACTACGCAACTCAGTGAGTCCCTGTCCCAAAATAAAATACAAAATAGAGCTGGGATGTGACTCAGTGGTCAAGTGCCCTAAGTTCAACCCCTGGTACCTGCCCCCTGAAAAGAAAAAATCAGCTGTACTTCTACAAATTAGCAACAATTGGAAAATGTAATTAAGAAAACACCACCACTGATAACAGATTATTAAATCAGGTTTAAGTCTTACAAAACTGACAACTAAAAAGCAAATAAGAGAGGTAAATAGGGAGCCTACATCATGGGAACAAATCTTTACTCCTCACACTTCAGATAGAGCCCTAATATCCAGAGTATATAAAGAACTCAAAAAATTAGACAATAAGATAACAAATAACCCAATCAACAAATAGGCCAAGGACCTGAACAGACACTTCTCAGAGGAGGACATACAATCAATCAACAAGTAATGAAAAAATGCTCACCATCTCTAGCAGTCAGAGAAATGCAAATCAAAACCACCCTAAGATACCATCTCACCCCAGTAAGATTGGCAGCCATTATGAAGTCAAAAAACAACAAGGGCTGGCGAGGATGTGGGGAAAAGGGTACACCTGCACATTGTTGGTGGGACTGCAAATTGGTGCAGCCAATTTGGAAAGCAGTATGGAGATTCCTTGGAAAGCTGGGAATGGAACCAACACTTGACCCAGCTATTCCCCTTCTCGGTCTATTCCCTAAAGACCTAAAAAGAGCATGCTACAGGGACACTGCTACATCGATGTTCATAGCAGCACAATTCACAATAGCAAGACTGTGGAACCAACCTAGATGCCCTTCAATAGACGAATGGATAAAAAAAAATGTGGCACTTATACACATTGGAGTATTATTCTGCATTATAAAATGACAAAATCATAGAATTTGGAGGGAAATGGATGGCATTAGAGCAGATTATGCTAAGTGAAGCTAGCCAAGCCCTAAAAAACAAATGCCAAATGTCTTCTTTGATATAAGGAGAGTAACTAAGAACAGACTAGGGAAGAAGAGCACGAGAAGAAGACTAACATTAAACAAGGATGAGAGGTGGGAGGGAAAGGGAGAGAGAAGGGAAATTGCATGGAAATGGAAGGAGACCCTCAGGGTTATACAAAATTACATACAAGAGGAAGTGAGGGGAAAGGGAAAAATAATACAAGGGGGAGGAATGAATTACAGTAGAGGGGGTAGAGAGAGAAGAGGGGAGGGGAGGGGAGGGGGGATAGTAGAGGATAGGAAAGGCAGCAGAATACAACAGACATGAGTATGTCAATATGTAAATCAATGGAAGTGTAACTGATGTGATTCTGCAATCTGTATATAGGGTAAAAATGGGAGTTCATAACCCACTTGAATCAAAGTGTGAAATATGATATATCAAGAACTATGTAATGTTTTGAACAACCAACAATAAAATAAATAAAATTTAAAAAATAATAAAAATAAAAAGCACTGCTATGAAAAACTGAAAAATACCTTATTCAGTGAAAATTACAACATGCTCATGAATTGGATGGCTCAATCATTGTTCAAATGTCAATTCTCAGAAAAACTGATTCATAGATCCAATGAAATCCCACTAAAAATCTCAGATGGCTTTTATTTCTAGAAACTGACAAGTTAATTCTAATCTATATAGAAACACCAAGTGACTTTCAAAAACATCAAGGTTGGAGGACTCACAGGACCCAATTTTAACATTTATTATAAAGCCACAGAGTGGTACTGGCATAAGGACAGCCATACAGATCAATGAAGCAGAAAAGAGAATTAAGAAGTAAATCTGCACACAGCATCAACTGATTTTTGATAAAGGGGTCAAGGTAACTTAATGGACAAAGTTGAGCAACGTGTTCAAGGTCACAGAACTAGTAAGCAGGTGGGCTCCTGAGTTGGTTTCCTTTGCTCTCATGTCATTCTGTTTTAAGGCAGAGGAAAAACCACACCAGGGAGGACTGGGACACAGCCCTGTCAACCCTCTGCCTGGGACCTTCTGTAGATTCCCTCTCAATTCTTTCAGCACCAGGGTCAGTTCTAGCCATCATTCCCACTGCACAGGGAAGAAATCTTGACTGAAGTTACTTAGGGATTAAAGGGCTGACGTGGAATCTCTCCACAACTGCTGTGTGAAGAACAGCAAAAGTGACAGGTGATGAATAACAAAAGTGATATAAAATCAACTGAAATACACAGAGGCTTCTGGAGATTGTGTAAGCCTTGCTATCGCTTTTTTTTTTTTTTTCTGGGATGCAGGAAGGGGAGAGTTGAAAGGAATGAAGTTCTTTTGAAAACCTGAGACCCTGAAGTCAAAAGAAAGGTGAGTGGACCCACAATTCTCACTGTGGTGACAGGAAGAACTGAGCTGATTTTTGGTGATGGTTCCAAACAATCAAGAGAGATGACTAACTTAGAAAGGAATGTCTCCTGACCCTGTAGATGCTGGAGGAGGCTGCTGGGCCTGCTGAGGACTGGGAGCTCTAGGTTTCAATCTGAGGGCTCTGCCTCTGACTAGGTGGGTGACTGTGTGTAAGATATTTAATTCATTTTTGCCTCAGCTTCCTGATCAGTAAAACAGGCATCAGGATATCCCTTCTACAATCTGGGCTGTTTGAAGATTGAGCAAGAAGGTGTATATAAAGCACTCAGTGAAAGGCCTAGCACTTGTCAATGTGTCAGAATCATTAGTCATCGCTCCTTTCTCCTACTTATTATGGGGACAGGTGGTATCACAGGAAGAGGCCTGGCATTCCAATTAGATGGGTCTGAGTTAGACTCAGGTCTGCTTCTTTCTGGGTGCTTCAAGTATCAAGTTTTATGACTTAACAAAAAATTCCCATCCATCAATGGAGCCAATGTTACTAAACTTAAAAGGCTGAGGCAAGGAGAAGAGGTATCAGAGTTTAGTGAAGTATTTATAAATAAATGGTGCCTGGCAGCACAGATCCTCACTAAAAGGGAACATCTATTATTATTATTCATTTCTGATGTCAGGTATATGACTTAGTTCTTTTGACTACTTTATCAGGATAAAGACACCTTGAAAAAGGTTTCACACTGTTCAGGGTCAGGTTTCAAGTGTTATTACTAGTGTCATCTACACTCTAATACATAAGATTTCATATACTTTTGGTGGATGTCAAGAACTTCCTGAAGTTCATGGACTCTACAGTGTCAACATATAGAAAGTGAAACCCCAGTAAACACTCAGCAGCCTGAACCTATCCCTATCCCTAAGAAACCAACAAGCAGAACAGTAATTCTAGGAGCCTGGTAAGAAAATCAAAGGTAGAAGCCAACAGACTACAGCCCAAGGTCAAATCAAATCCATTGCCTATTTTTAAAATACCATTAATTAATTAATTAATTAATTTTTTAGTGTGGTGCTGTGGATCAAGCCCAGTGCCTCATGCCAGTGGATCAAGCCCAGTGCCTCGTGCTCTATCACTTACTTCACTGGCCCCTATCACGTATTTCTGTAAATAAACTTTTACTAGAAAAGAGCCATGTTGATTCATTTCCATCTTGTTTGTGGCTGCTTTTACACTGATGTCATAATTCTTAGTAGCAACAGAGATCATATGGTCCACAAAACCTTAAATACTTACAATCTATCCCTTTCTAGAAAAAAGTTTTGCTAAGCCTGAACTAAGCCATGAATGAGAACCTGTGCTTTATCCAAGGGAAGCTTGCAATATAAGAAAACAGAAAAGCACCCTGCCAGGAAAAACAATCATCTCAAATTTTTCAGGTTAGGAGAAGCAAAGGAGAAGAGAACAGGGGCAGGGTGTAAACTACTGATTACACATTGTTCAGGCACTGAACTGTATTCCAATCAGCAATGGTTATTCAATTGGTACAAAATACACCAGATAACAAAATCATTTCTTGTCTTGGGGTTGGGGGAAGTTATGTGGATAGCCTCAGAATCAGTCAAAAGGTCTCTTAATCCCATGATGCCTAGGAGCTGTGTACAGGAAGAGAGGAATATGGTGAGGAGGCTTAGGGGACAACCAGGATACCCTGGGGAAGGAGTGACACACAATCAACAAGCAAGCTGTTATCAGAAGCTCTGCAGGTAACTGGAGATTAAGCAATGAACTGCAAGGATTCCAGTCGCTGAAGAGAAGTATCTCTGTGATCTTTCCTTTCAGACCTGTCACACTTACATTATCCAGGTCCTTCCGCAGAGCAATCTTGCTAGTCACCAGCTCATGAGCCAGGTCATCGTTTTCCTGTTCCAACCTCATGTTAGCTTCTTGTAGCCGCCTATTCTCCCGCTGAAGGGCAGAGAGAAACCAGTTATAGACACAACAAAATCAAACGGAAACCACAATTTCTCAGAGCTAAACCTCAAAATGAATTTCTGAGTCCTATGGAAATAATAAAGAGATGTAGCTGGTCCTAATGTGTCTTCAAATAAACAATCTCCTATTTTCTATCTCCACAAATTAATACTTAACAGATTCCAGTGACCTTGTCAAGCAGCTATTTCTTATTAACTCTGATGAAAGGCCACTGAATTGCAACAAACTAGGCAGTTGGTTTAGAGCAAAACAGATCTTGCTTTCTCATTTGCAAACTCAAACTGCAACTTGAGTTCAGAAACAGTGGAACTGAATTTTAAAAAGTATCTGACATGAAAAGTGAAAAGTTCTTACGTCATCTAGCTCATAAGCAAACAAACCTCAAATCGCTCAATGGGGTCTTCTCGTTGGGCCTGCTGTTCTCTCATGTTGTGATATTCTTTTTCATATTTTTTCAGCTTCTTCTGACCAATCTGTAGAATAAACCACAGCACAAATTAAGAAGAATCAGAACATGGTGATGTTTCAGTACCTGTGATGAAGACTAACTCTCCACTCAACCTGGGTGATTCCAGATACTACATAAGTGGTGTTTCCCATTTTGGATATCATCACAGCAGGAAAAGTGAAACCTAGTAAACGCCCAAACCGTAACAAGAATTCAACTTTGCAGCCCAGAACCCTGTTGGGGATATTTGGTTCCTAAGGTCTTCACTGACAAGTATTCAAATAAACACTGTACAGATGGCCCCTTCAGAGTTCTGGGTTCTAGTTGCCTCTAGTAATAATAATAATAATAAATTACCATTTTATTTAGTACATACAAACAGCGTTGCTAAATTCTATAACAAGGAGTTAAAGAATTATCCTCATATAGGCAGGTAATTGAGCCATATGGAAGTTATACAACTTGACCAAGGTCACTCAACAAGGGAGTGGCAGATCTGGAATTTGAGGCCAGTATGTTGAACTCCATTTGAAGTCCAAGCTGCAGCCCCTTCATTCTCCTTCCACTTGTCCATCCCTTTTCCTGTCTACCAGCTCCTTCTGTGCTACTTCCAAAAAGGCACAATACCCTTTGACTTTAAGCACATCAACCTGTGGGCCACTGCACTGAGAAGCCCTTTTCCCCAACCAACTCTTGTCCTCTTTCTCTCAAGCCTTTTCTTACCAACCACAGGCTTGTATCTTCCACTCCACAGCTTCACATCCTCCTTACCTACTGTCTCTCAATCAGGCTTCTGCTGAGTGCTCAGGAGAAAAGTGGTTCTTTCTCACACCATCCTAGTGGTCCTACCGCTTCCCTGCTCGAACTTTGCAACTCCTGGATTTTCATGCTTCAATGCGGCAAACACTCCTTTTCCTTCTAGGAAACTTGTCTCTCTTTTTCTATTTTCTTGGCTCTCCAACTTCCTATCAGCTTTCCTCTCTTTTTTACTGGTTGGCCCCCTCTCTTTCTCCAGTCCAGATGCGATTTTTTTTTCTTTCTGAATTATCCATGTTAACCTATCATGATTTGCAATTCTCTTTTGTTTGATTCCCTCTTTTAAACTACTATCCATTTCATATGGTGTTTTTTAAATTATATTTTTTTAAAATTATGAGATATAACAAATAGAAAAGTGATAACAGGCATGTAGAGTTTAAAGAATGACTATAAAGCCAACATTTTTCCCTTCTCAAAGCTTCAGTTGTTAGCAACGAACAGCTGATCTGCTGTTGGCTCCCAGGTCCAGGAACCAGAAGCTAGTCTAGCTCAACTTTTTTTTTTTTTTCCTACAGATTAAAAACAGAGACTTCAAAGGGGATGAGATGGGTCCAGATTTGCAGCATGTTCGTGTGGCTTCTCCAGTGCCCTGTTCTGTCCCCATTTCTGTCATCTTCAAGCAGCCCAGTGTTCTTACTCCTACTGGCTCTGTGGATGCCTCTTTAGTTGGAGGCTCACAGGTCTTCCTCAGCTGGAGCTCTCCTCTGAGGACGTGCCTGCTGCAGGAGAGCAGGAGGCCAGGAAGACAGCCCTATGCTCTGGCTGCAGTCTGGAGAAAGATGCCTATCAAACACTTATGGTAAGCTACAAGCTGGGCAGTTGACATCTTTCAACCCAGGTCTTTGTGGTTTAAGGCCAACATTGGGGTAAACTTTTTTTGTGTACCTAAGTGATTCACAATAAAAGCACCTAAAATATCTGTGTAATCAGAAAATTTATAAACCACCTTAACAAATCGATAGTAGGGGAACAGAAAATAAATGAGGCTTGTGGGTAGCAAACACTTCCTTCCCAGTGCTCTTTGCAGTCTTGGTAAAAGGGAAGGGAGGGCGGTGGGTATTATGTGTTCCCCAGCACTTTCTAAAAAAATAACTGACACCAAATCCTATAAAACATTTCCCAAACCTTAACAAGAATTCAACTTTGCAGTCTTATGCTTGGATAAAGAATTAACATTTCCCCCACAAATATACATTTTAAAAGACTAATTGCCAAATAATCTTTTACATTTCATTATCCCTGATAAAACTGCCTCATTCTCACAGAAAAAGACTCGACTCTTACTCAAAAGCTAAGGAGTGCCTGGGAAATGCCAGACCCTTTACATACACCATCTGATTGGTTCTTACATTTTTGTGATAGGATGTGGGTATTTCTTTTTGCTTTTCCCATGTTTTCTGCATTGAACATAAATTATTTTATAAGAAATAATAAACATGCTATTTAAAAATAAATTCTCACAATTGTTCTGAGCTCTTTAAAACAAGGCCCTGCTCTTTTCTCTAAATAATGGCCTCCCCTTTCTCAATTGGTCCACAGGGGTCACTTCTCAGGGATGGATATACACAAAGCTCTCCCACCTTCTCCAGAGCTTGCTGGTCCAGAATTCTGACCTCTTTACCAGCTCAGCATCCCCCATCCTTCAGTCTTACTCGTTTTCAGTTTCATTCTTTCTCCCTCAAATGCCTCACTGCCTAACCTCCCAGCCTCACTCCCACTACAAACAACACAAACACACACCATGACTTCTCATAGACTCACAGCTGATGCTGACTTTTGGAGCATGTGGTTGCAAACCAGGACCAAATAGTTCAGGCTATTTCTGAGGCACAAACCCTGTCAAAAAGATGCCTGTCTTGTGAATGCAGACCAGGAAGTGCCAGCAGCAGAAGCAACAATTCAAATTTCAAGCCTCCTTATGAGGCTGCAGCCAGGACAAAGCAGCACCTCTCAGTCTCCTTGTCACATTATCAATATCTTCTCCAGGCCAGAACCATCTCACTTGTCTCTTACCATGTACACAGGAAGTGCCCAGAAATGCTTGCTAAATTAATGAGAAAGGACCCCCTGTTCTCTGCACTGACCATTCTTCTGAGTGGAAATGGCAACCCGAGTGGATGTACAGTGCAAGTCTCTTCCTTCTGCTGGGATGTACCTGGCTCACGCCTATTCACCTTCCAGTTCAGAATCCAAAACCACTTCTGGAACCCTTCCCTCATACTCCAGTCCAAGTCTTTTTTTTTTTTTTTTTTTTTTTTAAAGAGAGAATGAGGGGCAGGGGACAGAGAGAGAGAGAGAGAATTTTAACATTTATTTATTTTTTCTTAGTTCTCGGCGGACACAACATCTTTGTTGGTATGTGGTGCTGCTGAGGATCGAACCCGGGCCGCACGCATGCTAGGCGAGCGTGCTACCGCTTGAGCCACATCCCCAGCCCCAAGTCCAAGTCTTTTCGTTATATCTTCTTAGAGTATCAACTGAATTCCTCTCCACAGTACACAATTACTTAAGTGTTTACTTAATATGCTACTTCTTTTGCTAACTGCTGTACCTCCTCCAGTGCCTAGCTCAATGCTTGGAACACAGTTGGGACTCAGTAATCAGATGTTAAATAAATCAAAGGTAAAAGAGTGAAGGCCTTCCTTTCCACCTAGTAAGGGTGCAGTAGAGACACTGACATTTCCCACTAGTTGAGACAACCACATACAGTGCTCACTGCTACATATTAGCAATATGAAATGTACCTAGCTTCCCATATGCAAACTTCACAAAGGCAGGAATTTCATTCATTGTGAAATTCCTAATGCCTGTCCTATAGTAAGCATGAAGGCACTTAATGAACAAAGATAAAGTCTCTACTCTTAGAACTTCCAAGATTCAGTCAGGTGTAGCAGCCAGGCCTGTAACCCCAGCTATTCAGGAGGCTTGCAAGTTCAAGCCTGGGAAATTTAGCCAAACTCTGTCTCAAAATAAGAAATAAAAAGGGTTGGGGATGTATCTGAGTGGTGGAGCACTTGCCCAGCATGTGCAGGGCCCTGGATTCCATCCCCAGTACTATAAATATACATGAGTAAATAGATTAATGGATTGAAGGGGAAAAAATGCCCAAGATTCATTTTTGTCTCTTACTTATAAAAAATGACACTATAACTGAGTTAAGGAAACAAGAAAAGCTGTAGATTCAGCTTCCGAGCTCTGAGTCACACCCACTGCTAGCTGACTTCTTTCTGAAGGCTTTGGAAGCCATAGGTTCACACAGAGATACTTTTGCTCTCAAATAAAAATAAAACTTGAAATTCAATCCTGTTCTGTTTAAATGTACCTTCACAGGGAAAAGAACCTTAACAAATTCCTGGGAGAAGACTGGATTTGTAATTTGGGTAAACCAATTTTATACCCCAGCGCAATTAGCCTAGTGGCTCCTAACACTGTTAGAGACAGCACCAATTTGAAAGTCTCTTCAGCACATGGCTCTTCCCTTTTTGAACACAGAAGTCAACCTTCCCTCCCTCCCCACAACAAAGTGCTCTACATCCCATTTCTGAGGGCTAATGGGCCCCCTGAGGTCAATCCATGGTCCCAGGTTAAGAAACCTTGAATTAGGAGGTAGAGATTTGTACATGCCAGTTTGATATTTTGGTGCAAATTCAGCCTAAAACACCTCTCCTTTGGTCACTCATGGGTCATAAATCTGTCATAGGAAATTGACAATGTGCTCTTAAACTATATGCTACTTGTCCTAGGGAAGCTGGTCCCTGTTCAGCCTCTGAAAAAGGTAGTGCCACCAAGGATGGAAAAAGAAAGTGTCTACTGGTGAGTGTGGGAGAAAGGTGGTACAGTCTGTTCACTTAAGAGCTGAACTAGGGCTGGGCAGGGTGGTGCATGGAGGCTGAGACAGGAGGATTGCAGGCTCAAAGCCAGCCTCAGCAAAACTGAGGTGCTAAGCAACTTAGTGAGACCCTGTCTCTAAATAAAATACAAAATAGGGCTGGGGATGTGGCTCAGTGGTCGAGTGCCCCTGAGTTCCATCCTACTACTACCCCCCCCACCCCCTGCAAAAAGAAAAAAAAAAAAAGAAAGAAAAGAGCTGAACTTGGTGCAGGTAACAGACCAAGGCTCAAGTCTGGCTCTGCCAGTGACTAACTATACAACTGAAGCAAGATGCCTAATCTCAGCCTCAACTCCATAAAAATCAATGGTCCTTATGAGAACTATTGTTATGAAGATTAGATGATGCAAAAATGTATATGCAGTGCTCAGAAGACTGCCTAGTATTTTTGTAGTGAGAGAGACAGTAATAGCAAGATCTTTTCAATAAAATAGTAGTTATTACTTGTTGGTGTTCTTATTATCTGACATCTTGTCCTGAATCAAGAGAAGGAACAATTCTTTGAACATGTGCTGCAAACAGTGAGTCATTCAGACAAGGTCTATTTAACAAGAAAAGCATGAAATAGGCTGCCCTTTGGAAGAGGAGCTGATTTCCAGGTCTGGCTTAAGCATGTGTTGAAAAGGTCAGAACCCCTGCAGGGCTGGAGTCATAGGGAGTCCAGCAAAGGGAGGTTGAATGTTAGTTGCTGTACAAGTTGTGTGGCTGAATGGCTGGATGGTAGGTTTAAATAAGAAAAGGTCTGGAGATCCCAACTACAAAATCCTGAGTGTTTTGTGTGGCAGGATTAACAGGAAGCTAAATAAATCTGACATATACTCACCTTCCTGCTTAAGAATGCTGGGGCAGGGATTGTGCTTTTTTCAGTTGCTAATTAAAAGAATCTGATTTACATAATATTTTTCAAGATAATAAAATGTCTCTATACCTTCTGTTTTATTTAATTCTCAAAGCAGGGATTATTACCCCACTTTACTGATAAGGAATAGAGATCTGGATAGATAACTTCTTTAAAGTCAAGTACCCAGTGTTAAGTGGCAACATTAGCACAAGAATACGAATCTAAGGTGATTCTTATTCCATAATTATCTGTTTCTTATAAGTACTGCTACATAAGAAAATTCATAAATGCTTGTTTGAAGTCCACTGACTTAGGACAGTACTCTGGATGCCTGATCAGAGGTTGTCAAAACAGGACAGCCAAAAGACCACTGGTATTTGAAGGATGTGAGCAGCAGTGACTCACTGGAGGGAGGGAAGGTTGACTTCTGTCTCTCACTACAACCCTGCTGTGCAACCTACCCAGGTCATGGGTCATGCAACAGAGGCAAAGTCAGGATAGGAGCCAACCCTTTGGAACTCCATGGCCTGCACTCTTAACTGCTTGAAATGAACAAACATTTCATTTCATTTTGGCATTTTAAAATTTGTTCAAATAGTTTTTACACTCAAACTCCTTGAAAGATCACAAAACAGAATTAAGGCATTTTGATTCTATTATCAGAATGTTTTTCTAAAATACAAGAAGAAAATTAGTAGTGGAGGCCACAACAGGTAAGGACCAAGATCAGGACCAAGGGACACCAGCTTATTAAAGAAAGAAGGTAGTATCACTGCTGCCCTTGCATCAACTGGCAACATTTAGGCTGTTAAAAAGAAGAGGGCACCTACTCAACTATTCCCATAAAATCCTAGTTAAAAGGTATGAACAAAGAAACAACATTGTAGTGTGGTCTAGTTGAAAGGACATCTGAATTTAGCTACACTGTATAGAGTAAGTTTCAACTTTGACACAGACTAAATTACCCATGATTACACGATCAACATAAAAAAAGGGAGCCAGTACAAAAGCAGTTTTTGTTCCATTCGTTCAATCCTTCATTTATAGCAAAGCACAATGACTATATATGCATTGAGTGTAGAGTCTGAATTTTCTGGGATCCAAACCCAACTCCATTGCTTACTAATACTCTTTGAAATTTACTTCAATTTTCTAAGCATCTCTCTAAAAGGACCACAATAGTCACTGTAAGGATTAATTCACTGTGTGACCACATCAAGAAATAAGACTGAGAAGTCAGTGCCCTCATGGGGCTTAAGATCCTAATGTACACTACTAATCACACAAATGATCTGAAAAGAGAATGAAGTTCAAACTAGCATAGCTTTTAGCTCTTGAATAAAAATATGACATAAGGGCAAATACTAACAAATGCCAAAGATCTTTCTGCTTCTCCAAACAACAAACTTCATTAATCTAGAGATAATGCTATTTGGTTTTTGTAAACTTTTTGCTTATAAGTAGTCTGCAATCTAGTACATTCACTTTTTCTTTGAAATACCAAATTCAAAGGAGACAATGGTTCAGAAATTCCATTTTGTCTCAGGCATAATTCTAAGCAAGTACACACAAACAAATTAGGCCCCATTATTCAGGTATGATTTAAGGAACTCACTGAGCCATCTCTTACAGCATAGTTCTTGCCTCTTCTAAACTACTATCACACATCAGACTTGTCAAAAATCCTTACATAGAACAAAGAAAGCACTACTCAAATTTCTTTGTGTATGTGAAAAAGTCATTATTTTAAGAAAAAAATTTAGTTAACAAAAAATTTAACAAGTTTCACTTAGCAAAATACACCCAAAAGGAAATCACAATACCAAGAAAGCTTTAAGTCAAGGCCTCACCAATTCCTACAGATTAGTATTGTGTCTTAGTTCTCAAAGCTGACTTTAAAAAGCTTAATCTTAATCTAAAAATTTTAAATAAAGAAGAAAAAAATTAGAACATGAGAAATGTTTCTCTTTGAATAGGGACCTAGCACCTTTGAGTTCTCCCAAAAAAGTACATCTTCCCCAATGTGTTCACTGTGGTGTTGTGTAAAAGTCCACATTCAAAATACTTAAAACTACTTTAACTCAGATAACATCACTCTGAAGAATACTAATGTTAAAATGTTAATCAAGAAAAACTGAAGAAAGTAATTTTTAGTTTACTTAATATCACATGCTAGAAGAAAAGTTTGCATGAGAAAACACTGCAGAGGTAATTTTTAAATCCAAATTTCACCAACTCATGGTGCAAAATAAGCCCCACAGCTTCCTCTAGTTATAAACTGCTTTTCACTGCTTGTTGACTGCCTGTGAAAATTTGATTGAAATAAATCAAATGTTACTACAAAACTAGTCAAATCCACACATGCTGTTCTGACTGTTACAGCCAGCCCCATAACAGCCACTCACTGATTGGCTCTCTGGCCTGGACAGCTGATACCCCCATGCCCTGCATCACTTGGATGCTATAAGCCCCATTGCTGGCCCCTGTCATTGAATTCAGGAAGAGATCTATATACCTGTGCTGCATGTTGGCCCTGTCTTTTGACATAGCTGCTACAGCTTCTTCATGATTGGCAAACTCAACAACTACTTTGCCTGTTATTCTACCATCAGGGCCGATCTCAATGTGGACTCTCAGAGGGTTGAGTGGAGAGAAGATGTAAATGTCATTCTCAGTCGCTTTGTAGGGCAGCCCCCGTTGAATGGACACAGTTACAACAATAAGATCACAATGTTTAAACACAACAATGATAAAAGTAACTATTTGTTTCCTCTGCACCATGAATTCACCGACTTTATATCTATGGTCATACATTCCCAAGAGACAGTAACTGAGTTCTCTCCCAAACAGGTTGATGGTAAAGCCATAGCCATCACTCAGGCCGCTGTAGTCTTCATAGCCTCTATATCCTGCACGAGAGGCACTAGATCTCATCCTCTCCAGGCCCAACTGCTTTACAATGCCAATGTACCTCCAGGCTGTACCTGGCTGGTCATAGGGCCACTGCAGACATGAACTTCAGAGGTGGATCAGACTATGATCTAAATTCCTCCTTACTTCATTGTACCTATGCCCTATTCTCTCCCTGTGCTTCCCTAGAGCCTTTTTAGCCAATTCCTGTGAGCAAACTGCACAAAGGCCTCCCCTATAATCTTGCCTTTGGGGTCCACAGGCAATGTGATCTTGTTTGGCAGAATTTCCAACCCTGAGAAGAATGGAACAATTTCTTCCTTTGTGCATCCAAACAGGAGTCCCCAAAGCCACACGAAGCCGTTTTGGCAGTGCTGGCACTGTATGGACCACTTTGCTTCAACACCCAATCCATCTTGGTTCTGTGTGACTTGAACATCTCAATGTATCGGTGTCCCATAATTTCCCTGTCTTTTTTCAGGGCCATTTTTACATCATGTTCTGATTCAAGTTCAACAAAAGCCTCACCCCTCTGCCTGGCTTGTCTAGTGTACTTGAAATGGACACCTGCAACCATCATGGATCAGGCAGTTGGAGAGAAAGTTCTCATGTTCTCCATTGATCAGGAGCAGGGCAAGCCATGGAGCTTGACCACAAAACCTTCACCTCCCTCAGGGCCTACCAGCATCATGAACACTTGACAAGGCAGATGTCAGACAAGTTTGGGCACAGATTTCTCAAGGAATGATGGATGCTGTCAGTGGGAGACCCTTAAAGTAGGTAATAAGTTGTCCACTGAGGAAGGTAGGTCTGATTTCTACTTTCACTAAGCAAGGGTGGCTCGTGGCCAGAGAATGCAAATTCCACTCAACACTTAAAAAACGTAGAAGTCTCCGGGGAGAGTCTAGGTGCATCTTTTTTGTTCTTATCCCATGCGCAGCTCACCATGCCCAGGCTAGGCCATTGGGTCTCAAGTATAGGAGCGGAAGCTTCAAATTTCTTGAATCCAATTTTAAGACACAAGATTATTTTTTTCAACCATCCTTTCCCCCCCACACCAACAAACTATGCATGACATAGTTATGAGTATGAAAGCACTGTGGAACTCCCAGGGCTGTTCATGATCTAGAACAATACATTTAAAGTAGAAGTGGATATTATATCAGCAGTGGAAGGAAACAATTTTTCTATCTCACATCACTGACCCATAAAGGGAAAGAACACACTTGACAAAAACAGCAAAGTGAGTCTTGATGTATATTAAATTTTATTTTAAGAACAGGGAATCTAACTCCTCAAGAAAGAAAAGATTCCATAATAAGTTCACATTTTAAGGAGAAAGAAGGAGAAAGGGAGAAATAAAAGGTCTGGAAAAAAAAAAAAAAAGTAAAGAGGCCCAAGTCAGGCATGCAGATTGACAGAGAAAGGAAAGATCTGTGGGCAGAGAATGAAGTCTTTTTGAGCAACACACCCATCTTGTGGCCATTTCAGATACTGCCACACCAAATTTAACTCTCATTAGACTTTTGTAAAAGAGGCAGCAGAATGGAGTAGAAAGCATTAGGAATGTGGAATCAGAATTTCTACTAGGGTTCCTGACACTGTCCCACCAGTACCACTTGAGTAAGCTACATGACTTCCGTAAGCTTCTGTTTCCACACTTGGTACACCCTACTTGTTGAATACTGGGAGAAAGAAAGAAGATGTTTGTAAGAATTACACAAATACCAGAAATTACAGCAATAAGATCACAATGTTAAAACACAACAATGACAAAAGTAAACTATTCGTTTCCTAGGCACATGAAGCAAAGTGCTCCTAATTCTCACTTTAATCAGGGAATACAACTGAGTAAACCAAGCAACAATTTAAAAATAATGGAATAGGATATCAACAAGTTGCACATCCAAAGTTTCCTTTGCAAATTCCATGCCAGAAGTTCAAAAGTTAGCTTCCCAACTATTCACAAATCATGAAGTGCCTTTTCCATGTCTAAAGGGGGCTCCAAGCCACAGATGATTTGGAGCATTCTGTGCCAACTGAGGCCTTCTACCTCATGCATGCCACAGCATGCACAGATCGAAGTGCACTTGCCAGTGATTCTTTTTTAACTTTGAATTGGCACACAATCACTGTGAATTATCACTCTGACAATAACTGGCTCAACTACTATCTCCATCTCCCTTACTATTTCTTGGTATTGGAGCCAAGATTACTGCCTGTAATCCCAGTAGCTCAGGAGGCTGAGGCAGGAAGACTGCAAGTTCAAAGCCAGCCTCAGCAACTTATTGAGGTCCTAAGCAACTTAGCAAGACCTTGTCTCAAACTAACAAACAAAAAGGGCTGGGGATGTGGTTCAGAAGTTAAGCGCCCCTGGGTTAAATTCCCAGTATTCTCTCATGTCTTGGTGAATCTATAGGCTTTCCATGCTATGACTGAATTTCAAGAAAAAAATTATTATTTTGTCTAAAATATGTGCAAATAGGGAAAATCATCCAAAGTGTACCTCAAATATGCAAAGTTCTCCAGGGCTGGAAGGAATTATTTGTTTATGCACAAAATATATGTGCTATGAAGACACCCTGAAGACAGCCTTGCTAGCCTTACTTTATTCTAAGTGTAGCAAGGGGGAAAAAAAAAAGATATCAGATACCTTTTATCTGGACTATGGAAATAAAGAATTTATATACTATTAAAGTGATTCAAGCTAATGAAAACCCAGACTAAAGCCTCTAGCTAGTTTTTTTAAGTTTTGCCCAAATTCACCTTAAATCCTCCTTGTAAAACACTTTAGAAAAACTCAACAGCATATTCATTCATTCAATCAGTATTTGCATGCCAGACCCTGTTCTTGGTTCTAAGAATTCAGCAATCTGTTCTGCTGCAGGGCCCCCACTCTAGGGATAGAAAATCAGATAGGGTATGAGACAAGGGCATAAAGGGCTGGGGAGACTGCTACTTTTGATATTGTGACTACAGAAAGCTTCTGATATCTGAGCTGAAGACTGGATGAGGTGACAGTCCACACAGACAGCTAGGAAAATGTGACAAGCCAGGGTAAAGGCCAGAGGGGGGAGAACAAGCTTGGCATGTCCCCAAACAGTGAGGTGGCCAGGGGGATCTGAAGTCAAAAGAGCAAATGGAGAAAGCAGCATGAGATCCCAGGCCAGACCTTGTGGGTCATGCACGTGACTTTGTCAGGACTTGCAGGACACGGTAGGAACTGTGAGTTCTGTTGTAAAATAAGAAGCCATCAGGGAAGAAAAAGGGGGGGGGGGTCTTATGAAAATGGAAGGGATACCAATAGGGTAGAAGAAGGGGTAGGAGATGGGGAGGTATCATGAAACAAAATCTACCAAATTATGCTATGTCCATGTATGAATATACCACAGTATTATACATATAATTATGCACTAATTAAACTACTAGTAGTAACAACAATAATAGAGGAGATATCAGTAGAGTTAGAGCAAGTGGATCAGGGAAAGGAGGAGGGGAGTCAAAGGGAAGGTATTAGGAAATGAGAATAATCAAATTGTGTTATATACATGTACATATGTGGATTAATGAATCCCATTATTATGATTACAATCACTAATACACAAACACACACACACACATACACACAGCCTTTAGATAGTTTTAAGCAAGGAAAAAAAGGGACAGAGAAAAGTAAGCAAGGAGGCCCACCATGTAAACAAGAAATGGTGGTAATAAAGAAATACAGTGAGATTGGGCTCTTAATGATGAAGGCTGATCAGAGTGTCAGGATATACTTTAATGTGGAGTGTGAAGATGTCAAGTATGAGAAAGAGAAGTCAAGGACAACAATGAGGTTTTTGGCCTAAGCAACTAGATACCGCTAACTAAGATGGGGACACTGAAAAAGAAGGTTTTAGAGGGAAGACATTAAGAGCAAAAGAGTTGGCACATTCTTGTGTGCTGAGCCAGGTTGAGGTAGAAAGAGTGACTCTGAATCTCAGAACTTATTTGGGCCTATGTTCTGTGCAATCCATTTGCTTTAAACTTTTTACTGCACAATATCTGATGTCTGTTAGAAAAACTAGAGAGGAAGTGATAGTAGTAACCATTATTTCTTTTCAGGCACCGTAAAGACAGTGTGTGTGTGTGTGTGTGTGTGTGTGTGTGTGTGTGTATACATACATATATATATATATAAATTGTAGCTAACCCTTATCTCACACACACAAGCTTAGCCATAGTACCTGATGCATGATGAACTATCATTAAACATTAGCCATAATATCTGTGACGTATAATTTTAATCTGAATGGAACTTTAATGATAATTTGAATTTTCAGAAGTTCTATTTCTTTTTGTTTTCAAATTCTCCAGTCACTTTATATTATGCCTTCTATTGTTTCTTGGGTTAATAGGTAGAGTTTTTGTATCCTCCCTTCAATAGACCAGGAAAAAAGTCCCACCTATGTGGAGGTCTCAGATTTAAATCCCTATTAAAGGCCTGCAGTCATGTCTACTATGTATGTGTGATCATTAAAACCCTAACAACACGGTTCCATATTCCCTTGAGATGCTGACGTATGAATTTACACACATTAGTTTTGAGCTACTTTCTTTTGGGCACCCTGTACATCCATTTATCTTTTTTTTTTTTTAATTGTTTTTTTAGTTGTAGTCAGATACAATACTTTTATTTTATTTATTTATTTACTTTTATGTGCTGCTGAGGATCAAACCCGGCACCTCACATGTGCTAGGCAAGCACTCTACCACTGAGCCACAGCCCCAAGCCTCTCTATCTACCTTTTTTTTATTTTCAAGTTCATTTAAGTATTTGAACATCTCTTGGGTTGTATTCTGTCTAGCCTCTTTGTGTTCAAAGAATAAAGGTAGTCTGAATTAGCTCAATTTGATACTTAATCAGAACCAGCAGTTCCATATTATTTTATCGAAGAGAAAAATGAAACCTTACACAGAGGTGAAGTAACTCTTGAATCCAAACCCCTGCTCTATTTTGTAGATAGTGAAGCTGCCCCCACATCTGTCTTGACACATGAATCTTAGTTCTACTTGAGGGTACAATTATGTCCTATGTATGTACCTTACAGAAATCTGAATATAACAATTTACTCTATCCCTGCCTACACCCTGAAATTCCAAACTAAACTTTCAATTATTTTTTTCTTTCTTAAAAAATACAACTTTATTAACACATGAGCAAAAGGCAATAATGGTTTTTACCTTAAAAGAATTATACATGTCATAAAAGCTACATGAAGTAATAAAATCAAGTGGGGATTCTCACATATTATTAGTTTCATTTAGGGAATTTAGGGAACTTCTAGCCGTAACAACAAATGCTGAAAGTAAAAGGACAATGCAAGAGAAATCACGAAAGCTAAATTCTGCCACTAACTAGGTGTATCAAAGGGGCTACCACTGTTGCTGTGTTTTGGTTTCTTTTCAAAATGGGGATAGTAATATCATTCTTAGAATTCAGGAAGTGGGGCAATGAGATTGAATTTAATGACTATATAATACAGTCATTATATATACTATATAATACAGTCATATACAATCATCCTTCAGTGTCTTGGGAGACTGGTTCCAGGATCCCCCTTGGATAGCAAAATATGAGGATGCCCAAGTTCCTTCTGTAAAACAGCATATTATTTGCATATAACCCATGTATGTCCTCCTATATACATCAAACCATCTCTAAATAATTAGTTAATACCTAATACAATGTAAATACTATATAAATAGTTATTATGCTGTAATGTTTAGGGAATAATGACAAGGAAAAAAGCCTATATGTATTCAGTGCAGACCTATTTTTTTTTTCCCTCTGAATATCCTCAATCTGTGCCTGAACTAAAAGATGTGGAACCCATGGATACAAAGGGCTGACTGTATATGAAAGAATTTGGAAAGAAAAACATGATGTCATACAAAAGAAAACATCATTATTTATCATAGGTTGTGCATTCCTAATAAAAAATATCTAAAGTCTGAAACTTTCTGAGAACCAACATGATGCCACAAGTGGAAAACTCCACCACACCTGACCTCATCTGATGCATCAGTCAGATGCACTAAAAATACTACATAAAATGACCTTCAGGCTGTGGGTAAGGTATATATAAACAAATGAATTTGGGATTTAGAAAGATGTGCAATCCCAAATATTATGCCACCAACCATTTGGAATAAGAGATATACATGTTACAAATGTTAAAAGAGTTTCATCAGGAAAAGTGAGAAAATTAACTGAACAAAAGAAGTCTTTTTTTTTTTAAATATTTCTTTTAGTTGTAGGTGGACACAATATCTTTATTTTGTTTATTTATTTTTATGTGGTGCTAAGGATTGAATCCGGTGCCTCACACATGCAAGGCAAGTGCTCAACCGCTGAGCCACAACCCCAGCCCCATAAGATTCTTAATTAGTGCAAAAAATTATTTTACCTTCATGTTGCAAGCTAATTCCATTAGTTTTTTTGCATTTTCTTCTGAGCGGTATCTTTTAGGAAGCTGAACTCTGAAGAACTTCAAGGCACCTTCAAAGTCTGTCAATAGCAGGTCATCCTTGGAAGTCTTGAAGACAGAAAAAAATACAATCACGGAATAAAAAGGTTCGCTGTGAAGATGCCTGGGAAGCTTTTAAAATCGTGCATTTTAAAAATACCCAGATGATATTTCTTCTTGTTTAGCTACTTATGCATATTCACCATCAGTGAAAATATCAGAGCACAGCAACCACTTAGATGAGACTAAGACTAATAGAGCCAGGGTATGTGCCAGGTAATTCATCTTATGAATAAACACGTACCTTTAATAATCCAAGGGCGACATTAAAAATAACACTTATTCCCTGAAAGAGAAGGTAAAAAATATTTTCAGTGTCATATGTGATGCATGTGGTTAGTCCTCAGATTAGCCCACGATTTTAGAGAAATTATGAAAATATAAGTTAGGAAATGAATTATCTTGGAAAATAAAAATTGCAGGGTTATCACTGAAAAGTCACTTAAAGTCAACCCATTCTCCTGGTTTTCTCAGAGAAGAGCTTTTCTAGCCCTATATTCACATTTGACAAGAAAGAATGCTTCTCCAAAGTAGGCCATGATTTCAAATCGAAATAAGAATTATAAAACTGTGAATGACCAAAAAAATAACTCCTGGTGGACTTGCCCTGTATATTGGGCTACCCCAATCCCAGTACATAAATCCATTGAGCTCTAGATCCCAGACCTGTGTCTGCTCTGAGCTCCTTCCAGTCTGCCTTCTCTTATCTAACCAATCTGGGAATCACGGAGGCAAAGAAACTATGAAAAAGGCATTATTATCTGTGATCAAGTTAAACACTTTGCTTCAGTTTCCAAAACTAATGTTCTCCTAAGGGTTTTCTGAGATAATTAGTTGCAAAGTTTATGTAAATTACTTAGCAAGCCACCTGGCCTTTAGTAACTATTTAACAGATGATTATTTCTAATTATGAAAAACTAGACATAAAGTTTGGAGATCAGAAATTGGTTACATAAATTATGGCATATCCGAATAGTGGGGTGCTGGGTAGCAAGTAATAATAATGGCATGTTGGTAATATAAGAATGAATGAGGCTAACAGATATAAATTCCTCATGGATTTTTGTATGCTTTGAATATGCCATAATGAGACAAAAAGGACTATATAGGTATGTGTGTTCACAGATGTTCAAGTATTTGAAATGAAAAAACAGAATAGTATATATAGCATAATCATGTTCTAAGATGTATATACATTGAACCATAACATTATGTGTGTCCCAAATGGAAAAACACAGTATCCCATATAGAAATTATAAACATGAATATATATAAACATACAAAAAAGGTTTAAAGGACACATACCTAAATATTAAAGTAGTTAACTTTTAGACAGTGGGACCAGAAGTATTTTAACTTTTTGCTTATGTTTTAAAGTTTCTATAATAAACATTTTATTTTTATATTTAGTTTTTTCTTAAATACACACATTACATCTCAAAACCCAAAACTCAGCAAAGACTGTTCTTTACTCTGAATCACTCTTCTGTTTAACAATATATCTCCCCAGATTTAGCAAATTCCTACCAAGCTTTAAAAAACAGGGTGAAACAGTCATATAATGAAGTTCTGGCCAATTTGTAGAAGATTTCTTAAAAAGGGAAGCACTTGCCCCCACTCCACTCTTGGCCATAATAAAAGATATGAAGGCTGGAACTCTATTCCATTTAAGGATGGAACCTTCTGCCTTCTTTTACCTGAGAAAGAAATCTCTATTTTAATTAGTCATTGTTATTTTGAGTTTCTTTATAAAATGCAGTCAAGCCTAACTCTAACTAATACAAATGTCTACTATATCTTTTCTCAACAGAGAGCACTTCAACAAATTTGAGTAGTATTCATTCGCTCATGGAAGGTTCACTTCAGCCTGGATTTCCCAGCAACAAAATAAAGTAACTTAGAATAAACTTTTGACAAGAGCTGACACAGAAAGTATGCTGCAGACAAGAGTCAAAGTGCTGTGGCCTCTAATACACACCTCACATAAAAGCAGGTCGATGATATGGAAGACCATGTAGAGAGGGAATTTTGCAGTGAAAAGTGTAAGGAACCACTGGGAGGCATACATGTGTGCTTCAAGGCTGATGTCCAGGAAGTGGCTATACAGGTCAGGGATGTATTCCTGAAATAGCAAACCTCTAATTAGTTTTGGGCACATGTGTAGCCATCCTACTCCCTCTTGGGAGGCTCATAAATCTGCCAGAAATAGGGCAAAAAAATCTATATACTTGTGTTCTTCAAAAAAATCTCTGAAATGCTCAGAATACTTATCATCTGGTATTAAGCTGGCACTCAGCCTCTTTTCCAGACCACAAACTAGCTCTAAAGCAAGAAGGATTCCCCACATGGTGACAAGTATTTGGAAAGCCAGTTTTTCTTTCCAAGATATGAAATGTTTGGGAAAGTTGTTTGGGAAAGTTTGTTTCACTTTTGTTATGAAATTCCTAACCAGCTTCACAGCCATGGTGAGTGAGCACTTCTTGACTGAATGTGCTATGACAAAGGGCCTTACAAAGTCATTTGCTCTTTCGGCTGTTTTTGAGACTGAAAAATCAGCTCACCCCATCAGGTTCACATTATATTAATCTTGACCTCCTCACCACAGTGAGAACTGACAGAAACAAAACCTGTTCTTAATCAAGGATGATACTGAGTCCACAATCTAGCTCTCCCTACCCTGCTCTTTTTATTGAAGGCAAGCTGGTTTCTCTTTTTACCTGCATGAGGCGTTCCAACTGGGAAAATTTGCAATGCAAATCTTCAAAGTTTTGCTTGAAAAGTTCCCTGAGACCATAGTCAAACATGATCTTGACCAGAACACTGAATGCCTGTTCTTCAGGCATCTGTAACAGACAGGCAACCAGGGAAAAGTTACAAAACATACACACAAGTTTTCTCAGTATAGTAAATCCGTCTTTCTATTGTCTTACCAGGAAATGTAGTTTGCAGAACCTCAGGTCTAAAGTTTTGATTACTCGGGCAAGAAATGTTCAATGATGCCTACTCTGTGTCAGCACTGTGCCTGTCCTCAAGGAGCCTCCCGTACAGCTAGGATATAGTAACTGTAATATGAATTAGGTAGAAGGATCAGTGAGAACACAGGACAGGAAGATCTGCATCTGCCAGAAGTCAGGAATAGGCTTTGTGGGGAGGACAGGAATTGAGATGAGTTTAGGAACAGGCTGATACACAGAGAAGGTTTCATCTTTCCTAAATCATGAGACCTCCATTTAATCATTGTACTTCCCTTAGCTGCCTTTATTTTCTAGTAAATTTTTTTTTCTTCTCCATCACTATTGAAAACACAGCTTGTTATAAAAGAACATTACACATGTTAAGGCTTACCATAATACCTGAAGTATCAAAGGAATGTTTGCAGTACAGCTAAAAAATACCTGTTTTACATCTATTTATAAATAATACATATTTATAATAATCTATTTATACTAATAGATACATCTTCATAGATTTATGGGAAAATATTTCCCTGAGAACCTAGCAAGATGTCTAGTTTTCAAAACAGAAGAAAAGCATTGACAATGTTATTTAAGGCTTGGTATGACAGCAACAAGCCTTTCAAAAGTTGGGAAGGTGGGCAGGCTTCTATGGAACAAGAGTAGGGAGGTTAGGTAAGCACAGAAATCACTGAGAATAAAAAAGACAAAAGAGCAAACCATATTAAGGAATAAATGAGAGAAACATAGCAGATTATTCAATAGATCAGATCTTTTGAGGTCTTCATCACAGAAGGCAACTTCACTTTCCCACATGTGAGAGAAGTGGCCTGACCACACAGGATTTCTGATTCTCCTCACATTGAAACAAGCATTGATCTTCACACTGCAGCAAGCAACAGAAGTTCAAACCAAAACCGGGGGAATCTGGGAAAGCCATTTTCCATGGGTTATAGTACTTAAGTGGGGATGTCACTGGACTAAGGTTGCAAGAGAAACAACACAGGCTTGTGAGACCAAGATAAAGTTTGACTAAAACAACCAAACAAAATTTTAAAAACTTGACCTCTTTATTAAAATCACAGCTTTAGCATATTTTTATATGAACTCTTTATTAACATCACAGCTTTTTATATAATCAAAATACTACCAAGCTGGGTTCACAATGGAGAAGAGTTACAAAGTAGCCTTTGCTTTACCTGTATTACAACCTACACAATATAGCTCCCAACCCTTCAGTGGATTCCTGCTGATTAGAGAAACAACATGAGATCCTAGCCTTCAGGGCCTCCTAGGGGAACCTTTGCTTCCCTCTCCAGCTCCTACCCCTTCCTCCCTCCATGTAGGATATTCTAGTTGCATTCTTCCAATTCCTTCCATACACAAGTGGTTCCCCATTTCAGGGCTTCTATATACTATACTATTCCCTTTGCCAGTGATGCTCTCCTCTCCACGCTCATGCTTTTAAAATAGTTTATCTCCACAACAACTTAAAAAGGAAAAAGTAACACTGAAAAGTACAAAACAGTGTAGTACCCCTTTTCATGTTTCAGAGTATATTGCAAGGCTACCTCCCTCCCTTCTCCCCAGAGAAGCCTTTAAATCTAAATAAGGCTCTCTGTTACAATCTTTTATTAAACGTTTTATTTTACCTTCACAATAACACGGAAATGTGTATGATTATTTCCTTACAACTAGGAGAAGTCACTAGCATTACACCCATTAGGATGAAGATCATGTCCACTACTCATTCACCTCTGACCTCCAGCACAGCACTTAATACCCCTTTGCTGACATCTCCTATGTGGTATTCTTGCCACACATTTCAACTTAAACAAGAGGAAATAATCAGATAAATTAAGAATATGGGACATTTTACAAGACGACTTTTGAGTTTTTCAAAACTATCAATGGCAGGAAACACAAAAGAGGAAAGTGGGCCAGTTTAGATTAAAAGAAAAAGAGAAATAATAAGCAAATACAATGTCTGAATCTTCCCTGGATAATGATTAGAAAAAAAGGACTGTAAAGAACTCTGCCAAGTAGACAATGGGAAAAAAAAATGAATGTGGACTGTGGCATTACTGAATAAACATGGCATTTTTGGATGTGATTATTATATTATGGTTATGCTATAGAATGCCCATGTCCTTACAAGTCATATGCTCAGAATCTCATTGTTTGCTACTTCCTTTCAAAAAATAAATTCATGGTGCAAGCCTGTAATCCTGGCAGCTCAGGAGGCTCAGGAGTATTCCAAATTCAAAGCCAGCCTCAGCAATCCAGCTAGACTTTAAATAACTTAGCAAGACCCAAATAAAAAAAAGGCTAGGGATGTAGTTCAGTGGTTAGAGTGCTCCTGAGTTCAATCCCTGGTACCAAAACAAAGCAAAATTCACTTATTTTTTTTCCAATAAAAAATAAAATGTGTGTGTGAAAGAGAAAAAGAGATGCAGAGAGAGACAAAAAGAGAAATCAGTGTGGAAAACACTTATTTATAGAGAGTACTCTACCTTTACATTTTTCAACTTTGTTTTGGCTTTTAAAAGAAAATTAAAAATCTGGAGGGTAAAGGTCTTTGTGAATAAAGGCATGAATAAAATGGCAATAAAGCAAGCCAAGTTCTCTGCCTTCTTCTCACCCCAATACATAAATCCTCAAACAAACATTAATGATAGTGGCTCCTTTAGAGACAACAGAGTATCCCCAAGGAGCCAACCAATACTAAAATCTACCCAATTTTCCTAGTAATAAAAAGAAAGTCTATCATTGTACTAGTTTTCAACACTTGTCATTTATTCTCACCATGTTTCTCTTGTAGTTTCCAGATACAGGAGTTAAAACTCTGGCCAAACCCAATAAGACTATCCTCCAGCCTATAGATAAGTATAAGCTAAGTCTACCAGGTGTAAATCATAGGAGAGACTTAATTACTCACATGGAGAAGCAGCACAGCAGCAAGAAATGACTGGCCTTGACAATAACCAATCTCTTCATCATATACAGAATAAGCCTGAGGAGGGGGGAAAAACAAGAAATTTAAAGGAATGCAGTGACTCATGGGCAATGGTTGCCCTCTAGGATCTTGAACACAGAAGTCTGGAGGATGCTGCAGACACTCCACTGGGGCATTTGGATGACCAATGAATGGTACCAATACCTCTTTCCAATTGCAATTCTGTTTTTACAATAAACAGAATTGTCATCACACCACTTCCTGTGGCCAAGGAGTGGAGATTAAGCGAAAACCATTTCAGTATTGAAAAAGGTTCTGAAAATTTGTGATGGCTCATGCTGTACCCTAGAGATTCCCTTCTTCTCTGTCTGAAAAAATGCAGTCTTCCTACAAGCCCCTACCATATTCTAATTACCGAGCACTAATTCCTCTCTTCTCTGTGCTTCTGTGGCACTTGCTACATCCATGGTTATTATAGTACTTACCACACTGCATTTTATTTTTTTATTATTTATTTATTTATTCTTATTGATTTTTTTAAAAAAATAAATGATAGTAGAATTCATTACAATTCTTATTACACATATACAGCACAATTTTTCATATCTCTGGTTGTACATAAAGTATGCTGACACCAATTCGTGTCTTCATACATGTACTTTGATAATGATGTCCACCACATTCCACCATCCTTGCAAATCCCCTGCCCCTCCTCCCTTTCCCTCCTACCACTCTGCCCTATCAAGAATTCATCTATTCTTCCCATGTTCCCCCTCCCTACCCCACTATCTTCTCTCTGGATTGTAGATATTCTGAGGTCTGGGATGATGTCCTATTCAACCTAGGCAGCACCTTACACATAGCAGGCACTTACTAACACTGTTAATGTCACTGATTTTTCTTTCAGGGAAAAAGTCTTTTGGCAACGATACCAAAATATAATTCTTCCCCTAATGTCAGCAATAACTTTTCTGGTAAGGGGGAATACATTTGTGGGTTCCTCTGGAATCCTATTTTTTTTTTTTTTTGGCAGGAGATGATTACTACCATCTCCTCTGAACATTATCTTAAATGATTAGTAGTGGCAGTTCTAATGTAGAAAGAGAATCCCTACAGATTCAAGATGTTCTTCCCTATTTAATAAATTTATATCTGGTGAAACTGTATTCTCCACCTACTTTTTTTGTACTAAGGTTCCTGTGTCCCAAGAAAACAATTTAAAATTGGGTATGTTTAAATTATCTCTTAGCAAAATGTGATGCCACTTCTTATCAGATAATAATCTAGTTAATACATGAACAGATTTCATCATTATCTTTTAGTAAAACTATAGCTTTTAAAAATACATATAATCATGCTTTCATAAATTCAGATAGAATCAAATGTAATTCTATTAGATTTCCCACTTTATCACAGCTTATCTGATGAAAGGGATATAGGTTGAGAGAAACATATACTTTTCCAAAGACAGGATATGCAAAGAGGGCTTTAAGAAATGATCTGTTTATGATACAAGTAGATACCATTTTCCATCTAACAAATTATTACAAATGAACAAATGCTGATTCCAAAGTTGTTAAGATTGTGTTAAAAACTGGTAGTAACACATGCCAACACAGCTCTTTGTGTGAGGAATATACATAAATTCAGAATACTGGTCAACTTTTATGTCTGTCTTAAAATTTTCATAATAAAACATGTTTTAAAATAAACTCTATTTTAAGACTCATTTTTTCGATGTACTTGACATACTCTGACACGGAGACTTAAGATTGTGAGCTAAGCTAGATTTGAGAACATCAATGCAGTTGTGATAGCTGCTACTTTCAGATGGAAGGGATCTCCCAGGGGACAGTGTGAGCTAAGCTAGATTTGAGAACATCAATGCAGTTGTGATAGCTGCTACTTTCAGATGGAAGGGATCTCCCAGGGGACAGTGCAGAGCTGGAGAGAACTACCAAGTGAACACCCAGGGGAAGGACTCTGTCATAAGGTCAGGCAGAGAAGGAGAGCAGGAGAAGGAGTTGGTGAAGTTGTGAGAGGTGAGAGTATGACCAGTCAAGAGGAGACAGCTGCAGGGAAAATCACCGAGAGATTCGGGCTGGACTGCAGGACTGAGATGAGGGACCAGAGGTTTCTTTCTGGGTCATCTGTAATAAGGCGAGGAATGACAAGAGTGACTACTTAAGTGGAAAATACAACTAAGAAGAGAAGTTAAAAAGGCCAGGTACATGCCTGTTATCCCAGCAGCTCAGAAGGCTGAGCAGGAGAATTGCAAGTTTAAAGCCAGCCTTAGCAACTTAGGGAGGCCCTAAACAACTCAGCAAGTCCCTGTCTCTTAAAAAAAAAAAAAAAAAAGGGTTGGGGGGGCAGTCGTGTGGCTCAGTATTAGAGCACTTGCCTAGCATGTGTGAGGCATTGGGTGCAGTCCTCAGCACTATATATAGACAAATATTGTGTCCATCTACAACTAAAAAAGAAAAGAAAAAGAAGTGTCTATATCAGACAAGATTAAAAATCTGAGCTATGTGTGTCTTATGTAGAAATTTAACTTAAATTTAAGAAAAATTTGTCAACTCTAGTTATCCTCTGAGTTCATATCATATTCTTCATCATTGGAGAGTCTATCCTTTATTGCTATCCTATCCTAAAACCAGTTGTTAGTTTTTCCTTCTCCATCATAAAATTCTAAGTTCCTTAAGGACAGGTGTCTACTACATAATTGATTTTGAATAATTACTTGATTAATTCTGTGGGGGGAAAAAAGACTAAAAACTAGTTCTAGCAAAAAAAGACTAAAAACTAGTTCTAGTCCTAGGTCAAAGTTGAAAAACTGGTCCCAATTTTTTCTTTTATCTCTATATCCCCGATATATCATTTTCTTTTTGAAAACAAGATTACTGAAGTGAAACAGGCTATCATTTTCTTCAAGTGCTGAGGTACAGAGCTTCTGACAGAATTCAGTATTTTCCAACATGGTGCAGTGCTATAAATCCACATGGATACATCCTGGCACTTTCCACTATTGGACTATACCCAATGAGAAAAGTTTAGCATGTACAATGTAAATACTGCAAAGAAGATTGCTATGTTACACGGCTCTGAGGTTCTTAATATATAAGCAAAAGTATAAATAGGGATCCAGGGGACTGTCATCTGAAAACCCTAACTATAAGGGAGAAAAAAAAAATCTCTACTACTAATTTCTAACTATTTCCTGTTCTTTAATGAATCTAAAATTATGTTGATACCTTGATTTTATAGCCTTTTCTCTCCTTTCTGCATTCTTGACCATCAAATACGAACTACACTTTGTGATCATATAATTTCAAAGAACCAGAACGCCATTCAAAATGGAATTTTTTTTTCTGACATGAAATACCTTGCATATTTTATATAAGGAATCTTGTCCATCTCCTCCTGTGTCTTTGAAATAATCATGGGCTGGAAATGTCCGGTTAATATCCCGTGTGATAGCACTGTCCTGGGGAGACTCCTGTAGAAAAACATAAGGGAAGAGAAGGTTTAGTGGGTCAGTACTATTGATACTTGTTTGATTTATAAAACACAGTCTTTTCTTTTACATATTTTAAAATGCTGCAAAGATACACATGTACACATGCATGTCCATAGTCACTGCCTCTCTAGGGCTAATTACGTAAGCCAAAGTAAAAGCAAATGTTAAGGGGTTGTGGGAAAATGAAAGACAAGCAACTCCTTTACTCTATAAACCTCATTTTATATTCCATATTTAATGCAAAGAAGTGTAGCCGGTGACCTTTCTATTGTAAGAGAGAAAATGTAATATTCAAAATCCGTTTCCCATAGAAAACACTCAATCTAACTTCAAAAGGCGGAGGGGTAAGGTGTTTCTGTTAGAATAACTGATGACAAAAAGTGCTACTTTCTTAAACAAAAAAGCAAATAACCTAATCAACAAATGGGCCAAGGACTTGAACAGAAACTTCTCAGAAGAGGATATATAATCAATCAACAAATACATGAAAAAATGCTCACCATCTCTAGCAATCAGAGAAATGCAAATTTAAACTACTCTAAGATACCATCTCACTCCAATAAGAATGGCAGCCATTATGAAGTCAAACAAAAATAAGTGCTGGCGAGGATTTAGGGAAAAGATACACTCATACATTGCTGGTGGGACTGCAAATTGGTGCAGCCAATTTGGAAAGCAGTATGGATATTCCTTGGAAAGCTGGGAATGGAACCACCATTTGACCCAGCTATTCCCCTTCTCAGACTATACCCAAAAGACCTAAAAAGAGCATACTACAGGGACACAGCCACATCAATGTTTACAGCAGCACAATTCAAATAGCTAGAATGTGGAACCAACCTAGATGCCCTTCAATAGATGAATGGATTAAAAAAATGTGGCATTTATACACAATGGAATATTACTCAGCACTAAAAACTAACAAGATCATGGCATTTGCAAGCAAATGGATGGCATTAGGGCAGATTATGCTAAGTGAAGTTAGCCAATCCCTAAAAAACAAATGCCAAATGTCTTCTCTGATATAAGGGGGGTGACTCAAAATAGGATAGGGAGGAAGAGCATAAGAAGACTACCACTAAATAGGGAAGACAGGTGGGAGGGAAAAAGAGGGAGAAGGGGAGTTGCACGGAAGATGGAAGGAGAACCTCATTGTTATACAGAATACATATATGATGTTGTGATGAGAAAAAGAAAAAAAAAGTGTGTCACATTAGATTGGATAGAAAGAAAGGATGGGAAAGGAGGGGAGGAGTAGGGGGATAGGAAGGGCAGCAGAATAGACAATATGATTGATGTATGTACATTCCATGTATGTATTATATGTCAAAATATATTCTGCTGATATGTATGACTAAAAAATAATAAAAATAAATTGTATGGTAAAAAAAAAGAAAAAAAAAGTGCTACTTTCATTGATCCTTGAGCATGAAACCCATGTACAAGTTGCCAAATGATAAAGAGAATTTTCTTAATTAGAGTTTGTCCTTGGAGCAAATGGCGTAAGAATATATGTATCAATCAACATGGTATGAAACAAGATCACCAAATGAAAAGGAATTAAAACATGCTATGAGAAAGTATTCTTTATTGTTGCCAATGGAGAAAAACTGCTTCCTTTTCTATAATGAGTTAACTAAAACTGAACAAATGATAGTTAGGAATCCTTCATGAAACATACCAAGCACCCAGCTATTTCTAATTCCTTCCCTTGTTAAATCCTATTTGCTCACATGCTAAAGAACTTCAATAATGCACTGCCTTCTTAGCTAAGAAACAAGACTTTATTCTTCTTGATAAGAATATATCATAAGCAGCATACTATTCAAGAGCCTGGATGGTATTCTGGTTTTAACATGAAAAATGAAAGTGATAATTTTTTTCTTCCAGTAATTTCTCTAGCCTTTGGGATAATCATGTTCCTAGGGCCATGGGTATCTTACAATTGTGAAATTTGAACTGAAAAACTTTATATACTTTTTTTTTACTGGTTCTTTTTAGTTATACATAACATTAGGATTCACTTTGACATAATTATAAAAGCAAATCATTTGTTCCAATTCAATCCCTAGTATTGCCCCCTTTTCCTTTCCTCCTTCCTCCCCATGATCCCTTCTCTCTATTGAACTTTCTGGAATTTATTTAGGCATTTTTTTTAATGTTACTGTCTTGTGGATATACATGATGATGAAATTTACTGTGGTATATAACATATAAAGCTTATGTTTTTAAAAGTTCTGATAAACTACTTATTCCTGCAAGACTGCCAAACTGCTTTATTGGCACATGTTATTACTAGTTATTAACACTGTTTTAATAACAGTTAAGGCAGTTCAAGACTGTGTTGATCCCTGACAAAGGAAAAAAAAAAAAAAGGTAAGACCCAAGACAACAGCAGCTTACTGTATGGTGGCAGATTCCAGGTGACAACCCGTAGATAGGGAACTGAATCAGAGCTAGAAATAGGGACTACCTGCCTGAGTTGAGGGAGACAGCTGGGGATATGGCTCAGTTGGTAGAGTGCTTGCCTTGCGTGCATAAGGTCCTGGGTTCAATCCCCAGTACCACAAAAATAAATAAATAAATAAACAAACAAACAAACAAATAATAAACAAAAATGAGTTGGGGGAGACAAGGAAAGAACAATCTCACAGGTGGTGTTTGTGGAGGACAAGGAGGCTAGAATGTGTGAAGCATAGGACTAAGAAAGGAAGATAAACAGAGAGCTGCAGAATTACCTAGAAAGATCCCTATAAGTCATAAATCATTAAAAAAAAAAAGATAAACTGGGCACTTCATCAAAAATTTTTAAATCTCACTATCTCACTATTCAAAAATCCACTGTTAATAACATGAAACAGTAAGCCACAGACCAGGATGAAATACCTATAAAATACATCTGATAATGGAAAAATGAACTCAGTTTTAAAGTGAACATACACGGGCTATGGTTGTGGCTCAGTGGTAGAGCACTTGTCTTGAATGTGTGAGGGACTGGGTTCAAATAAAACAAATAAAACAAATTGAACATACAATGTAAAACAGAACACCGATAAAATCATGGACATGAGCATATATTACACGGTAGTGAATAAAAAATTTTTTATGTTTAACAAATCTTTAATTTACCAATAGATCAAACAAACAACAATGGACTGACCAGGTATTAGATCAAACAAACAACAATGGACTGACCAGGTTTAGTACATTTTTCATTGATATAACAAAACAGCAGAGGCTAGATATTTTAGAAAGAAAGGGGTTATTTGGTTTACAGTTTTGGAGGCTGCAAGTCCAAGATCAGACACCTACTCACTATGGGTTCAGTTTCTGGTGAGGAGTCACTTGACTGGGTCACCACAGGGCAAAAGGCACCATGGTGGGAGCACATACAAGAGACATCATGTGGCAAGACAGGAAGCAATTCACTCTCTCAGGAACTACCTGGGTTCCAATGAGGACAACCTTAATCTTCTCCTAGGGCAATACTACCAATGACATAACCATCTCCCACTAGACCCCACCTCTTAAAAGATACCACCAATACTTAACATCACTACAACGAGGACCAAGGTTCTAACACACAAAACTTTGTGGGAAAAATCACAACTAATGAGTACTAGCTTGAATCTTTTAAACTAGAGCATGACCAAGAGTTTACATTACCCTTAGCATCATGAAGAGAATAAATGAACTAGAATTCATTAAAATTAAAAATTTCTGCTTAAAAAATATCATTAAGAGAAGAAAGCAGGACTGGGGTTGTAGTTCAGTGGTGGAGTGCTTGCCAGGCACCTGTGAGACACTGGGTTCTATACTCGGCACCACATAAAAATAAACAAATAAAATAAAGGTATCATGTCCGTCTACAACTAAAAAATATTTTTTAAAAAGAGAAGAGCAAGCAATATATTTATACACACACAGAACTCAAAGGGAAAGGCAACTTAATAAAAAGGACACACTTGACACTTTGCAGAAGAAAACAGACAAACACAAATAAATAAATGAAATAAATGAAAAGGTAGAGAAATGCTAATTTAAAACCACAGTGAGACACCCAAACAAGATGTCTGCAAAGGGAGAATGATTGCTCATACAAAGATGAGGAGGACTACTACTTGGAATACTTATGGGATTTCTGAAAATCAGAATTCTAATTTGAAAGTGTTGTAGAAAAAAAACATCATGGGGGCTGGGGATGTGGCTCAAGCGGTAGCGCGCTCGCCTGGCATGCATGCGGCCCGGGTTCGATCCTCAGCAGCACATACAAACAAAGTTGTGTCCTTCAAAAACTGAAAAATAAATAATAAAAAAAGAAAAAAAAACATCAAAGGGATAGTAAGCAATCGCTGAAGAAGCCTGGAACTTGGAAAAAAAAAGTGGAGGCTTAAAGTACTCACTATGCTTAATATGAATTTCTAACCAGCAAAACTTTCCAGAAATGATGAGCAGACATACATTGATATTCTCTCTTTCTGGAACTGGGGATTGAACCCATTACCACTGAGGAATACCACCCGCCCAAGACCTTTTTTATTTTGAGACAGGATCTTGCTAAGTTGCTGAGTCTGGCTATGAATTTGCAATCCTCTTGCCTCAGACTACCGAACTGCTGAGATTTATAGGTCTGTACCACCATGCCTGGCCAGACATATATTATTACTGACTTATATTCAAAATGAAGTTTTAAGAAATTTTGTGAAAAAGTCTATTAATTCTTTTGTTTTTTTTTTTTTTGGGTGCTGGAACCCAAGATCTTATACATGCTAATATAAGCAAGTGCCACTAAATTCTACCCCCCAGCCAAAGCTTATTAACTCTATTCTTGAATTATACCTCCATCTGAACATTTGAACTTCTAAGGAAAATTCTTAATGGAAAGGAATTGAGAATTGAAAGGAAAAGAAGTGATAGGAATATGAAAATCTTTGAATTCTTTTACACCAGTTGCATCAGTTTTACCATACTAATGATAGAGAAGACAATCTGAAAAAGGATATAATTACTAGAAAAAAAATACTATTTGGAAATTTAAATGCACATAGGATGGAAAAAAATTTAAAAAATTGAAAACACTCTATAATCGTTCAGTTTTCATCAACCATCCCTTATCTACTGATCATGGGATCCAGTGAAGAATGAAAGGGTAAAATGCCCTCAAGTGAAGGTCAATTTGAAAATTCACATACTGAATTTCTGAGGACTTCAAGAATGATAATAAACTAAGAAGTTCCATGTGAACCATTTGCTTAAAATATTTGGTCTTAGGAAATATACTGAAGAATTTGGAAGAAATCCATTTGACTTACCAGAGTTCAAGCCCTTACAAAAACGATCTAGAAATTCTAACAATGACAAATTTAGTAAGTTCCTACCAGAATAATGACATCATTAAATTTGAAAAGATTCTGAAAACAAATCACACCAACATTAAGGATGATCCCTTTCCTAAGAGAACACAACAAAGATTTCTTGCAAAACATTCTAACCAAGTGCTTACAAAATTAAACCTGATGCAAGAACACATATTCTTTTCATTCCAAAGAAGTAAAACATAGATGTAGCTGATGTAAAAAGCCTGTGGTATAACACATGGTGCATAATACTATTCATGAGCAAACTGATCAAGTCAAGCAGACACATCCTCTCAACCGGCTGTAAATGCAAACTTTCAAAGAACAAGGAATGAAAGGCAAAACTATCGTCAAGTTATATGTCCTGACAATAAGTTATGGACATTATGACAGAAGTGTTTTTTTCATAAACTAGTTTTCTTTTGGCTGTTTCATCTATCTCAAGAAAAACAGCCTCCATCTCCTTAAGAAAACAAAAATGCCACAGGATTATATAATACTGATATCTTGTGAACTTAAAAGGTCAGATAGCAAAAATTCTGGGCTGACAATCCCAAAAAACCAAAGGCCAAATGTTCTCTCTGATATGCAGATGCTAACTCACAATAAGTGGGGTGGGGAATGGCGGGGAGTGGGTAACAGAAATTCACTGGATTAGACAAAGGGAAACAAAGGGGAGGGGGAGGATGGGAATAAAAAAAATCCCAACAGAATGAATTAACTTACTATTTTCATATAGAAATACAGGACCAGTGAACTCTACTTCATGTACAACCACAGAAATGGGAAATTATAATCCATGTATATATGATACATCAAAATACATTCTACTGTATGTATAACTAAAAAGAAAAAGTAAAAATTGTTTTAAAATAAACAGTAGAACAGCAACAACAAAATTCTTGGCTGAGCAGGCCATTCAGTGTTGCAAGTATTCAACAGTTCCTTTCTAGAGCAGCCACAGACAATATATAAATAAGTGAGCGCTGCAATGTTCTAATAAAATTTTATTTATTTACATAAACTAGGGATGTGGTAGATTTGGCCCCCAGGCAGCAATTTGCCAACCCCTGATATAATTATACAGCACAGTAATTTGTCATGGGCAATATGACCAGAGAGATTTTTTTCTCATGATTTTAAATGCAATTACATGCTACTGTTGATTAATTTTACACATTTTGCCCAGAAACTATCACAAATAACCTGCTATAATTTGAAATGTATACCCCTTTAAACACCTGCTTTTTTTCATGTAGTAATGTGTGTTAAAAATATTTGCTGCATCTTGCAAAAGTCAACTCTTCAAAAGTCTTGCATATGCAATGTAGAAAGGTTTAAATGAAACTCTGTAATTATAGTGATATATTTTCTCTTACATTTTAAGCAACAAAATAAATTATATATACAGCTCAGAAACTGTAAACATATACAATGACACACATTTGACTGATAAAAATTAAAAAAAAATACCAAATATTGATGAGGACATAAAACAACTGGAACTCTCACTGATAAGGGTGTATGTAAAGTGATTCAACTACTTTGGTAAATTACATGGCTGTTTCTTATAACATTAAATATACATCTATGCTGACCCAGATATTCAACTCCTAATAACTTTATTTCTAATAGCCCAAACTAGAAATCCCAAATGTCCATCAACAGAAAGAGAGATAAAATCATATATTCATACTATGAAATACTACCTGGCAACAAAATGAACCTCTAATACATGTAATGACATAGATGAATCTCAAAATCATTATGTCTAGCAAAAGTCTATGGTGATAGAAATCAGAAAGTGGTTACCTGGGGTGCTGATGCTATAAAGAGACAGGAAGAAATGATCTCAGACAATAGAAATGTTTATACTTTCTTTGGCTGGTAGTTACACAGACATTTACAACAGTCAAAGCAAATCAAACTGAACACTTAAAAGAAGTATACAGTTTTATTGTATGTAAATTGTACTATGCTTACAAAAACACTAATCTCATTCCCCACTGGTTGCCATCAATATTTCTTAAGACTTCTCTATTTCTATTAAAGAAAGTTTTACCACCTTCTCTGTCATTCAGGCCCAGAACTTTACAGGTTTCTGATAACAGCTCCCATAAATGATCACTGATCTAGAGATTAGTACAGTATGGATTCTGTCTCTTCCTATTCACATCCAATGCACCATCCAAGGCCAGGCCCGTTTTCATGGAGAATAGTAGATAGCTTGAATGAATGTGCCTTTGTTCATATAACAAAATACCATAAACTAAGTAACTGAAACAACAACGTTTTTGCCCAGAGTTTTGAAGCCTGGGAAGCCCAAGATCAAGATGTTGGTAGATTTAATGTCTGCTGAAGGTCACCTTTCTGGGTCTTTAGATATCACCTTCTTGCCGTGTCTAACTCTTTGTATGCCCTAACTAGGTAGAAGGAGCAAGCCGGATCTCTGGTGTTGTTTGTTTGTTTAATTAATTTTAACAAACTTATCATCCCACTCCTGAGGAGTCAAACTTATGATTTAATCACCTCTCTGAGGCGTCCTTTCCTCCTACCATCACACTGGTAATCAGGTTTCAACATACAAACTCAGGGGAGCATAAATAATACAGACCACAACAATGACCTTCTCTCTTTGCTTCTATCAGTATGACTATGTCAGATAATTTTATTTTTAAATATTTATTTTTAGTAGTGGTAGTTGGACACAATTAACTTTAATTTATTTATTTATTTGTGGTGCTGAGGATGGAACCCAGGGCCTTGCACGTGTGAGGTGAGCGATCTACCCCTGAGCCATAACCCCAGCCCCTGTGTCAGATAATTTTAATTTCCTAAAGCACAGTCCAATAAGATCATTTTGGTCATGAGTATCAAGATAAAGTATATGTGAAGTCAAACATTGTGTTGTATGACCTTGAATCCATCCCCAGTACCAAACACAAACAAATAAAAAACTGTCAAAGTCATCAAAACGGGGACTGGGGCTGGGGCTCAGCAGTAGCATGTTTGCCTAGCTCGTGCGGGGCCCTGGGTTTGATCCTCAGGACCATATAAAAATAAATAAAATGAAGGTATGGTGTCTAACTACAACTAAAAAATAAAATATTTTTTAAAAAGTCATCAAAATCTAAGAAATTGTCACAAGTGAAAAGAGCCTAGGGGGGGCTGGGGATGTGGCTCAAGCAGCAGCGCGCTCGCCTGGCATGCGTGTGGCTCAGGTTCGATCCTCAGCACCACAGACAAACAAGGATGTTGTGTCCGCCGAAAACTAAGAAATAAATATTAAAAAAAAAAAGAGCCTAGGGAATATGAGAGGACTAAATTATGTAGTAACCAAAATGGAATCCTAAAGAAGAAAAGGGACATTTTATAAAAACTAAAGAAACCTGAATAAAGTGGACTTGGGTTAGCAGTAATATATCAATACTGGGTCATTAATTTTAACAAACTTATCATCCCACTATAAGATATTAATAACAAGAGTTAGTGAAAGGGTAGAAGGGAATTCCTTGCACTATTTTCATAAATATTTCTGTAAATTTAAAACATTATTTAAAATAAAGTTTATTAAAAGAAAAAACCCATTACCTCCTTATTATACAGGTCAGAAATTTAGACTTAGATTAAGCCAATTGAGTTTATAACCTGGCCACCCAAGTTAAGCACTTATTAAGGCACTCAGTAAAATGGCTTGAACTGGTAGAATGAAACTGGTGCTCAAGCTATGGATATATGCTCAACAGTAATCAAAGGTAGGCTCTGTTCATGTGACTAATTTTTGGGGTGGAGGATGTGGTTACTGGGGACCCACAGGGTGTACTATCACTTGGCTATATCCCTAGCCCTTTCTGTTTTGAGACAGCATCTCCCTGAGTTTCTTAGGGCCTTGCTAAATTGCTGAGGCTGGACTTTTGAATTAGCAATCCTCTTTACCTCCATTTCTTAATTTCTAAGAGACTTTTTTTCTTGGTCCCAAATATGGTTCTCTTAGTATTATGTGATAAAGCAATGGTGAGACTTTGTTAATTTTAAAGCTCTTTGAAAATAGTTTGTGCAGACAAAAAGCTAAGGAAATGATAACATTTGTGCTTTATTCTTCTCATCCTGCTTTTAAAAGCTATTCACAAGTTCAAAACTCAGGGGTACCACTTCTGTAATCTTTCTGGATGACTATTTTTATACCTTACTGTGAGAATTGGCCCTCTGGGTAACTTCTCAGGATTTATAAGCTATTGGGAACTGGAGGAAACCCTTTGAATAGATACTCTTTGTAAAACCCAAGTTGAAAAATAGAAAGCTAATAAGAAAGGCAGGAAGAAAAAGAAAGTACCCAAACAAAGAAAATGCAGTGGACAGCTGCCATGAGAAATAACCAGCTCAGGAAAGATTACTATTTTCTAAGTTGCTTGTTGCCCAAAGAAAAATTCTTCTTAAGACTAATCCAGAATGTATTAGTATCTATAGATGCTTTATTAAAAGTCATCTTGTAATACTGAACAAAACAAAATAAAACTAACCCCCCACCAAAACCCCACTCTAATATATTATAACATACCTATCTTTACTGTGTGCTTGTGAATGTGTGTGTGTGTGTGTGTTTGTGTAAGGTTATTAGGGATCAAACCCGAATTCTTACCCATATTCAAGTCCATATTCTTACCCCAAATAAAAGCAAATCTACTACTACTGTGCATGCTGGGTAAGCCTTCTACCACTGAACAACCATCCGCAGCCCTTTATATCTTTTACTTTGAGACAAGGTTTCCCCAAATTGCCCAGGATAGCCTCAAAATTATGATCCTATTGCCTCAGCCTACAGGGTAGCTAGTGATCACTAATGTGTCCCACCACACATAGCTTTTATAATATATTCCACAGGAATAAAACAACAATTCATTGGATACATCTTCGTTTTAAATTAGATATCATTACTCTAAGTACATGTATAAGACACAAATGGTGTGAAAATACTTTGTGTACAATCAGTGTCTTGAAAAACTGTGCTCTATATGTGTAATATGAAATGAATTTCAATCTGCCATCATGTATAACAAATCAGAATTACAAAAAAAAAATTCAGCAACAACTTGTTAAAAATGATTTGAAGACCAAGTTTTATTAAGTGTAATTTCAATTCATGTTTAGAAGTAAAACTGATTTAGAGAACAAAATAAAGAACAAGACTGTTAAACCAGTGAAAACAGATGTACCTGTTTTGGGAAGACCAAGATGGTCCTAAAAAAATCTGCAAAATCTGGAAATTTTATTTCAACAGGTCACATTACATCTAATAGCATTTCTAATTTTATAGAACCAAAAAAAAAAGGGATAAAGAAAATTGTAATAATTGATTTGCCTTCTAAAATCAAACACTATACTCTTCTTTAAGAAATGCCACATAAGAATTATGACACAATAAAAAGAAGTTATGTACAGTGTGATCAGCCTGGGATTTCATGAACAGACTTGTGGCTACCGTAAATTCTTTGATACTGTATGCAAAGTTTTGTGTGCAATTTTCTTAGCAGAGTATTCAGCGCTTTTAACAAATCTGCTAGCATGTTAAGCTTCATTAGAGTCAAGATTTGTTTTGTTCTTTATCTCCAACTCAGGAAGAAAAAAAAAACACGTAACATACAGGAGGCACTCAACAAATACTTGTTGAATATTAATTTTCAAGGGGATATAGAACAGGGCTGGGGATGTGGCTCAAGCGGTAGCGTGCTCGCCTGGCATGCGTGCGGCCCGGGTTCAATCCTCAGCACCACATACCAACAAAGATGTTGTGTCCACCGAGAACTAAAAAATAAATATTAAAAAAAAAATTCTCTCTCTCTCTCCTCTCTCACTCTCTCTTTAAAAAAAAGGGGGGGGGAGATATAGAACAGACAATAGGATTCAGAGTCACTTACTTACAAGTAATTTCTTATTGATAAATGCATCTTCACAGACTTGAAGCATCTAAATCTAGCCCATATTCTTACCCCAAATAAATATATTATAAAAATGAAACTATTTCCTTCACTTTTTGAACTGTAAGTAGCATTTAAATTCACCAGTAGATAATGTATGTTTTTTCTTCTAAATTCTTCTAATTAAAGTCTACATAGGGCTGGGATTGTGGCTCAGGGGTAGAGCACTCGCCTAGCACGGGCGGGACCCAGGTTCGATTCTCAGCACCACATAAAAATAAAAGCATTGTGTTGTGTCCATCTACAAAAAAGATTCTCTCTCCCTCTTTAAAAAAAAAAAGTAAAATAAGAATTCATACTCTATTTGAATCAAATGTATGATACATGATATGTCAAGATCATTATAATGTTTTGAGCAACTAATAAAAAAAAAGTCTACATAAAACAAAAATGGGCTTTTTGGCTGGGCATGGTGGTGCTCGCCTGTAGTCTCAGCAACATGGAGGATAAGGCAGGAGGACCTCAGGTTTCAGGCCAGCCCCAGCAATTTAGTGAGATCTTGTCTTAAAAAAAAAAGCCTAAGCCAACTGCCCCTGGGTTTGAAAGAAAGAAGGAAGGAAAGAAAATAGGCCTTTTCTTTTTAATCATACAAAGTGCTTCCTTGGATGAAGGCTGTCCAATGTTTATCAAAAAGGAGAAAAACTAACACCTGTCTCTAATAACATGTAGATAGAGACATATATGATGTTCTTAAATATAAAAAAAAAGTACATCAAATCTCAATGAATGGCTCTTCTCTTCTGTATGTTACAGCAGAGAAAAGGCTATTTCTTCTAAATATCAGGTATCCTTCACATGTATCTTAATGATTTCAGATTTTTTTTTCTAAAGAGAGAGAGAGAGAGAGAGAGAGAGAGAGAATTTTTTTTAAAATATTTATTTTTTAGTTTTCGGTGGACACAACATCTTTATTTTATTTTTATGTGGTGCTAAGGATCAAACCCAGCGACCCGCGCATGCCAGGCTAGTGCGCTACCCCTTGAGCCATATCCCCAGCCCAATGATTTCAGATTTTTAAAAATCAGTACTTTTGTTGGGTGTAGTGGCACAAGCCTGTGATCCCAGCAACTTGAGAGGCTGATGCAGAAAGATTCAAAACTCCAAAGCTTCAATACATCAAACACAGACCAGACTGGAATAATATTTACATGAACATGGGTAACTTAAAGGCAATTCAAAAGCTGGCCACAATGTGTGCACAGTGGACACAGACAAGGAATGAAGAAAATGGAATACAGATGCTCTACCTTGCTCACAATGTCATGTACAGGACACACTCTCTGGGGTTAGGCATGTCTATCTAAAAACCGACTCTTCTGCTTACTAATCTGCATGACTCTGGGCAAGTCACTTACTAATCTGAACCTTTTCTATCCATAAAATCTATGCAATTTCCCCTGACTCATGGGGCTTATCAGAAGCAAAAGAAATATGGCACAGAAAGTAGGTGGCATAAGGCCTGATACATCAGTGGTAACTCTTTCCCACAAGATTTGAGATTTATGATGCTGGCCCATTTCCAATTTGGGAGAGATGCCAAGGGACAAAATGTGTATTTGGCAGGTTTTCCTGTTTGGGACTTAGTGCCTTGTGGGGGAATCTACAATCACAGTAAGTAATTCTGAAATCTATTATATATTATCAACATTATACTTCATTATAATCATGTGAAATTTTATAGAAGATAAACCCAGTAGCAAAAAACCACCTGACACTTATAAATAATACAATAAGAAATGTTTTTGTCTTTTTAGCTTATAAATCATACTAATCCAAACACACTGTAGAGCTCAATATGAAATATTTTTGCTAATTAACCTTTTTTTCTTTTTTTGGTAGATCATTTGTCAGAGGTAAAATCCACTTGGGTTTCCACATTATTACTGTGATTTAGGAAGTTCTTCTATATCAAGACATTGCTAGCAAAAAGATTTCATCTCATTCCAGTTAGAATGGCACTATTAAAAATACAAACAACAATAAGTGGGTGAGGATGCGGGTGTGGGGAAGGTACACTCATATAATGCTGGTGGGACTGCAAATTGGTGCAGCCGATGTGGAAAGCAGTATGGAGATTTCTTGGAAAATTGGAAATGGAACCACCTTTTGAACCAGCTATCCCTCTCCTCGGTCTATACCCAAAGGACTGAAAAACAGCATACTATAAGGGACACAGCTACATCACAACACCTAAACTGTGGAACTAATCCAGATGCCCTTCAATAGATGAATGGATTAAAACAATGTGGCATATATACACAATGGAATATTACTCAGCAATAAAAAGAGAATAAAATCATGGCATTTGCAGGCAAATGGATGGAATTAGAGAAGATAATGCTAAGAGAAGTTAGCCAATCTCGCCCCCCAAAAAACAAATGCCGAATGTTTTCTCCGATATAAGGAAGCTGACTCATAGTTGGATAGGGAGGGGGAGCATGGGAGAAATAGATGAATCTTAGATGGAGTGGAGGGGTGGGAGCGAAAGGGAGTGGGCAGGGGATTAGCAAGGATAGTGGAATGTGATGGATATCATTATCCAAAGTACACGTATGAAGACACGAATTGGTGTGAATATACTTTGTATACAACCACAGATATGAAAAATTGTGCTCTATATGTGTAATAAGAATTGTAATGCATTCTGCTGTCATATATAAATTTAAAAAATTAATTAAAAGACTATCAAATAATTTTGCAACTCCAAACATATCTACCCTTTCTTTACTTCCCCCAGTAAACAATTTATCCCAAACATGCAAAACAAAAGGCAACCATGTATTGTCATTAATGAACTGTCACAGAACCTTTACCGCAGAAGCCAGACTTGATAAGCCTGTTCTAGAAACATTTGCAAAACAGCTTCTCTAAATTTTATAATTTAAAACTATATTAGCTGAATGGTTACTTAAGTATTATGTTGACTCTATGGCATACAATGTAATAGAAAAGTAACTGACTTCTTCAGAAAAGATGGCTATTTAATAAAATAATGTACTTCTATTACATTGTTTTAGTCCAAATATGGCAGTATAGTGCCCTTCTAAAAATAAGTCCAAATCCCAAGTGATATGCAGCCCTTTAGCTACGTTCATTTCCTTTTAGGGCTCAAGTTTCCCACAGGAAAATTATTCAATGTTTCACAGAACTATTCCAAATCATGTATAGACAAGACTAACTGCAAGGCCTAACTTTTCCTAAGTGACTATTACTGATTGTCCTTCACAGCAACCCATCATAGGGAGGCCCAACAGGCAGGAAATACTCAAGATTGTCATGTGTGTTCAATGACAGAAGTGAACACACACGGTGCCACTGAGTAAAAAAGGTGATGGTGATGGGGGCTGGGGTGGAAGGATGGGGGGTGGAATTTATGAGTCAGCCAAATCAGAAGGAACAGAATTTCTATGTACAAAATCATATTCCAAACTAATGATTCTGATAATTTAAACTACTTCATTCAACTTTATTATTTATGATACTGAGTAAACTGCTTATTAATACAGTTTAACACTGATTGTATTATTTGACTTATTTGTTTGAGGGCTGTATAAAGCATCATGTATCATGAATAAAAATATCCTTAAAATCACCCACAACTAATATACAGTACTCATTATACATACTACCCACACACACAGGATTAAGTATCACATTCTTTAAGCTATATTTCCACACAACCTAATTAATCATGATTCTAAAAATGTTTATGTTTTCTGTTTTGTTTCAAAAAGTCAGTTTCTTCTGAAATTAATAAGTTTAAAGTCAGATTAAGTGTGCCTATTGAGAAGCAAAAATAAACAGCCCCTTAAAAATAGCTAGACTTATTAAAACAAAATTACAACTCTATGGAAGTTTCCTGCTCTTAAAATATTTTTAAAAATTAAATGACATTATTTATGTGAACATACTTTATATAGAGAGATACGAAAAATTGTGCTCTATACGTGTAATAAGGATTGTAATGCATTCCACTGTTGTCATGTATTTAAAAAAATAATAAAATGAATTTAAAAAATTAAATAGGAATGTATGTTTTAAAGATAGTGGTTCCAAAATATTTCTATCAGCAAATTGCAGAATTGCATTCATAATTCTGTACAAGGTTTGTATTCATATACTATTCCAGATGAAAGGTATATATTCTGAAAATCAATGTTTATTTTAGTTATATGTTTTTATATAGCTTTCAGGTAAAAATTATATTTTCTGGAGCCCAAAGGAATAAAAAAAATCAGTTTAAGATTTTAACTTTTCTAATGAAGAATTAATCTTGAGAAACAAATACTTAAATCTATATTATTTTATCATTAATATATAAATTATTAAGCAAACTAGATCTTTTTCTATCAATCTAAAAACTTAAAACTTATCACACAGGAAATCATTCAAAGAACTAGGATCTATGTATTAACGGGCCCTCCTAGGATTAAGTTCTTATATTCTTCTACTTAAAATTCTTGGAAAACAAAAACTTTAAATGTTACTAAATAAACTGTGATCTTCAATTTCACTTAAGCAAAATCTCTGCTCTTCAATCTCACTAGCAGTACACACATTATACACATCAATGAAGACATTCTAGACCATCAATTTAATTTATTTCCTCTAACAAACATTTCTGAGGTTGTTACCAGTAATCAAGAGAACTTTTTAGCTAAAAAATGAACACAGTGTCAAATTTTATTTTTTTTTGATGGACAGCACCAATGGAAAGACTATTTTTATTTTACTGAACTCCAAACCTAACATTTGTTTCCCTTCTTTCTAAATCTGCTGGAAACGCCTGTTTCTAAGAGCCAGACAAATGTTGAACAACTTTTTTGACTTATTTGTGTGGTATTACCGAATCTAAGGGAGATCTAATCCTGGATTCCAATCCCAGCTGTGCAACTAACTTTGTCACTACTCTGGGTATGGCCAGGGATCTTTTAGCACTGTCCCATTACCTATGCAAAAATCATAAGTTTCCTCTAATTCCTAATTAGATCCAAATCTGTTAGTCACTTATTTCAGGCTTTGATCAGTTTGTTTCTGACTTTATTCTTCACTATGACCTCAATTTGAATCCTCTACTCCTTTACCCTATTCACAAGGAAGACAGCTGCACCAGCTAACATGTATCAAATGCTTACTGTGTACGATGTACCATGTTGAGTTTTACATGCATTAGCTCAATTAATGCTCACAATACTTGAATGATATTAGTGTTATTAGTTAAGACAACTGAAACTAACAGCAATTGTGTACTTTACCCCAAGTCTCACAGCTATTAAGTGGCAGGGCTAAGATTCAAATCCAGATCTGTTCCCATCTCAAGCATACACTTTAAATCACTACATAACGCAGTGTCTTTATTCCTTAAGTATATAAATGGCCCCTCTTATGATGGGGATGTTACTCAGTGGTAGAATTCATGCCCAGCATGTACAAGGTTCTTGATTCAGTCCCCAGTCCTACAAAACAAACAAACAAAAAGCTCCCTTTCATGAAACCTTTGAAGCTTAAAAACCAAAACTTTAATTTCCTCCTGAGATCAATTACATTAAATCAATACCTTTTTAGCACTTTGGCCTCAAATTTCCTTTCTATCTCTGAAATATTAAAGGTCTCACTGTAAACTCCAATGTTTTTTGATGAAGTACAACTAAATATTGTATATGAATCTTAATGTCCACGAATTGTATAGCAGCACCTTTTTGGAAAGCATTTTCTGAAAGCAGGACAAAAAACATAAAACATCAGTATGAACTGGAGCAAATCATCAACACAGGACAAACTTGAGGGATTTATAATCCCTGAGATAAGGAAGCACACCAGGCTGCTCAACTTTCACAATGGGGCTTTCTTCTGGGGGTCTGTGGCAATTTTTGCAGTTCCGAAAGTCACTAGGACATACTGAACTCTGGGCAAAAAAAAAAAAAAAAAAAAAAAAAAAAATACTAGGAGCAATCTTTTACTGAGTTTTGACCATGCCACCAAGCACAGTCCTACATACTTAAGATGTGACAGTATCTACTTTTCACAATAATTTTAATGAAATGTTGTTATCCTATTTTATAGAATAGAAAATCAAGCACTCAAATTCTAAAAGTCCATGCTTCTTTTCACTATCTTCCCCTTTCGGAGGGACAGAAATAAGAGAAATGATGATATAAGAATATGCAGTAACCACATGAACAATTTCAAGATTAATTTATTAATGTAACATGCACCTCATCTTGAAGAGACTAGCATGATAGTGTCACCTTCATTCAAAGATGAGGATCATTCTGAAGTTCAGACAGATTATCTAATTAATTATCAGAAGCAGGGTCTAAATTTGGTTTTGTTTCCAGTGCTCTACAGGCCACAACACACATCCTCAATAAAATGATGTTAACATTTAGTGGAATGGTTTCAATTCCTACAAATATCATGACATGAAGAAGGGAAACCTTTAAAAATGAAAAAGGCTTGGGTCAGATTTTGTTCCCCAGAGGTCACAAATGGCCTTCTTTCTTTTCTCTTGTGGGGAAGAGGGTTCCTAGCTATACATAAATGGCTTTAGCAATGGGGATTTCCTTACTTTTTCTGGAAAAATTTCAGAAATACATCATGTTGTCTAAATGCTTTCTCCCCAAAATAGTGTCTTACCAACTCAATTCAATTCACTGTTTGTTAAAAACTGCAGACACAAAATTTGAAGTTTTATTTTGGAAAGACCATTATTTTCACATTTGAGGCAAAGCCAACATAATCTCTTTGTAAGAAGACCTTAAATGACTATAATCATGATTATTCAACCTAAAGCTATGTTTCTTGCTTTGTAAAGGTTTTTTTTTCATGTCCCATCATTTAATAAGTTGTAGATCACTTTATTATGTTCTTTCTCTATTGATCCTTTGGGTTCCTTTAATCCTGTCCAGTTGGACAGTCCATGTCAATCTCATGCAAAGAATGGGAAGGCTGAGGAAAGGAACAAAAGAAACAAACCCTACTCTACTCATAGCCTCGCCCATCTTATACACTGTCTTGGAAGGAAATCCATCTAACATGTACCTCCTTATCTATGAACTTCAGACAGTACTACGCATTCCTCTCATGATCTCATAATGCTGGGTTTTGTATTAGATATACTTAAGCACCAGCATGGTAAACACATATACTCATATGCATACATATGAATGTATTACATTCACACATATATGTAATATATGTGTTTTCATGCATTCCTTCTCATGATATGAAAGAAGAATACAGCTGAGGACAGAGGCACATGCCTGCAATCCCAGCAATTTGGGAGGTTGAGGTAAGAGCACTGAAAAGGCAACCCTTAGCAACCAAGTGAGATTTTTGTCTCAAAATTAAAAAATTTAAAAAGGGCTAAGAGTGTAGCTCAGTAGTAAAGTACACCTGGTTTTAATCTCCAGTACCAGGAAACAGAGAGAAGGGGGATGGGTACAGAATGAGAGAGACGGGGAGGGAGGGAGAAAAAATATGTATTTGCTGTCTTCCTTGGTAAAATTAAAACTAAGGGGCTGGGGACATAGCTCAGTAATAGAGCACTTGCCTAACACACGATTCCTGGCAAAACATACACACCTTTAAAAAAATTTGAGAAGATTCACACGAGGCAGATGATATAGTAGATTCTTACCAAAAAGTTCTTTGAGACTGAAAAATGTTGATGAGATTACAAAAGGGCAAAAATATTGACTTTGTCTATCTTTCTGGAAGGATGAAATGAAATGATGAATAGGAAACTTCTCTACAAAGAGCCATAGGTGGTTAGTGCTAGTGTGCCTTCATTTCCTACTTCAGCAGTATGTTATGTTCTAGCCCAGGTTTCCTCCCTGGTTTCTTTTTTCTTTTGCTAAAATTCATTTGCCTTTTTTCTTTAAGTGTGAGAGTGTAGTTGGACAGGAAGTAACTATTTCACACATAAACTTAACCATTGGGGATGGGAGTGGGGGTGGGGATTGAACTCAGGGACATTTTACCACTGAGTTACATCCCCTATCCTTTTTATTTTGAGATGGGGTTTCTCTAATTTGAAGCTGACTTCAAATTTTCTCCTAAATCAGTCCTTCAAATCACTGAGATTATAGGTGTGCACCATTGCGCCTGGCTTCTCATAAAAATTTTTATCTTAATGAGGTTTTCAACAAGATATCTTTGTGCTATCTTCAGCTATGACTGGCATCTGGAGTGTCTGGTTCAATTTCTCCTGTCTTTTGCTGGGATGGTAAAAATCAGTTACTTATTTGGGCCAGCTTAGGATGAGAATCAGGGTAGGTGGGGCACAGGTGTAGGGGTAATGGTGTCTAAACGTTCCTTATATAAAATTCTATCAATTCTGTCTTCAGCTTCATACTATCCTATGCCTGAAGGGGCATCCTAAGAATCTAATTCCAAATTAGTTACTGGGTTCCATGGACAAATAAGCATGCTTTTTTACTTCTTCTTCTTCGTTTTTTTTTTTTTTTTTTGGCCCTTTCCCATGTCTTGACTTCAGGATTCAGCTTTCTTGATTATGTGGAGTCAGTTACCACTTGTCCACTGGGTTTCTATATTTCAAAATTTTACTGGCATTAGTCATCTGCCATATGCATTATACCTTTGGTGTTCTATTCTTATGGTGGAGTTAACAGAAATAAATATGCATATTCAATCTGCCATATTTTAGCAGGAAGTTTATATTTCAAGCTCATGAGTTGGCTTATCCATTGCTAAAATACACAGACCTTAGAGTCAAAGAATTGGATTTGAATCTTAACACTCCCTTACTATTTGTGTAACCTTGGAAGCATCTTACCCTCTCTAAGCCTGTTTCCTCACACATAAATCAGGAAAATTAAAAATAACTACTTAGGAGGTTCCTGTGAGAATTACTGAGGTAAGAATTTAGGCTTTAGAATCAGAAAGACCTGGGTTAAAATTCCATATCTTTTGCTTACAAGCTATGTGACTCTGAATCTCAGTTTCCTGAGATTCAATGGGACCACTAATAGTCACTAGCTTATACAGTGTTGGTAGATTTAATTTGATAAGGTTTATGAAAATCTCCTGAAACAATAATGAGTCTCAGGAAACATTTATTTTGTTGTCTATGCTACCTATGCCTAGAACTATACACATACACATACACATACTTGTGCATATCCCAGGGCATAGCTGAGTGAAGCCAAATTCCAACTCCTCTGCAAAAGTAACATGGTATACTAGAAAAAGGCAATGAATTAGAAGCAGAAGTCTGAGTTTTATCATAAACAGATGTGTGCCCACTGGGCTGGTTTCCTGTCTACACAATGACAGAATGAAACTAAATGATTATTCTAAGGTCCTTTCCATTTAACTGCTCCTACATCCTCCCTTTGCTAGACACGATCTGACATTCTATATATTTAATGTCTCAACCCTAATTATCTGACTTACCTAATTTTTGTGGACATTTTCATATATCTTAATTTTCTAAGTAGGCACTACATGAAAACCAAAATGAGCTGTTCTCCTAAACATAAAGAGATTAATAAGTCTGCCTTTTGAATAATTATCAAACATAAAATGAGTATGTTTTATGGTAAAAGATAAGACCTGTGATATAAAATAATCTTAATCCATTAAGTCACAAGTTCTATATAAGATGATAGGGCATAACGAGTTAAAGAGAAAAGAATGAGTTGCAGGTTAGCAAGACTACTCAGAGTTCCAAGGAATTTGAATAAAATGTGACAAAAGAAGTAACTGAATTTAAAAAATAGTATGTCAATTAGAAAGCAGGTTGATCATTACTGGAAGCAAAGATGATTTCAACTTTTAACATGATCCAAATGATAAGGTTTTCCTAAATGTAGAGACTGGTCTTTGACCTTAGTCTGATACCAGTAACACATTACAGAATCACGTTCTGAGATTTTCTCCTCATCTGCATATGGTTTGGCTTCCCAAAAAGATCCACCATCATGGAAAGAATGCTCCCTATTGCTAGCATTTATTTCTAATTTTGAAATAATAAAGTGACATAATGATTTTACATGTCAGCACCATGTGAACTCACCCTAAGAATCAGGACCTACTTTGTGTCCCAACAGGAGGCTTTGATGAATTCCACCAGATAAAGTCACTCTGTGAGGCTTCTTGGGAGACAGATAATCATAGAATTTTTCCACATAAAACATCTGGAGAGTATAAAGTTCTACAAGAAAACAATGGCACTTCTTTACATCCCTCTCTGAGGCTAGCCATACTGCCTGGCACACAGCAGAGTTTACTGGATAAGTACTTCTGGACTGCTTCTTAAACTTTCCCTAAAAGCCACTGCTCTTGCATAGTAGTGTTTAAGAGTAACTTAGAGATACCACTTTTGCTAAAAGCACTGACTCTTTACTTAGGCCTGCTAGTGACCAAAGCAGGATTAAGCTTGGCATCTATGTCTTCATTTTGTATTTGTCTTCAGATTCTTGCTCAGCTCTGCACATAGACATGCTAATCATCTAAGGAATGTTCATTTAAAAATCGGTAATACAAGGTTTATTAGCTCCAAATTTACCTAACCCGTCAAGACCAACACAAGACTTGAAAGAACATCTGACTGTCAGCTTTTGCTGCATCAGACTCTTGGAATGGTGCCTAAAAGTCTCAAGTCACTGCCTTCTTCCAGGAACACAGGTCTGAGAAGTAAACATCCTGAGCAACAGTTGGAAATTGCTCCCCTCAAGTGACAAAGAACTTCTCCGGAGCCACTCACAGAACCAGAACTGAGAGAATGATAACCAGACCACCATCTGACCAAGACTGCTTAATTATGCATTAATCTGCCCTGTCCCAATTCTTCTTCGATTTGAACCTAAAGCCCTTATCAGCGCCTAGAAGTCAGGGCTGAGATGCTAGATCTCACTTGCCTTCCCCATAGAGCCTTACTGATTCACATTTGTTTTCCTGCTTTTCATCATTACCTTTTCTGTTTGGTGTTTATAGTGACTGAACCTGGTTTGTTGGAACCCCGGTTTGCCGTCAGGTCTCTGGATGAGGAGTCTAGTAACAATTTGTTGAATTTAAGGCTACTATCATTTTTAAAAGATGAGAATTTTATTTTTGTTTCTTTTTTCAGGTCTGGAAATTGCTAAATAGCACGGAGTATGATTTACCAATGAGCTTCAAAGATTTTAATGTGGAAAAGGTCATCATGACATATAGCTATTATGTCCTTACTTGTAAAAGCATGGCAGATACAAATAGCAGTAATCAGTTTTATCTGCAAATCACTTTACAATTTTCAAAGTACTTTTATATTCATTATCTGAATTTAATCTTCTAAGTAAATAATCCTATAAGGTATTAAAAGACCATTAGTTTCTTTTCAGGAAGAAATTAAGTGCTTTCTTACTAAGTTTAATGAACTAAACAGTAAGACAAACATAGATTTTCAAATTAAACTTTTTAATCCTATCATGATGCCCCTTGTCACTCAAACTATGAAAGGTCAAATGACTCATTTATAGCCATAAGAAGAATCTACAGTATTTCTAGGATCTGGAAAATAATTACAATATGCATTTAATAAATATTTAGTTTTCCTCAACCTGAAATAGACAAATTATGCAAAAATAAAATCACAAAATGACTTATGAACACTTTTTAAAAAGATCACAGTACCACACTTCTCCCATCCTTAAGCCTTCCAAAATCTGTTCATATAACAATAAATTCTGGTTTGTCAATAATTTATTTCACAAATCTGTTATGATACAGAAACACAAAGTCAATGAAATTAAGATATTTTCTACAAAGTCACTGTGTAAAATTTTCAAATAAACCTAAAAAGCTGAGTAAACTGTTTCCAAAATCATTCTACCATCTGGAAGCCTGTGTCACTTGAATTTTCAATTTCAAAGAGATAGACAATGCATTTGTGGTATGAAAATTCAAGTTTTCCCAATTTTTGAAATAATGAGATACATTATTCAAGTACAAATGAAAAGTCATTATAAAAGACTTAAAAAACGAATTTATCAAGCAATAAGGCTTAAAGTAAACCTTTTCCAAAACTCTTACCCAGATAGAATTCTGGGTAAGAGTCAACAGGATCATGAAAAATTCAAATAGTCATGGAAGCTAGAAAGAAATTAAAGGAAAAAAAGGTGGAGAGAGAGCAGGATATCAGGAAAACAAAAAGTAGAACAGTGGAGTAGATCCAGGGGAAGGGAGGAGGAATGAGTAAAGGGAGCAAATGCAGAACAAAATCGATTAACTTATCCTATATTGCATCTATGAGTACATCATAATGAATTCCATTTTTATGTATTAACTATAATGGACCAATGTAAAAAATAATAAATAAATGGAAGACCAGTAGAGTAGAGGAAGGGAATCAAGGGGGAGGGAGGAGAGGGAAAAGGAGGTTCTGTGGACTGAATGAGAATGCGCAAGCCATGTTACATGCATTTATGATTATGTCAAAATGAACCCCACTATTGGGCTGGGACTGTGTCTCAGCAGTAGAGCGCTAGCCTGGCATGCGCGAGGGACTGGGTTCGATCCTCAGCACCACATAAAAATAAATAAAATAAAGGTATTGTGTCCATCTACAACTCAAAAAATAAATAAATAAATAAAAATTAACCCCACTATAAAAAATACAAGAATAAATTTAAAAATTCAATTATCCATTCTGGTATAAGATAATATTCTTACTAAAGTGGAACACTAGTTCACTTATAATTGCTTTTTATGTCTATAAGGAAAAAACATATCTTCACTGAAATTACTGCATTAAAACATATAACTCATTTACAAATAAAACAGTATAATCTTATTTTAAAATTTACTATGAAATAATTTCCAATACAATCTCTAACAGTATTCCTCTGATATAATCTCTAAATAAGTCCTCTGATACTAGTCTTATACCATATTAAGTTAAATGAGCTATTCAAAGTATTTGAGTCTAAAAATATACTGTTTTCTCATTCTGAACTAGTTGGTTTGGTATTTAAACTAAATGTTATTAAATGCTGCACTGATAAACTCCCAATGTATCATGCAGAAAGTAATCGCACCACTGAAGACTGGAACTATGAACCTATTGTCCCCCCTCACCCAATACATGCACATAAACAAAACAAAAACCAAAATGAACAAATGGCAGTACAGAAAATGAATGTGAGAATAAAAGAGCTGATACCTGGAAGAAATCTTAGGTTTCCCTGAAGACAAGATAAACTGGAAAGAAAACTGCTATTAAAAAAGCATCAGGTGGGGGAGGACACTTTTTATTTTTCTTAAAAATTACTGATCTACTTTGTTTCCACTTTTGTTGGACTCAGATATTAACAGATATTCTAATGCTTAAAAACACTGTCTAATAAAATCCAAATTTGGAACTAGGAAAACAATGAAAATATCTACTTTAAAAAGATCTTATTAAAAGAACTGTCTTTGCAATCATTAAAAAAAACAAAACAAAAAACAGATTGGCCAGGCCTACTGGCACATGCCTGTAATCCCTGCAACTCGGAGGCTGAGGCAGGAAGATAGCAGGTTCAAAGCCAGTCTCAACAACTTAGAGAAGCCTTAAGCAACTTAGTGAGACCCTCTCTCTAAATAAAATATATAAAGGGCTAGATATGTGGCTCAGTGGTTAACCACCCCTTGGTTCAGCCCCCAGTACCAAAACAAGCAAACAAACAAAACTACATTGGTTAGCCATTACCAAAAAATTTAAATAGGTATTTTCTTTTTACAAAGTGAACCTCTATCAGAGCAAAAAATTAAAAAGGCCCAGCTCCTTTGATCTTAAGAAAGTAAAATCCATTGATTTAACATCAATTTTCTATATAAGTCTTTAAGATTCCCATATTTACTGAACAAAAAATTCATAAGCAAACTGCAAATCTGAATAGGTTACACTCTCTAGCAGATATGAAAAAAGGTAATTTTTTTTACATCTGTACCATTTTAACAAATATGAAATATGTATGATAAAAACTATTTTTCAGAATCCAGCAGTAAAGGTTTTCCACTTGAAACAGCAATTCAACAAACTCATTTCTAACCTAACTTGCAATTTCAGTATGAGTTCTAAATTCTGAAACAGCTTAGAATCGAATCTGCTAACACTAAATATAAAGAGCCAGTAAGCTTTTGAGAAGAACTGAAAATCTGATGCTTGAATGTTTATATAATAGTCACTTAAAATTAAAAAGTTTAAAGAGAAGACATTTGAGGTTAAAATCAAACTGATTTTAAATGAACCTAAAATCAAACAAATGTTGGTTTTTATTTTAAAAGGGCAAGAGATTTCTAACATCAGGATGGAAAACTAAAACATATCTGCCTGCTTTATAAATATCCATGTCCTTTCTTGGATTCAGAAATCCACTTTAGACCACGTCCCTTGGGTTTCTTCTATCTTCCATCTCCCTGAACACCACTGCTGCATTAAGATACCAGCATTTAGCCAAAGGCAGAGATCAAATAAGTCGTCTGAAGATTTCTAAAAACTAAAACAGGCAGAAAAGTGGAGGAAATATTTTATGCCTAGAGCTGCCAGAAATCCTTCTCTTCTTTTAGAAAAGTAAACTTCTTGCTTTAAAGATAATCATTTTTAAGAACAAAACATGATACTTTACACAAACACATACCATTCTGATAATTCTAGAAAATGATAATAAAATCCTATAGATTTTGCCAGTGTGTTGGAAAAACAAAAATGAAAAAAAAGACTTAAAGAAAAAACTGTATGCCAAAAGATTTTTTCTCCAGTAAAAAAAAAAGCAATAAGAGATTCAGATTAACCAGAATCTCCCCTTCCTTCACTCAACGTGGATTCTTTAACACTGAAAGAATGCTATCCAAAATTAGTTTTTACTGTATTAGTTGATTCTATTTAACCATGAAGAAAACATGTCAATTAACTCCATTTTAAAAAATGAGTATATTACAGTGCGTGTACACATACATATTTACCCCGCTCCCTAGGCAGGATACTGAACTCAGGGCTTTGCATATACTGACCATGTTACTCTACCACTGAGCCCTACCTGCAGCCAATAATATATTTTGACTTGATTACCTATGGCACTCTTCTGCTTGCTGTTCTAATATTTCAAAAGTGTTTGGATAAAAAAGAACAAAAAACACTAAAGTCACATTTTTATATATTTTCACCGTTATCAACTGCTTGCAATTAATTTTAGCTCACTGAAATACATTTTGTCAAGAAAGAGAAATCTAACTCAATTCAAATATTCTCAATATACACAAACACCTGGGCAAAATATTGCATCAATTACTTAAATGCACATGTATCAAAATCTCTGTGAAGTATAGCACAAAAAAGTAGCTCAGTTTTTCATAAACTATGAGTTGGTTGCACTTTTACTTCTGTGGGTCATTGCAAAATTTTAAAAGTAATGTTTAATTGTTCACATTATTCACCCCATTAAGAGTTCTCTCAAGAGAATATAATGCAAAACATTTGGCTGTCTAAATGACAGTGTTGAAACTTGCAGTGTTTAAAAAAAAATTAAATCCATGTTAATTTATCAGTATGTTTTAATATTCCCTGTTGAAAGATATCAATTGCACAGGAAGTCCAAATGCTGGAAAGAATCTAGAAAAGTGACAAGAGAATGATGACTTAAAATGCTGACGCTTTTTCACACCCAGGTTCAGTCACGCCAGCTGGAGAGAGGTGTTAGGTATGGCTTTATTCCTTTAAATCTGAGAAATGTAGTCATTTCCATGACATTTCAAAAACTGGAACAAGAGAAATTTATCCTCATGATCCTGATTCTTCTGATTCAAAATCACATTTAGGAAAAAATTTCATGCAAACTTAAAAAAAAGATATTTGGATAGATCACTTGTGTGCTATTGCTTAGTCAAATTATTCTGTCCCCGATTTCCTAGTGAACTAGTGATTGAGCCATTTCAGACATGACATCCATTAAGGGGGCCTTTGCTCCTAACTGTATAAGGGTCCTTGTCAGTGGTCTGACTTGCACAAGTACACACAGCCCCTGATAGGCGTTTAAGTCCTCTTTGGAAGACACTGTTGGAGAGACTATAAATGACACAATTGCAGAAACTGTTACTAATAGCAAGCCAGGTGGTCAAGAAGGATACGAAGCGGTTGCTGTGGCCAGTGGAACTCTCCAACAAGAAGTAGATAATATAGGGCAACCAGAGGACATAAAATACACTAGTGATGCGGAACAGGACCATGGCATAACGCTTATCGGGACAGGCCTGTTCTTCCCCATTCTCCCCACTCTGGCTGCTGAAGCGGGCTTGCCTTTCGCTGATTTCCTTTGTATGCTGTTGGCAGATGCGGAAGATGTTGAAATATGTGAAGCAGACAATGAGGGCTGCTGGGGCATATAACATTATCACGATGAACAAGGTGAAGTATGGGTCTGTGTGCCAGGACTCCGCACACCACTGAAAGACATCTCCATGATATCCAGGTTTGCCCCAGTGGAAAAAGGAAGGCAGGAAGATGAGGGTGGAGTATAGCCAAATCAGGAAAATACACAGGCGTAGTCTCCAGGGTGTAACCAGGGTATTATACGTTAAAGGCTTAGTGATGGCAATGTATCTATCAATGCTGATACAGGCCAGAGAAGCCATAGAGACACTCTTCAGAACTGATACTGCAAAGCCAAATATCTGGCAAGTCAAGGACTCCTCTAATGGTAGGGAATAGTGAAGGAGTGATAAAGAAGGGACCAAGCAGCTTACCCCCACCAGGAGGTCAGCATATGCCATTGTCTGGATAAAATAACTTGTAGTGTGATGGTTCAACAAAGGTGCACAGTGAAATACAAAAATCACAATGATGTTGCCAGAAATAATCAATACTGTTAGAAAAACAATAATCAGCACTTCCAAAAGGCAAAAACTGACAGTTTCCAAGTAGTCAAATGCCAAGAGACAAAAAGGGTGGCTGCTCTGATTACCATCCAAGGTGGAGTTCATCTTGAGCTCAGGAGTGATCTCTCACTTCATGCTGCCGCTTGGCTGCTGCCAACAGTTCAAAGGAGCAGCTGCTGTCATTGCGGTCAGCTGTGCATGTGTATAATAATGCCAGAAGAGCCTCAGTCCCCAAGCTCCCGATGCTGCTGCTCTGATGCATTGCCTGCAGTGCAATTTCCCTTTAAATCCTTCTTGGAATAAGGAGAGCCAAGAACCGTCGTCTGGCCAGTCCCAGACGAGGCCATAGTGCCAAGTTCACCATACATATAGCACCAAGGGAGAAAGGTAAATTTTGGGGACAATGTCTTCAGGCCAAGTTAGGGTAGAGAAAAGGACTAGAAGAAGGGAGGAAGATTAGGAGCTTCAGCAGGAGTTGTAATGAGTCTCCTCTGAACAGCTGATAGAAGAAAAGGAGAAAGCAATTTACATTTGCATCCAGTGCCCTAAATCGAAGAACCTAGCTAGCCCAGGCTGCTGTCACCCTTCCCACTCCACCCCTTCTGATATCACTATCATGGCTACAATCGATAACACCCCACAGTTAACACTCTAAAGAGAAGCAACACCACACCAAGCTTTCAAGATCAACATAAAACAAAAGCAATCACAGATCGATCTACCCCCATTTTCTTTCATTTGAGTTGTTTATAGAATCTGCTTATGGTAATTCTGAAAACATTTCATTACATTCACTAGTAAAATTAGCCAAGATTAACTTATTTTTTCCATGAAATCCAATGTAATATTTTACATCTGAAAACAATTTAATAGAATATAACTGTTTAACCCAATTTCAGTGTTACCTGTAAGTCTGCACGCTGCAATCCAAACAAAAGCCACAATACATCCTTAAGAGAAAGCCTTGCAATGCAGGAGTGTGCTTCCCTCCTGTGTACTGCAGAACTGAGACACAGAGGGAGGGGATAAAGGAGAAGGAGGGGAAACAGGGAGAAGAGGGGGCTTGGAAAAAGGAAGAAAGGGGGAGGGGAAAGAAAATGCATGCACATGCTCTGGCATCTTTAGCAACTCATTAGAATGCATTGCCAGAGAGGTGCTCCTGGATTTCCAGACTGCACAGTGAGGGAATGGCTTAGTACACCCGCAGTGCAGCATTTAAAAGCTGTTTCCTCGTCTGTCTGGAATCCCTCTCTTAAGCAGAAAAGCAAGGAAAATCTGTAGCAAGGAAAACGGGTAGTAGCCAGGGCAGTGAGTCAGGAATTAGATATGAATACATTTCCACAAAGGCAATAATGGGAAATTCCTATTTTCTTTTAGCATTTTTCCAAGGAACAAAGAATATTAAAGAAGTATCTTAACTGTATACGGCAAGTGAGAAATCATAATTCAGCTGCATGACAAGTTCTAGCTGAACAGTTAAACATTCAGCATTTTCTCTCTCATGATTCACTGGATATTCACCAGTTTTAAGAAACTTTAAAATCAGTTTTTCAAGATAAAAATAAAGAAAAATTTCCCCAATCTGATATTACAAAAAGCACACACACACACACACACACACAGAAGAAAATTTACACTGTTCCCATATTCAACACTATCCTTTAGTTCTGAGATACCATTTCTTGCTTCTAGTTTACTGAGAAGCAGTACACAAATATACAAAAAATGAATTAGTAAATGTTCTATTTCCACCTAGGCTTGAAAATTACAGGAAGTTTCATGGTGCAAATCAGTGTTTGTATCATGACACACATAAAAAATCTTGTTTCTGCCTATTTAAAACAATATAAACTGGAGTTATACTGTGGTTCTTCTGGTAATGTCATAAATGACAATCAGGAGTTGGATGCTATGGAAATGGTGTAATTTTAATATCTTTTCCTCTAGATATCTTTGAACCTTTTTAAAAACTGTTTTTAGTTGTTGATGGACCTTTATTTTATCTACTTACCTACCTACCTACCTACCTACCTGCAGTGCTGAGAATTAAACCTAGTGCCTCACACACATTAGGTGAGCACTCTACCAACCCTTGGCTACAACAACAGCCCTCTGAATAAGCAACAGGTGCCTAATACAAAAACAGTTCTGCTTTTAGGTTGGAATATCTTTCAAGTAATGATATGATAATTCTAACTGCTGGTTGGGCATCCCTAATGTGAAGGTTAAAAATCTAAATGCTATGAAATTTCAAATTTTTGAGTACTGATACAATGCTCAAAAAGTTTTATATTTTGGAGCATTTTGGATTTCAGAGTTTCAGATTAGGGATGTTCAACTGGCAAAGACTACGCAAATATGCCAAAACTCGAAAACCTCCAAAATAGGAAACACTTCTGGTCCCAAGCATTTTAGACAAGAAATACTCAATCAGGTTAAGGTATATGACATTTTTGCATGGCAAAAGTCAGCAATTTTAATATGATCAAGCTCAATACACTTAAAAAAAAAAATTCTTCTAAGTTGCAGATGAACACAATTGCCGGGTTTCTGCTCTCGCGACTAAAAGGCTCAGGGGTCACTCCAGTTAAACTGGGCTAACTGGGCTGCACGAAATAACCACACAGGAGACACAAATACCTTTTTCTTTGGGGTCGCTGTGACGTTCCTCTGACCTTAAGGGTCCGCAGAAAGAGAGAGAGAGCACGTGCTGACCCCTTTAATTGAGGAGAAGCTACTCAAATGAGGCAAGGGGTCTGGTTTCAGGGGGCTGAGTATCTTCATGATGTCCACTGTCAGCAGATGACTGACACCTGGGTAGGCCATACCCAAGGACACAGTAAGAGAAGGGGACACACACAAGGCACTTCCATGGAAGATTCTATCCTAAACAGGGCAAGGGGTTATATTACAAAGGAACAGGTGAGCATAGCTTCATCCATGGGGCTATAGCAAGACATACCCATGCACAAGACACCGACCACATTTCTGTGACTGAGCGCCTCAGCACCCAGCCGGGGAGTGTGACCCAGTCACGTGTAAGGTTGGTCTCCCACACACAATATCTTTATTTTTATGTGGTGCTAAGGACCAAACCCGGGGCCTCATACATGCAAGGCAAGTGCTCTATCACTGAGCTACAACTCTAGCCCCAACATTTTTTTTAAGATACATTTTTAGTTGTAGATGGATACAATACTTTTATTTATTTTTATGTGGTGCTGAGGATCAAACCCAGTGCTCTCACATGTTCTAGGCAAACGTTCTATCACTGAGCTACAAGCCCAGCTCTACATTTACATTCCAGTAAGTTCAAAACCTTTTATGTCAAGTGTGGTGGTCATACCTGTAATCCCAGTGACTCAGGAAGCTAAGTCAGGAGGATCACGAGTTCAAATCCAGCCTAAGCAACTTAGCAAAACTAAGCAACTCAATGACACTCTGTCTCATTGGGTTAAGTGTCCCTGGGTTCAATCCCCAGTACCAAACAAACACTCCCCCCCCAAAAAAACCCAAAAAAACAAAAACCCTTTAAAGCTTCCTAGACAGACATTACTTACAAGAACTCCCTAGAGGAGAAATGACTTCATAGAGACATCATGGATTAAAATTATTTTCACAAATAAAACTGTAAAGGGATCTACTATAGTTAATTGCTCTATTGGAGCATGCAATGCACCGGAAAGTTCACAACAACCTAATTTCCTATAGAACCAGACAGCAAAAGAACTCAGCTGTGATATGAAAAATCGTGCTCTATATGAGTAATAAGAATTGTAATGCATTCTGCTGTGATGTATTTTAAAAAAAAACAAAAAAACTCAGCTGTGAAACACTGGAATCATGGCCTGTATTTTGAGGCAGGGCTCAAACACTCCAATGGTCCCTCAGTATCTAAGGGAGACTAGTTCTGGGAACTGTGTGAGACACCAAAATCTGTAGATGCTCAGGTTCCTTATAAAAAGGTGAAGTATCTGCATTTAACCTACATAATCTTCCTGTATCCTGATTACTTGTAAACTGATATAATGTAGATGCTATTTAACTATTATGTTGTTTAAAAAATATTGTTAAGAAAAAAAGTGTGTGTAAATATTCAGTACTGAAGCAACTTTTTTCAGTTAACACTTTCAATCTCTAGTTGGTTAAATTTGGGGATATGGAACCCACAGATATGTAATCTGTGGATATAGAGGACCAATAGTATCTGATTTTCCACAATGTTAAAATTTAAAGAAGGATCATTCAGGAACCTCATTTTAGAGAAGAGGAAATGAATGGTCATAGGTACAGAATCCCATCTGAGTTCAAGGAAGCTAGTTAGAGCACTAAGACTAGTACTCAGGATTTCAATCTTCACATCCAGCACTGTTCTTGATAAATCAAACCCCTCTTATTGTTGGGCATCCACAGGCAGGTTCCTGTGAGTAAGTATTATTTAATCACTGCCAAGTAAATCAATCTGCTTTATAATGAAATCATAATAATTTGATAATGAAATCATAACTAATAATTTATTTTTCCAGACTTGTAAAATTGCATCTGGGCCTTTATAGTCTCCTTTGAATAAACAATTAGAAATGTAAATATTGGTTATATGAGCTTGCTACTAGTTTAGGTTCTGAATAAAAGCTTCATGGCATAAATGTTCCTTCCACTGAAATTGACAATCACTGAAGAAAACAATGCAGATTAGTTTCAGAAAAAAGGCCAAAAGGATGGAAGGAAGGAAAAACATCAAGATACATTGCTATTTCATTATTTTCTCTTTATTAAAAAGGTCTCAGAGCCCAGCACAGTGGTGTAAGCCTGCTATTCCAGCTACTTGGGAGGCTTAGACAGAAGAATCCCAAGTTTCAGGTCAGCCTGGGCAACTTAACAAGAACTTGTCTTAAAAATAAAAAGAGCTGGGGGAAAAAAATCTGTTGTAGAAGTAGTTTGGTGTAAATTTTGCCTATTAAACACTGACTTAAAAGGAACAGAAAGACATACTTACATAAAATAAAAAAACTTGGGGGATAGTAGGGGATAGGAAAGGTAGCAGAATACAACAATTACTAATTGGGCATTATGTAAAATTGTGGATGTGTAACCGACGTGATTCTGCAATCTGCATTTAGGGTAAAATTGGGAGTTCATAACCCACTTCAATCTAATGTATGAAATATGTCAAGAGCTTTGTAATGTTGTGAACAACCAATAAAAAAAAAAAATTTAAAAAAAAAAACAAAAAACTTGGGGCTGGGGATGTGGCTCAAGCGGTAGCGCGCTTGCCTGGCATGCGTGCGGCCTGGGTTCGATCCTCAGCACCACATACAAATAAAGATGTTGTGTCCGCTGAAAACTAAAAAATAAATAAATTCTCTCTCTCTCTCTCTCAAAAGAAAAAAAAAACAACTAAAAAAAACTAAAACCACCACCAACAACAAAACAAAACAAAGAAGGAACAGGAGGATTCTGGAAATAGAAAATGCCTTCCTTTGTCTTTATTCTCAACTCCAACTTAACATAAGTCACCAAACCCTCGGATAACTGGCAACTGGAGCTAAGAGGCTTCCATTGGAGTCTTACTAGTATCATCTAAAGATCAAGACTGAAGAGCTCCTGGCCAAAGACCAGAAAGAAAAGAACACAAAGAATTTAGTTAGAGGTACTTGTTCTGTAGAAATTTACTACATGAAGCCAACTGTAGACAATATCAAGTCTATCTTGTTGATCAACTATGCACTCCATCAACAAATGAAAGAAAATCATGTTCATGAAATGCTGAAAACGCTCTTAATAAAATTCAGTAGACATTCCTAATAAAAATTCCAACCTTAAGCTGCTCACAGTGGTGCATCCCTGTAATCCCTGCAATTCAGAAGACTTGGGACAGAAAGATTGAAAGTTCAAGGAAGCCTCAGCAACTAAACAAGGCTCTGTCTCAAAAAATAAAAAGGGCTGGAGATATGGCTCAATGGTACAGTGCCCCTAGGTTCAATCCCTCAGCATCATCACCACCACCAACAACAAATTCCAACGAAGAATAAAAAAAAAAAAAAAAAAGAAAAGAAAGAAAGAAAACTTAAATAAAAATTATTTATAAAAAATAAATAGCATATTTCCCCCAAAGATTGAAAAGCTAAAATCATTTTAAGTAAAATCAGGAATTAGAGAAGGAATTTAATTATCACCATCATCAAATCTAACACTGTCTTAATATTTCTACCACATATAAAAACAAAATCAAGACAACTGGTAGCTTCCATAGACACTGAAATCAAAGAGGTGAAACATTTTTACTGAATATTTAGAAATCTAAAATATGCATTTTTGGAAATCATCAAAACTCAACAGCTAGATGAACAGAAAATTTATCAATGTTTTTTCTCCATTGTACCAAATAGAAAAACAAAAAACAAAAACACCCTCCACTTACCTTGTGAGTACTCTAAGATAATCTGGGAATAAAATAAAAAAGGCACAAGCCTCACAAGAAGGCATATCTGAAGTCTTTACTGAACAGGTAGAAAGACATCCCATTATTCTTAGTTGTGAAGATATAATAACAATTTTCAATTTACACACTCAATGTCAATTAATGAATTCAAATTAGAATCACTACATAACCTTATAAGATAGTGGTGGTGATGAGATTGGATAAATGATTTTAAGGCTTTTGTGGAAGATTAAAATTGAAAGAATAGTCAAGTAATTCATATGAAATAGAAAAGACTTGCTTCACAAAGAACATAAATCATAGCCTCTTTAGTCAAAAGAGTATTGAGAGAAGAAAACACAAACAGGTTAGTAACAGAACAATCCCAGTATAAATGATAGAATGTAAGATATGACAATGATGGTAGTTGTACTCAGTAGGAAAATAGGAATAACACAACTGGTTATCCATCTGGAAGAAAGTAAAATTGGAATGCTATCTTATGCTATATTCAAAAATAAATGCCAGATGGACTAAAGATATAAAAATTAACATGCAAAATAAAAATATTGTATCAAAATCTCCAAATTACATTTACAAAAGACTCTTAGGAGAGGTTTTTTAAGTTTGTGCAGTAGTGGGAATCAAACTCAGGGGTTTTTACCACCAAACTACATACCCTTTTATTTTTGGTACTGGGGATTGAAACAAGGGGCGTTCTGCCATGGAGCTACATCCCCAGTCCTTTTTATTTTGAGACAGGGTCTAAGTAGCTGAGGTTAGCCTAGAATTTGCTATCCTCCTGTCTCAACGTCCTGAGTCCACAGGATTATAAGCGTGTGCCACCATGCGTGGCAAGAGATAGGAAATATCTTAACCATGACACATTTTATACATAGGAATTAAAAATGTTTTGCAAGGCATGAAACCATAAATAAAGTCAATTAAAAATTGACTAAATAGAAGTGGTGAAAGAGAGCATCCCTGTCTTGCTCCCATTTTTAGAGAGAATGCTTTCAATTTTTATCCATTTAGAATGATGTTGGCCTGGGGCTTAGCATAAATGGCTTTTACCATGTTGAGATACATTCCTGTTATCCCTAGCTTTTTAGTATTTTCAATATGAAGGGGTGCTGTATTTTGTTGAGTGCTTTCCTATTCTACTGATGTGATAAATTACATTTATGGATTTTTTTTGTATGTTGAACCAACCTTGAATCCCCGGGATGAATCCCACTTGATAGAGGTACACTATCTTTTTGATATGTTTGCCAGAATTTTAATGAGAATTTTTGCATCTATGTTCTTTAGAGATATTGGTCTGAAGTTTTCTTTCTTTGATGTGTTTATGCCTGGTTCTGGAACCAGGGTGATATTGACCTCATACAATGAGTTTGGAGGTGCTTCCTCTTTTTCTATTTCATGAAATAATTTGAAGAGTTTTGGTATTAGTTCTCCTTCAAAGGTCTTGTAGAACTAGCTGTGTTTCCATTCGGTCCTGGGTTTTTCTTGGTTGGTAGGCTCCTGATGGCGTTTTCTATTTTATTGCTAGAAATTTATCTGTTTAACTTGTGCATATCATCCTGATTCAATATGGGCAAATCATACAACTCTAGAAAATTTGCCAATGCCTTCAATATTTTCTATTTTATTGGAGTAAAAGTTTTCAAAATAATTTCTAATTATCTTCTGTCTTTTTGCAGTGTTGTTGTGATATTTCCTTTTTCATCATCAATGTTAGTAATTTGAGTTTTCTCTTTCCTTCTCTTTGTTAGCCTGGCTAAGGGTTTGTCAATTTTATTTATTTTTTTCAAAGAACCAACTTTTGTTTTGTCAATTTTTTCAATTATTTCTTTTGTTTCAATTTCATTCATTTCATCTCTGATTTTAATTATTTCCTGTCTTCTACTGCTTCTGGTATTGATTTGTTTCCTATTTTTCTAGGGCTTTGAGATGTAATGTTTGGTCATTTTTTTTTTGAGACAGATGAAAAAAATTAAAGGAATATGGATAGAAAAAGAAGAACTCAAACTAGCACCATTTGCCAACAATATGATTCTATCCTTGGAAGACCCAAAAAATTCCACCAGAAAACTTCTAGAACTAGTACATAAATTCAGCAAAATAGCAAGATACAAAATCAACACCTATAAATCAAAAGGCATTTCTGTATATCAGCGACAAATCCTCTGAAACGGAAATGAGGAAAAACTACCCTGTTCACAATAATCTCAAATAGAAAAAAAATATATTTGGGAATCAATCTAATAAAAGAGGTTAAAGACCTCTACAATGAAAACTATAGAACGCTAAAGACAGAAATTAAAGAAGACCTTAGAAGACGGAAAGATCTAACTTGTTCTTAGGTAAAATTAATATTGTCAAAATGACCATACTACCAAAAGCACTATACAGATTTAATGCAATTCCAATGAAAATCCCAATGACATTCCTCATGGAAATAGAAAAAGCAGTCATGAAATTCATCTGGAAAAATAGGAGATCCAGAATAGCTAAAGCATTCCTTAGCAAGAAGAGCGAAGCAGGTGGCATCACTATACCAGAATTTAAACTATACCACAAAGCAATAGTAACAAAAACAGCATGGTATTGGCACCAAAATAGACTGATAGACCAACGGACACAGAGACAAACCCACATAATCATGGTTATCTTATATTAGACAAAGGCACCAAAAACATACATTGGAAAAATGCTGAGAAAATGGAAATCCATATGCAACAAAATGAAAATAAACTGCTCTCTCTCACCATGAACAAAACTCAACTCAAAGTAGATCAAGGACCTAGGAATTATATCAGAGCCCCTGAATCTAACAGAAGAAAAAGTAGGCCCAAATCTCCATCATGTTGGATTAAGCCCCTTACTTCTTTAATAATAATCCTACAGTGCAAGAATTAAAATCAAGATTCAATAAATGGGGTGGATTCAACTAAAAAGGTTCTTCTCAGCAAAAGAAACAATCAGTGAGGTGAATAGAGAGCCTACATTTTGGGAGCAAATTTTTACCATACACACATCAAACAGAACACTACTCTCTAGGATATATAAAGAACTAAAAAATCTAAACACCAAAAAACTAAATAACCCAATCAATAAATGGGCCCAGGAACTGAACAGACTCTTCTCAGAAGAAGACATACAATCCATCAACAAATATATGAAAAAAATGTTCAACATTTCTAGCAATTAGAAAAATGCAAATCAAAACTACTTTAAGATTTCATCTCATTCCAGTCAGAATACAGCTATTAAGAATACAAACAACAATAAGTGTTGGCGAGGATGTGGGGGAAAAGGTACACTCATACACTGCTGGTGGGACTGCAAATTGGTGCAGCCAATGTGGAAAGCAGTATGGGGATTTCTCAGAAAATTGAGAATGGAACCATCATTTGAATCAGCTATCCCACTCCTCGGTCTATACCTTAAGGATGGAAAAACATACGGATTATATTGTTATATTGTGTGCATGTATGTGCAACAACATATCCCACAACTATGTACAACTGTAATAATCACCAATAAAAAATGTGAATAGCATGGGGCCGGGGTTGTGGCTCAGCGGTAGAGTACTCACCTAGCTTGTGCAAGCTAGGTTTGATCCTCAGTACCACATAAAAATAAATAAACAAAAATAAAGGTATTGTGTCCAACTACAACAAAAAAAAATTGTTTAAATGTGAATAGCAAAAAAAAAATGTACAAAGAATATGAAGAAGTAATTCACAGAAGAGCAAAATCACTCATATTTATTGGCAGTCAGGGAACTGCAAACTAACAATACATTGGTATCACATCTATTGATAGCAAAAATTAAACACAGCAATGACAATAATAATAATACAGGCTGGGATATGTCAATAGGTTCGTTGGCTGGTGGAACTACATTGCTAGTGGAACTATAATCTACCACATCCTGAAAGCCAAACAGAAAATAAGTAAATTAAATACAAAATTAAATAACCAAGCTGGGCTTGGTAATGCCTCTAATCACAGCTACTCAGGAGGCTGAGGTAGGAGGATATCAAGTTCAAGGCCAACTCGGTCACTTAGCAAGATCCTGTCTCAAAAAATAAAAAGAATGGGGATGTAGCTCAGAGTACAGTGTCCCTTGGTTCAATCCCTAGTACCAACTATTAACAAACCAACCAACTAACTAGTTTTAAAAATACATCACCCTTTGATCTAGCATTCATGTTCCTACAACCCTTCCATGAAACTCAAAAGATTTAGAACATGTATAAGAATATTTAGTAAAGCACTATTTAAAAGCTAAAAACATGGGGCTGGTGTTGTGACTCAGTGGTGGAACGCTTGCCTAGCATGTGTGAGGCACTGGGTTTGATTCTCAGCACCACATATAAATAAATGAATAAATAAAGGTCCATCAACAACAAAAAAACTTAAAAAAAAAGAACAAAATTAAAGTTAAAAACCAGAAACAAAGTAAAGGCCCACCAGTGAAGAAAAGACTACACTTAAAAATAAGCAAAATAAAAATGAACATAGCATATTTATGTGATTCCATAAAATTATGTATATATACATTTTTGTAAATAAATTTTTACTTATGTTTGAAGATAAACAAATAGGATTATGGGAAAGAATTCGAGGTAGAGTCAGTACTAAGTGGTGCAAATCCTGCCTCTACTTCTTTACTAGTTAAGTGAATGATAGCATATTGTTAAGCCTCAGTGAGTCAACATTTCTTTATTTTTTTCTAAAACGGAAATAGTAATTACTACCTCACAAGGAATTTCTTAGGATTAAAGAGATGATGGATATAAAATGCTCTGTGTAGCATCTGACACACATTAAGCACTCAAAAAAGGTAACTATTATTATTGTTATGTCATTTGCCTAAATAAAACACTTTTCACTTTCAAAAGGAAAGTAGAAAGAAAAGAATGCCTCCAAAATAACTTCACTGCTTATAAGAAACACCTTTAAAAATATGCAATGTATTTTGTGTTACTAAAAACATCATTTATCCTTGGATCACAAAAGGAATGTGGGGTTGGGGATGTAGTTTAGTGACAGAGTGCGTGCGTAGCATGCATAAGGCCCTGGAATCCATTCCCAACACCAAAGGGCGGAAAAAAAAGATATTCAAAAAATGTCCTACGTGTACCCCTCACAAGACACGACTGACAATTATAGCAAGATGGTGAGAAAAACATTCATCAGTTTTTTTACCAAATCAATTTTTGTGCTTTCACTCAGTAAGTTATTTTTCCTATTGTAAATTTAGTCTTTGAAGAAGCTAAGCAAATTTTAAAAACTGTAACATAATAACACATGTAAAACTATAGGTTACAAAGCATGTATCTGGTAAAGAAGCCATATTCACAATAATTTCTTAAATTGAGTAATATGGGTAAATGTCAAATATGTCTAATAATATGTACAAATCCCACTACAGTTGCAAGAACATTCACAGCAGCTTTATTCATGATGGCTAAAATTGGACCCCAAATCCAAATATGTATAACAGTAGAATGGATTTTTAAGTGTTACTTATTAATATGAAATATTCCTAGCAATTGAAACAATGAAAACAAATTTAGAAAATGAGCTTCTAACACACTCCCAAAAGGAATGAGCAAAAGAAGTTAGATACAAACAAGTATATACTGTATACCTGCATTTTAATGAAGTTCAAGAACAGTTTAAAGAGAGAAAAAGTCACAACAGTGATAATAGAAGTGTTTGTTATGACTAGAAATGGACAAGAATAATTATGAGGGGTGTGATGGGTATTCCCTGCTCTTGGCAATAATCACAGCAGTGTATTATATGGAAAATGTCATAAAGCTGTACACTTTCGAGTTGTATTCTGCCCTTTTAAATTATACCTTGCTATAAAAATCGATTTAAAAAAATTAAAGTAGTGCTCTTTCCTTTAAAAAAATTTTTTTCAGATTAAGTTCAAAAATGTCAATTATAACCATTTCCATATAAGGATGAATATTGTTTCTGGGACAATAACCAACTTTCACAGGATATCACTGTGTTTAAAAAAAGAGCATTCACCAGTATTATTATGATTAAATTGTGTTTTCTGATCATTCAACAACAACTCAAACTAAAACCTTTTGAAGGTTCTAGCCAAACATACAATAACAGAAGTTTAATGTGAAATATAAAGTCCATATAGCCAGTGTATATAAGTCACTATTCAAATATAGCAGACTTTGTTAATAGATGGTCTTTTACACATCACATAACTGCTAGGTTCCTTTTCTACAAACATGCTATCATTTTTATAAACAATCACAGATATTTTATGTCTTTAGATTATCTATTTGAAGAGTTTTTACCAACAATCTTTAAAGCAATAATCTCCTAAGAAACAATTTTTGAGCAAAAATTGATCAAATAATTTTACCATTCTGTATAGTTAACAAGTCGGGGGAGGGTGTCATTTCTGGCGAAACATTTCAAAGGACTTCCAAAGTAGAACTAGAAAGACAGTATTACAAATCCAAAACATGCTCTGCCAACAAAGGAAATAATCAACTGTGCATATCTTTTTAGCTCACACATTATGTAACCTCATTCTCTGATGCCTTCATTCGTTCTAGTGGATAATAAACTTCTCTTCCATCCTTCTATGCCTGGGAGCTCTTTTCTAGAACCTGTTTAGAATGTTGTATTCCTGATAAAGATTCCCCTGTTCTCCTAGACTAAATTAATCACTCCTTTTGATGGTTCCCATTGTGCTTTTTCAGACATATTCTATCACATGATAGACAACTGCCCTCATGTTTAACCTCTTAGCTCCAGGACTGTGATTGTAACAGATGCCCAATAAATGCTGGTTAAGATAATTATATCAACATAATAAGAAGAAGCAGCATATTACTTTGTGAAATAAACAAAAATCTGTTTGGAATTAAGATGATGATAAGGAACATTAATATTCTGAGAACAGAAAAATAATTTTTTGGTGAACAAAGTTTCAATTTTCATTTTTAAATGCTGTACCCCTAATAAGGTGTTTTATGTTTGTTTTCAAATAACATCTTTATATTTTATAAAGTTTAACTTAAAAAAGTTTTCACCTTTTATCACAATGAAAAATGCTCAAATATTACTGCAGATTCTAAGCAAAGCATTCTTAACTCATGTTTCTGATTTGCATACCACCAGGGAAACTGCTTCCTAAAGAAAAACATTTGAAGAATTTGAGAAAACTAAAACTAAAACCAGGAACTCAGGGCATTCAAAGGCACAAAAGACTTCCTAATCTTGCAGAAAATAACTTTGTGTGTCAGACAGTAATAGTTTTTCTTGCTTTGTTAGCAAAATTTTCAAGAACACCTCAACCTGAGAAAGGGATACAGAAAAAATAAGGATTTTTTCACTTAGAGGAATGAGACAAAAACAAATGTGGTTTAAGATTACAGAATTGGGCTGGGATTGTGGCTCAGGGGTAGAAAGCTCGTCTAGCACATGTGAGGCCCTGGGTTTGATCCTTAGCACCATGTAAAAATAAATAAAATAAAGGCGTTGTGTACAACTAAAAAAAATATTGAAAAAAAAAGATTACAGAATTATTTACTCACAATTGCAGAAACTGGATCCCTACCAAATGAAATGTGATAAGAACTATACATTGCATGGCACAAGTTACCTGACTGAAAATGTAATTACTATCAAAAAGAATTCAAATGTACTGTAGGTTAGATGATATCCCTTCCCTCTAAGGTAAACTAATCAAGGAAGAAAACCTTGTGCTTTTGTGCCAACAGAAGAAACATCTTAGGACTAGAAGTATAATAGTTCTAAAAGAAATTACAAAAAATTCTTGGAAGTCAAATAGTCACAATGATCTTTCATTACAAATCTCTAAAAGCATTACTACTGAAGGTGAATTATTGTTTCCTTACCTTTGTTATAAGAATTCGGTATTTTTCTACCAGGTGGTCATTGTTGTGACAGCCTGCCAGCAGCTGCCAGACTTCTCCTCGAAGAGCCTCAGGGACACCATTTCTTACTAAGGATGACAATTGCTTTGGTCTCACACTCAAGTTGAGGTGCCTAAAAATAAAGTTGTAACTCATAAATTTATAAAAGGAAAACTGTCTTTAAATACTCGAAAGGCAATATAATAAAGAAAAAGATGAAATGCTATTGGATTAGATGTGACCAAAATAGGTGAAAGAAAAAATAGAAGTATACATGAATTCTGAAAACGGCTTCCTAACTATCTTTCAATTGTTACTTAAAAAAAAAAAAAGAAAAACAGGGAACAACAGAGGATGCTTTATGGTCATGGCCCATCTAAGAAAAGACAGGGCTGGGGATGTAACTTGGTGGTACGCTTACCTTGCATGTGTGAGGCCCTGGTTCAATCCCCTACACTGCCCCCCCCCCAAAAAAAAGCATCATGAAAGACAGAAAGCAAAGTTGCAACTAGCAAGCACATAGTTAAAGATAAGGGCTTGGCCCTATATTAAAATTGACAAGTGAACTGCATATTTATATGTTCTAAGTTAAAATATTCTGAGTATGTTTTCAGCAATTTTCATGATATCTTCTTTCACATAACTTCTCCAAATACCTGTGGTAGCTAAGATTGTTTCTAGTACACTACTGCTACATCAAAACAAGTTACCAGGGCAGGGGATGTAGTTCAGCGGTAGCATGTGAGGCCTTGGAATTGATCCCCAGTACCATACAAAAATAAAAACCAAGTTACTAAAAGTCTTTATGCTTCATTTATATCATCTATAAAATTAAGAAAATAAAGCCTGCGCTAAAATGTTGGTATAGATTTTCAAAGTGCTTCTGCATACAATATCTCATTCGACCCTATAACAACCATCTAGGGTAGGTGTAGTATCTTTAGTTTTACAGATGGAGAAAAAGGTCAGGAAGGTCAATTAAATCACTGAGGTAGTTCTCAAACTCTTAAGACCAATGAATGCTCTTTTTTTTTTCATTTGAAAGCCACTATTAATAGTCAATGAAGCAGGATCCTTACAAAGAAGAGCTCCAGTCAGTATCAGATTGAAGTCACTGCCACAAAAGAACCACTATCAAATTACAAAGAGGTGAGACTTTTCTCAGATTTCCAGAATTCTATGTGAATAATGTGGAGTACATTTAAAAATGATTGATTCTATGAAACTGTACCCTAATGTGAGAGCTACAGACAATTCAATATTTTTCCTTGCTTAGATTTCAATATATATGCATGTGTGTTTACATGTATATGAATGAAAAGTTGAAAAGTTTCCAGCAGAAAAAAAACAAAAAAAACAAAAGTAGTCTGTTACATAATTCAAGGATTGGTACATTATAGCCTCTTAAGTCAAATACAGCCCACCATCTCTTTTTATAAGCAAATCTTTATTGAAATATTGCCACGCTTAATTGTTTTGGTACTATCTATGACTGCTTCTACACTATGACAGCAGAACTGAATAGTTGTGACAGATTATTATTGGTCTGCAAAGTCTAATACAGTTGTATTTAGCCCTTCACAAAAAAGTCTGCTAACCCTAACTTAATTTATAGTGGTAAAATTGCTTCCAGAATAATTTTTTCATTGATATTAATTAACTTTATCTATGCAACTCAGCATACTATATTATAATGAGAACACTGGACCTCATATCTGCTAAGAGTCACACTAAAATGAACTTGAAGAGTTACAGTTCAAAGACATATTAATTAATACCACCACTAAAACCAAACAGAGTTCAGTAAGCCAGCTTTGGGATCAGACCTGTTGTGTTAACAATTTTCGTTCTGACAGTTTACTAATTACAATGGCTTAACCTATGAGTCAGTTTCACCTATAAAAGTGGATATCAGATGCCAGGTGGGGTGTCACATGCCTATAATCTCAGCAGCTGGGGAGGCTGAGACAGGAGGATGAGTTCAAAGCTAGCCTCAGCAATATATAGCAAGGCATTAAGAAACTCAATGAGACGCTATCTCCAAATAGAATACAAAATAGCTTGGGGATGAGGCTCAGTGGTAGAGTGTCCCTGAAGTCAATCCCCAGTACCAATAAAAGGATATCAGTTCTTAAGTTGTTAGAATTGAAATATAACTTATAACTTAGTATACTGCCTAGCTGATGGTAAATTGTTTTTTATTAATGATTACTATAATGATGATATACCATTATTTTTAATCTGTAATAATCCTCAATGTGGGCTGAGGGTGTGGCTGGGGTTCGATCCTTAGCACCACATACAAACAAAGATGTTGTGTCCGCCGAAAACTAAAAAATAAATATTAAAAAATTCTCTCTCTCTCTCTCTCTCTCAAAAATTAAAAAAAATCCTCAATGTTAGTTTTATAGACTTCTATTTTCTTAATGAAGTAACACACTTAGAAGAGTTAAGTGACTTGCCCGAGACGCTACCCTACAGGAAGTAGAAGATAGGATATGATGCCACATCAGGCTCTAAAATTCCATGATATTACAATGCTTCCTATCTGCAAAACATATATAAATAATGGGAAAAATAATCATGAAATGAAGAGAGGCTATAATAGTATATCTGAAGACTAAAATAAGCAAATACAGTTTAAACAACCTGAAGACAGTAGAGACAAACTCAGTTAATTAATATACATGAAGGAATGGGAAGACAGTTGATTGTTAAGTAGCAAAATGAATATCGAAGTATGATAACAAAACAAATTCTAAGACACTATATACAATGCTGGTGGGTTAATCTAATGAAGTATAATTCTAGAATCTAAATCCTATACTAGATGGTTTTAAACATAGTATTATGAAACCAAGTCAAGACTGAATTCATTTGTTTTAGAGCAGATACCTTTTTATACGGATGAAATTCCTGGCAACAGCAACCTAAACCCTCCAAACTGACTGAACTGGAAAGTATAATTGTGACAAATGTGTCAGCAGTTTTGTCTCCTGATTGTAAAGAAGTATCAAAAGCATGAGAATTACTGCTCGAGTTCATGTATTAAAACCACTTGTGTGAAGACAAACCAAGCTTTGGTTTGCTTTTTTCTCCTGTACCTATTTTTTTTTTTTTTTAATGCTGAGACACAGCTTTACTAAGAATAGAGTGAAAGAATTCAACAGTTAAAACTTCTGAGAAAAATTAAATACCAAAATGTAGGTCCACAGAGAGCTTATATGACTACCCTAATAACCAAAACATCAGAAATAGACCCATACTCAGGCTTTTTTCCCTCCCTGGCATCTTACCTAGGGAGAAAGGGAAACCACATAAATGTCTCACCAATCTGACTTAACAGAATATCTTTGGTTATGTTAACAAGTACCTGGAGGTGGTGTATTATTTTTAGAAAATGTAGAGGCTTGCGCTTCTTATTACTGTCAAGCATCTCTTGAGCTGATGGGAAATTCTTGAGTTTTAAACATGTTACTAGGAAAAGTAATTGACAGAACAGGTAACAAACCATACTTTTGACACTCTGCTCTGCCACTGCAGGTATATACCACGAAAATAAAGACGCATCTAAGGCCTGTGTGTGTTCAGTGAACGTCCTCTAAACTTTCCTGATTATTGTGTACTGTCTTAGCCACTTGACCAGTTAACAGTTGCTAATTTCTTTAACACACCTCTTCTCTAATTTATTCTGCCCATAAGTTCCATGTTTGTATAAATATTTTCTCCAACAATGAGAATTTATTAGATTTCTAATATTCTTTTTTTAAGTGTTTTTTTCCTTATTTAATATATTTTTTTAGCTGTAGATAGACATAATATCTTTATTTTATTTATTTATTTTTATGTGGTGCTGAGGATTGAACCCAGTGCCTAACACTTGCTAGGCAAGCACTCTACCAATGATCTACAACCCCAGCCCAGGATTCTAATATTCTGAGAACCGATTTCAGGTCTTCACTATTATCCTTATAAACCTCTAAAAACAGAGACTCTAGAATGCAAGCCTCATATGTAGTTTCTATTATTGGTTCCAAACTGAATATTTTAGTTAAGATTTTCTAAACATACAATGAGAATTGCAGATGAAAAGGAGAACTATGCTATTATAACTTACCACTTTGACAGCAGTTCTCCCCATGTTTCAAGAATTTTTTCTGCACATTCTTTGGATACATCACCAGATCCACTCAAGAGAGGTTCATCGTTATCTTTAATAAATAAAACACATAAAAAAGGATAACAGAAGAGGCTATACTAGCCAAAAGAATGACATGGGAATTTAACAGTCAAATTTAAAGACTCTACTGGGAGTATACAGCCATAATTACAAATAAAATTAAAATGGTCCTATTTTTGTAACCTCTTTGATTTTCTTTTGCTTTTCATATAGGTCCATACATAATATGTCAGTTATAGAAAAGAGTATTTAATAATAAAATTATAAGACTCAAGATATGGTATGTTCTCATTCTTATTCCAAAGCAAGTAGCTTTATGTATGGAAATAATACACTTTTATTTATACCAGTTTAAAATTTTGAAGCACCTAAATCTTCAAAAGAGGAGAGTAGAGAATGATGGAATAAATTATGACACATGTATACAAGGTAACTGCATGATGACATGATTACACAATGACATGCGAAATACCACATAAAAATGAAATTAAATATTCCATGTGTCTGTTAAAAAATTGAACAGACTAGAATGAACTACACCACAACATTAATAATTCTTGTTTCTGAGAGTTATGATTGATACTTTTCTGTTATATATCTATGACTTTCTAAGTCTTCTACAAAATGGTACACATTAATAGAAAGCACAAAAATATTTTAAAAGGACCAAGATGAACTACTTGAAACTTATGCAAAGAAAAGTAGGTTCAAGTAAGAATTTAGAGATTATAAGATATGAATGAAGACTGTGAAAAAAGTGATACTGAAGGCTAGGGAGGTAGCTCTGTGGTAAAGCACATGCTGAGCATGTGTGAAGTTCTGGTTCATTTCTCAGCACCAAAAGCAATCCAACCAAAAACAAAACAGTGACACTGACACAGGCATGAAAAGAATAATGAAAGGACAAAAAAATATAGACCAAGACAATTCTTTTCTGTTGGATACTAGAGATATTTTCACCTTTTTTGCTATAAACAGTATCAGAATGGATATACTAATTCATTGGACATATGCCCAAAAGTGGAAAATTTTGAAATTTTCTGACTCCGTCTTCCAAAATGGTTCTACCAATTTACATTCTGCTAACTAGGTGCGACAGTATTTGATTCCACGTGTCCTCGTCAAGCTGGGTTTTGTTATTTTGTTTTTCACTCAACATACCTACACAAAATCTGGCAAACCTCTGATGACTGCATCATGAATTTGAACTGTTACTAGAGAAGGCAGTATCTGAGATCTGATTTTAAAGACTCAGAAGCCCATGCTACTTATTATAAAATTTCTTTACACAGTGCCTTGGACGTTATCATTAGTTTCAATGGTGAGACAGAAAAAGATGTGAGATTTCTGTAAATGGATGAATAATTTAAATTTAAAGAAAAGAAAAAGGCTCGAGGGCACTAAGGTAAATTTTCCCCAACTTTAATTAGCTTTCCAGACTACTTTAATCCTTCAAATAATTTTCTACTTATTCAAGTACTGATATACTAGATACAATTCTTTTGAGGAAGATGGGGTTGTGGCTCAATGGTAGAGCGCTTGCCTTACATGTGTGAGGCACTGGGTTCGATCCTCAGCACCATATTAAAAAAATAAACAAACAAAATAAAGGTACTGTGTCCATCTACACCTAAAAAAGAAATTCTTAAAAAAAAATTAAAATTTACAAGGAATCACAATTCCTTCAAACAGACTAGGAAGACCCATCTTTCAAAAATTTTCTTTTACTTTTCTGGATGATTTCAACAAATCTAGATAGTAGCAATTTGAAATCTATGTGTAGAGTCCCATTCTGCATAAAATGGAAGAAAGATGGGGAACCAAAAGGCAATCTGAGTTTCAGAATGGTGCTTTTGAAAAACTCCATTTTATAATTGCTTGTTTTCTATTGTCCTGTGAGTAAGAAGCCTCTCTAGAGAACTAGTCTTTTCTTACCAGGTAGCAATCAGAACACAAGAAGGCAGTTTCCCTGGTTTGTAATCTGGATTAGAGAGAACTGGAAAATGGCATGCCTGCAATTTCTTCTGAAGCTCACCTGTCACTTTTTTTTTTTTTTACTATGGAAAAACTTTGGAAATGGATCCTAGGGAACAGCTCAGCCTGCCAATATTTATTGGTCACCCACTGCATACCAAGTGTTGTGGTACACACCAGGGAAACAATATGGGATAAAAGCAGATACGCTTTGATTTTTGCTGTTAGTCCCATCTCTCCCTAATTAAGAACCATCAATAGGGGCCTTTTGAATCCCCTCAAAAATAAGAAAAATCTCTGCCTACTATAGATTAAAATTAGATGGCAACCTTTAGTTGAGCCCAAATTTCTTTGTAACCAACAGATAATCCTCAAAATCTACAGTATGAAGATTTGAGCATTCTCTGATTTCATGACAAAGGGAGTATCATTCTTCATTTTTGGTTCTTTTGTTTTCATTGCTTAGTTAAAGGGAGGAGAGTTATGTAAACATTTTGCCAGCCTGCAATTTTAACCAGTATTACTTAGAAGAGAAACTGTAACTCTTGAGACTACCATTTATACAGCAGATAGTCTCAAACAGAGGAACAATTCCACCATTCCCATGTAGATCACATTAACTTAAAGTGGCTCTGCAGGGGACTCTAAACTGCATCTCTGACTTCAAAACAACGTATGTACCTTTCCTGCATTTCAAAATGCTTCATGAGAAATAAATGCAAGAGACTGTGATAGACTGTAACTCAGACTGTGGAAGCTTAGATCTGGATTCAAGTCAAGACCTCCAAATTCTTCTACCCTGTAACCATGGGAAAATTCGCTTTTCTAAGATTCCATTTCTTTATGTATAAAATGAGGATAAGTTCTATTTTCAGAATTACTGTTGTTTTGAGGACTATATAAAATAAACAAAGCATCTGCCTACCACATAATATGCATCAAGTAACTAGTGGCCATTGGTATTACTAATACATGACTCTTAGGTGATTACTCACTAGAAGGTGATTACTCAACAGAACAATGGAAACTGGCTATCAGTGCTGACTCTAAATTTGAAAAAAAGTACATATAATCATGGATATACATTTCTTTAAACCAAACCAATCATTCTTCCCATCTCCATATCTTTGTTAATGCAATTTTTTGAAAAGAAATGTCTAAAGAAGCCCATTTATCCCTGATGAATTCTTCTTGCATTTTAAAATCCCAGCTCAAAACTATTCTTCGTGATGTACCACCATATATTCCACAATGAAAAATTGATTCTCTATAAATTTCCAGAACATTTCCTGCAAACCTCACACAGATACAAGCATTTTATGACCTCAGAATTGATCTTTAAGCCCAGGTACAAAGTTATAAATTGAAATATGAATGTTCACTTCTTCTGTGCTCTGTGCTTTCTTCCCACACTTCTATACACCAGGTCTTAATAAAACTGACAGGACAATTCAATAGATCTAGTCATGAAATAAAGAAACAAAAAGAAAAATGAACCAATAAATTGTCTATCAGCCCGGAAACACAATAATATACAACTGTGTGTAGAAAAAATGTTTGGTAAAAGGGTATATGTGGAAGTCATGTTTTGGCACTTGAATAGTTCTTGTAAAAGGAGTCAGTTGAAATGAAAATGTTTACTTAGAGCTGTGTCTTATAGTTTTAAAACTGTGCTAATCCAACCAGTTAAAACTAAACTGATTATTTAAAAAACACTAATTATACAACCTAATTTTACCAATTTGATTTTAAAGAATTTCCAATGTTAATCATTTTTTAATCTCCCATTGCTCTAAGACATAGGAGACACTGAATGAATTCCAAATGCCAGGCGTCATTATCAACTCCATAACATAATGCTGTAGTCTGCCAGGTCCTCTGCCCTCAAATATAAATTTAGCACTCCATTTACCTTCCTCTTCATCATCTTCTGGAGGAGAAGGTATCATTGAGCTCTGAGATCCAGACTGTGGCAAGCGAACTGAAGGACTGGCTGTGGTTTTCCTTCTTTCTCTTTCTGATTCACTTTCCAAGCATACAACTTCATATAAAGTGTCAGAATTATTCTTTCTCTCCTTCTGCTTTATCTTGAGAATGAAAAAGTATTTATTATGCAGTTATTACTTTATGTTTTTAATTAATCACCAGTTCTGATTTCACATAGGTTGTAAGAATAAATAATGATTATCTGAATACCTACACTAACATTTTTCTAAATAGAAAAGCACGTTAGATTAAAAACCCCTTAGGAAAATACAAAATTTACTGAGTAGGATTCTAGTTCTATAATTTTATGTGCCAAGTAACTACTAATATTTACTCAATGTAAACTAAATAGCTGTTCTGTATCTTCCAAGATGCTTTATACAAGTTTTAAATTATTCTAAAACATGACATTTTAAGGCAAGAAAATTCTTTATTCCATGTTTTTTCCCACTTCTTTTCTTCAATTAAAGTAGTGTAGGGAAGCCAAGCACAATGGCACACGCTGTAATCCCAGCATCGAGGAGGCTGTGAGAAAAGGATCATATATTTAAAGCCAGCCTAGCAATGGTGAGGTGCTAAGGTGCAACTCAGTGAGACCCTGTCTCTAAATAAAATATAAAATAGGGCTGTGGATGTGGCTCAGTGGTCGAGTGTCCCAGAGTTCAATCCCCAGTACCACCCCCACCAAAAAAAAGTAGTGTAGGGAACAACTTCTTCAATTGAAAGCTATAAATCAGCGTGGGAGTGGGATGGGGAGTTGTTAATGGCAGGCAATATCAATTTAAAAAACACACAAAGGGCTGGGAATGTGGCTCAGGTGGAGGTGCACTCGCCTTGCATGCCTGCGGCCCGGTTGGATCCTCAGCACCACATACCAACAAAGATGTTGTGTCCACCGAGAACTGAGAAATGAATGTTAAAAATTTTCTCTCTCTCTCTCCTCTCTCACTCTCTCTTTAAAAATAAATAAATAAATAAATAAAATAAAAAACACAAAAAAATTTTGGTAACTCCAGCTGATTTGTAGTTTGTGTTTATTTTGAGGCAATTTTTATACTCACCTAAATTAAAGACAAGGAATATAAGATTTTACCAATACGATAAATATTTTAAATATACTAACATTACTATTATGGTCAATGTTAGGGAGAGAAAAAAATAAAGTGAAATACTGGGCAAGAAGAAAAGAAGAGTTCTAAAAGAAAAGACATGAAAAAACTAGAAATGTGGCTACACCAAAGACACAAAACACAGAAAAGAAGAGTGGGCAATAAGAGGTTAATAAACTATCAAAATATCAGAGCAGATTCTTTTTTTGGGGGGGGGGTTTACAATGGATTGAATACAGGGGTGTATAACCAGTGAGCCATATCCCCAGTTTTTTTTTCTTTCTTTCTTTCTTTTTTTTTTAAATTTTGAGATAGAGGCTTAGGGCCACACTAAAATGCTTAGGTCAGCTTTGAACTTGTAATCTATCTGTGTCAGCTTCCCGAGCAATTGGGATTACAGGCATACATCATCATGCCCAGTTATCACAGCATATGTCCACTTGGATTCTAAATCTCAATCCTGAGAGAAAGGCCTCAACTGCCAAATATGTCCTTTCAGTATCATCCTGAAGCGATTACAGTAATTGGTAAGCTTGTCTATAAAGGGCCAAAGGACAGATACCTAATTGTATGTGGGCCAGTAGTCTATGTAACTATGCAGCTCTGCCATTTGAGTGCAAAAGCAGACATAAACAACATGCAAATTAAGGGAGTGTGACTGTGTTCCAAAGAAACTTTATAAAATCAACTGTCAGGTAAAATTTAAACCACTATCATTTCCTACTTTGGTTTAACATGTCTAAGGATTACTTAATTTTCTAGAGAAATATGCCAATTACTATTATCTACTTACTATTAATAAAGAATTCAATAAAAAGCTTCTCAGCAAAGGAAACAATCAATGAGGTAAACACAGAACCAATATTTTCAGAGCAAATTTTTGCCACACACACATCAGATAAAGCACTAATCTCCAGGATATATAAAGAACTCAAAAAACTTAACACCAAAAAAAGAAACAATCCAATCAATATATTGGCTAAGGAGCTGAACAGACGCTACTCAGAAGAAGATATACAATCAATCAACAAATATATGAAAAAATGTTCAACATCTCTAACAATTAGAGAAATGCAAATCAAAACTACTCTAAAATTTCATCTCACTCCAATCAGAATGGCAACTATAAAGAATATAAACAATAATAAATATTGGCGAGGATGTGGGGGAAAAGGCACGCTCATACATTGCTGGTGGGACTGCAAACTGGTGCAACAAATGTGGAAAGCAGTATGGACATTCCTTCGAAAACCAGGAATGGAACTATTTGACCCAGCTATCCCACTCCTCAGTCTATACCCAAAGTACTTGAAAACAGTATACTACAGTAACGCAACCACATCAATGTTTATAGCAGCACAATTCACAACAGCCAAACTGTGGAACCAACCTGGATGTCCTTCAATAGATGAATGGATGAAGAAATTGAGTTATATATACCCAATAAAGTATTGCTCAGCAGTAAAAGAATAAAATTATGGCATTTGCAGGTAAATGGATCATGCTAAGTGAATCAAGCCAATCCCAAAAAACCAAAGGCCAAATTTTCTCTGATAATTGGATGTTAATCTATAATATGGGAGGGGCATGGGATGAATGAAGGTACTTTGGATGGTTGGTTGGAGCAAAGGGGAGGAGGGGAGGGAACATGATGGTAGTGTACCAAAAAGTAGGGTCACACCATTCGTGCAATCATACATGTGCCTAGAGTAATGATGTTTGTCATTTCACCATCTTTCCTATCACTATGGTGAAATGGTGAAATGACAAACATCATTATTCTAGGCACATGTATGATTGCACAAAAAGTGTGACCCTACTTTGGGTACAACTAGAGAAGTCAAAAATTGTGCTCCATTTGTATAAAATGAAGTATTACTGATTAGAATAAATAAATTTTTAAAAATAAGAATTCAGACTTTCAGAAATTACATATTAACTTGTAAGTTTGTGCCCAGAAGATATGTAAGTAATTTCTGACCAAAACAAAAGACAACCTAAGCTGGGACCAGTGGTGCATGCCTGTAATCCCAGCAACTTGGGAGCTGAGACAGGAGGACCACAGTTTCAAGGCTAGCCTCAGCAATTTAGCAAGACCTGTCTCAAAATAAAAAATAAAAAGGAGCTTGGAATGTGAGTCATTGATAGAGAACAAAAACAAAAACAAAAAACAAAAACCCAACCCAAAGGGACATTAACTAGTTTTGTTTCTGACATAGCAATCTTATTCTGTGTGTGTGTGTATGTGTGTGTGTCTAAAAGGAAGGACCATATAAAACCTGTTTCTCAAATACATAGAACCAGTTACCAATTTTCTGGTTTTCTCACTAATTAATGAATCCAATTAAAATCTTTGACATATGTTCATTTTAAATTTATGATTTTTAATTTTCAAAAACTGTACTTTGATAGAGAACAGAATTTCATTTGTTTTGTTATATATGCTCTTTGAAACATTACTTGTTATATAAAACAGTTCAACAATCAGCATGAATTCTTCATTTTGAAAAAGGCAATAGAAGAGATAACCAATGAAGTTCACCTACAAACAATTCTATGATTCACAATGACCAGAGCAATATACACTGTGAAGCTAAATGGAGTCAAGGATGAGACCAACCTTATAAATCAAGAATTCCAGCTATAAAAAAACAAATGTTCATTGTTGAAGCTGTGTCACAGTACATGAGACTCATTACATTATTTTAATAAAATTTGTTTGAATTATCTATGATAAAAAGCTTTTAAATAAAAATAATACAGATCTCATATATATACGAGATCATATATATAATTATCATATAACTTAAACATTAAATTGTAGGTTATGATACATATAAAATATGTGAATTATATGTATAATTAATACCAGAAAGCAATTTGGTAAGACAGAAGAAAAGTGGAATTAAATAAGTAAAGAAAACCCATGTTCCTGGAAGAGATGACTTCTTCTCCAATAAAAATACTAGTAGCTATTCCCCAGAGCTAGATCAGTTATTGCTCAGGTTTAAAAGAAAAATAAATAATTTAAAACATGCAAGAAAATTCTCTCTCTCTCTCTCTCTCTCTCTCTCTCTCTCTCTCTCTCTCTCTCTCTCCCTCTCTCTCACACACATACACACACACACAAAAAAAAAACATTTAGAAAGGAAGGTGGCCGTACCAAATATTAAAAAGCTATAAAATCCATATCATTAAAGCAGTGTGATACTGATGTAAGACCAATGGAACAGAACATAGAAAACCAGAAAGAGATTTAAATATAACAAAAGCAGCATCAGAAATCACTGAAGGGAAAGTTACAATTTTTTTCTTTCAGTTACTGTGGATTGAACTCAGGGGTATCCTACCATTGAACCACATCCCCAGCCTTCTTTAAATTTTATTTTGAGTCAGGTTCTCACTAAATTGCTCAGGTTGGCCTTTAACTGGGCTTCTCCTACTTTGGTCCCCAAAGTCACTGAGACTAAAGAGTGTTGCCACCATGCCTGACTGAAAGTTACAATCTTTAATGGACAGCATTGGGATAAATGGATGGTCATTTTTTAAACTAAACACCAGAGTTACCAGAATAAAATGCAAAATGAATCAGAGATCTAAATAACAGTAATGAAATGAACTCATGTAAATGCCAGGTGAAAGATGTGTAAATTCTTTTTGGGGACAAGGAACACTTTCTAATTTTGATCCAAATTCAGAACCTTTAAAGAAAAAGGTTGATAAATTTGAGTACATAAAAAAAAAACAGCACAGCAAACCCAAAGAAAATTGCCAAAATATAAGTCAAAAGATAGGTGACAAACGAGAAACAGTGTATCTCGAAAGGTTAATCTCATGAATAAAAACTTCTAAAAATTAAGAGGTAGAATACTAAAATCTAGGAGAAAAAAAATGGATAAAAGATATAAATAGGAAATACACAGAAAGTCACACTTAAACATGAAAAATGGCTTGACCTCACTAATCAACTAAAACTACTCTTTATTTACCAATGACTCACCTAATTCAGATCCTTAATTGAAACACATTTTCAACAAGTCTATGAATGAAAAACAAACAAACAATATTCTCAAAACCTACCAATCCTTATAATTACAACTCTCATGAAGAGGAATTTGACAATTAAAATTATATATACACTGACCTTATGTGCCAGCGATTCTATCAAAAGCAAACTATTCTAAGATGCACTTTAATAAAATTTTAAAATGACAAATGCACAACAAATTTGACACTGCAACATGACATGAAATAGTAAATGATGGGGAAAAAAATAACAAATCATAAAACATTATTATGTGCCCATCAATAGGAAATTCACTAAAAGACCATGGTTTAGCTAAACAACATAGTATTATGCAGACATTAAAAAAAGAAAGGAGCTGGGTGTGGTGGCATACCCCTGTAGCCTAGCTACTTGGAAAGCTGAAGGAGGAAGATCACACATTCAACTGACCTGGACAACGTAGTCAGACACTTTGTCTCAAAATGATTTTAAAAATTAGAAAAGGTCTGGGGATGTAACTAAGAGGTAGAACATCCCTGTGTTCAGTACTCACCACCACAACGAAAAAACCCTAGCCCCAAATTGAAAATAAGTAAAAACAAGTAAACCTAACTATATATCAAATGTAACAGAACCACAACAAAAAAGAATTATTCTGGCTGAAGATGAAGACTTGCTAGCATGCTCAAGTGCCTAAGTTTGATCTCCAGCACCAAAAAACAAACAAACAAACAAAAAATTATTCTAAGTTCCTATTTCATAATATTACTGCAACACACTCAAAGGACAAAAAGATGTTCCATAAAAATCTTAAATTTTAGCCATGCACAGTGAATGTGCCTGTAATCCCAGTGTCTTGGGAGGCTGAGGCTAGAGTACTCCAAGTTTGAAGCCAGCTTAAGCAACTTAGTGAGACCCTGTCTCAAAATAAAAAATAAAAGGGCTGGGGATGTAGCTCAGTAGTAAAAGCCCTCTGGGTTCAAATCTCTAGTACTTCCCTCTCCCCAAAATCTTAAATTTCATTAATAATTTATTAAAAAGAAAATCATGTAATGTTAAAAGTATTATTGAAAATATGTAAATGAACTCAACTATAATTCAGGCAAGTATCAACAATGGATACTAGAACATAAGTTTAAAAGTTGAGATTGGTGGTATAGGATTGTGGCTCAGTGGTAAAGCGCTTGCCTAGCATATGTGAGGCACTGAGTTAGATTCTCAGCACCACATATAAATAAATTAATAAAGTAAAGGTCCATCAACAATTAAAAAAAATATTTAAAAAAGTTGAGATTGTTATCATGATTGTGTTCAATATATTTTTCCTAACTGGAGATAACTGACATTTCAATAATATTAAACTTCTTATCTATGATCATAGACTAACTTACCATTTATTTACATTCTATTCATTTATTTTTTTCCAGAAATTTGTATATATTGATCTTAATCAAATTCATATTTTTCTATTATTTCTTGGGTGTAAGTTGTATTGTGCTTTACATTTCAAATCCAAGTATTCATTGCTGATGTACAGAAATAATATTGATTTGAATATTAAAAACAGCAAGTTGAGGGTGCTGGAATTGTGGCTCAGAGGGGGAGCGCTCGCCTCACATGCATGAGGCACTGGGTTCAATCCTTAGCACCACAAAAAATAAAATAAAGATATTAAAAAAAAAAACCAAGTTGAAGAACAGGATACAACTGAATCCTCTTATCTTTGTTCTACCTGCTCCAGTTTTAGCAAAATACCATCAACTGCAACTTAAAATATTAAATGGAAAATTCAAGAGATAAAATTTTAAATTATGTGCTGTTTTGAGCAGTGTGGTGAAATCTTGTGCTATCTCATGCCAACCTACCCAGCATGTGAACCTTCCTTTTGCGCAGTATATCCACACTGAATAGGCTACCCTTCTATTAGTCACTTTGTAGACACCTTGGTTATCAGACCGTACTACAGTGCTTGTGTTCAAGTAATCGTTACTGAATCTTACCAAAGTAAGATCCTACAGACTAACTGCTAAATATGAAGAGAAAATTCAATTTTTACAAAGGAAAAAATCCAGTGGTCCCACTTTTATCAAATCATCACACTTTCATCAGAAAAGTATAACAACTTGGTATTATGAACCTCCTGATTTAGCAGTGGAAGAGCTATGGTATAACTGTAAGCATGGTGACATCTTTCAAGAGATATAGCAATTTAGTGCACGTGTACGTACATGTGAATACAGTACAAATGCACATTCATCCAACACACACACACACACACACACACACACACACACACAGCAAATAGTATTTAACAGGCCCAGGTTTTCAGTTCCAATTATACTATTAATTACCTGTCTGCATGATCTTAGTCTTTCAGACATCAGCTTCTTCATTTATAAAATAGTAATTTTATAAAGGATTTAAGTCCCCTACAGTTTCTTTGGCAATAAAAATTCTATAGTTCCAAGATTACTTAGTCGTTTGCTCATTTTATGTCATTGTTGGAAAATTCAGTCTGTATTTATATCATTTTCTTCCTCTTTCAGAAAATGGTATCTGGAAACTTAAAACCAAGAAAGCAAACTTTCTTTTCTTACTAATTTTAAAAGCATCTTCTTTAATATGATGCCATCTTAATGTAAATAATCCCCCAAATGGGAAAGTGAAAAAAAAAAAAAAAAACCAATTTCAAAGATATTTTAAAAATCTGTATGACTGTTTTCCCATACTGGCAGCAAAACCCAGAAATAACATACATTATGTATTTTAAAATTTGCTTGGTAGTATTGTTTCCTTTTCATTTTGATAAGAACTGAAAATGGTTAAAATTTTTAAATTATGCTTCATTCAAGTAAATCTTAAAATTTTGCCTTCTTTTAGAAACAAAGACAAAAGTAGCATGTTTCTATAGAAAGAACCCTGGATGAGAACCTTAGAAGGCTTAGATATGTATCTCATTGAAGCAACTTCCACAAAATCTACTAATTTACATCTTTGGATGTCAGTTTCCTTGTCCATAAAAAGAGAATATTATTTATGCTTGTTGGATCACTGTGCAAGTTACATAAAAAGAAAGCCAAGTGGTTAGAAGAGTAATGGTCACAGAGTTTATTAAGTTACAAGGGGATTAAATTAATAGTGCTCTAAGTGTTATAAGACAGTAAAAAGATGTTCAAACTTTTTCCATTTTATGTAAGATTAACAATAGTACAAGTGCTCCAAGATAGTACATAATTATTCAAGGTCTTCACATACTAACTCTCTTTGCCCTCACCTCTCCCCTCGTGCACATACATAAAGACTTAACCAAATAAGGAGAAAAATGAAAGATTATCATCAGGAATTTCCTGTCCCCCTCCCAGCTTCCACATATATACTTCTGGGATTTTTTTTTTTTCAAATAAATGACTGACAATCAAGTTTATGTTTAATTTGTAATCTTAACAGAAAAAGAAGTCTACTGAACTATATATCGGGTATGTTTTTGGCTAGTTTATCCTATTAGGTCTTTTTTAGCCTAGTTAAAATAAATATGCAGAAAGTGTCAGAATAACATACTATATTAGAATAAATTGTAAATCTTTCATGGAAATGAAATTAAACAAATTTATTTTCAAGAAAAAAATACATAATCCCACACTCAACCACAGAACTAATTTTCCTATAAACTCATATAGTCTTTGAAGTCAAGGTTGTGTAACATTAGACCTTAAGGGAAATTTAAGATCAGGGTAGTTTATTTTACATTCACTAAAATAAGGTTGAAGAGACAGAATGCTAATTAAAGAAAAATTTTTAATATACAAATTTATGTTAAAATATTATTCAATTAATTTCTATTTACTGCTTCTTTTTTTTTAAAGAGAGAGAGAGAGATAATTTTTAATATTTATTTTTTAGTTTTCAGCAGACACAACATCTTTGTTTGTATGTGGTGCTGAGGATAGAACCCGGGCCGCACGCATAACAGGCGAGCGCGCTACTGCTTGAGCCACATCCCCAGCCCCTATTTACTGCTTCTTGCTGGTTTCCTTTCACTGCCTAAATGTGCAGTAATGTTTATAAACTAGTTTTTATATCTGAAGTATTCTTCTTCTGGCGCAGATTCTCCACCTATATAATCAATGCTGTTGTGATTTCAAGATTTAGTGCTTTTTTCATTTTTCTTGTGTCCCATGGAGTTTCCACAGTACCTCTCCAAATATAATAACTAAAATGTAGGGAAAATTTATTATGTACTGTTAACTTCTAATAAGTGTGATGTACAGTTTCTCATTTCATATCACAATACTATTACAAGGGAGATGCTACTATTGCTGTCAATTTACAGGAACTTCCTCAAAGTCATAATAGCAGTCAGTGGTAAAATCCAGACTCTGACTCCATATCCAAGTCCTAGATGATGACCCTAAGATAATCCTCTGCTCCTATTAAGACCTGGGTTGACATTCCATCTCTCAAGACAACATTGGGAAGAAATCTCTATTCCTGCTTTGCTTGCTTCCTTTTCCTAAATATAACCAAGTAAATATACATTCAAGTAAATCCATATATAACACTAATTTTGTGTAATAAAAAATTGATGTTGCATGTAAACAAACTCAATTCAATAAATAATTGGGAACTACTATGTCTTAAATGTTTGGTATAAATCAGTGAACAAAACAGATTAAGAATCTTGCTGTAGCAGAGAATGAAAAAATAAAAAACTTAATAAACAAATGTTTATTTATACACACACACACACATCTATCACTTAAGGGTACAGAGAACTGGCAGTACTAGTGGAAGAGTAGGCAAATTGCAGTATTAAGTGAGGGGTAAGAGTAAATTGTTGAGAACACCGACTAAAGGACCCGAAGCATGTGAGTATTAGGAAGTACAACATAGCAGAGTATTCCAGGGGGTATTCTAGTGGTAGAGCGCTTGCACGTGCGTGAGGCACTGGGTTTGATCCTCAGCACCACATAATAAAAAAACAAAATAAAAGCATTCTGTCCATCTACAACCACAAAATTAAGTAAATAAATAGATAAATAGAAATTTTAAAAAAGGAAGAGCATTCCAGGTAGATGGGAAAGTGAATATAACAAAATTCAAAAGAGTATGGTGACAGTAGAGCGAACAATGAAAGAGAGAAATCTGTTTAAAATCTGTTTATAATCTTATAGGCAGCAGATCAGGTAGAATCTGGTAAGCCACCGTGAAAACTGGCTTTTAATGAAAAGAATAGGGTTAGAGGGTTTTGGGCAGAAAAATGCTGAGAACAGATTATATGGGGACAGATGAGTAAAGAGGTTATTAGAATAATAAGTAAGGTAATATAACCTAGGTGAGAGGTGGTACCTATTCTGTATTTGGAAGTAAACAGGATTTCCTGATAGATTGGATATGAAGTTTAAGAAATAGAAGTAAAATTCTTGGCTTAAACAACTATTAAAACTGAAACACTAAAGTAAAAGGATTTCCTGACAGATTGGATATGAAGTTTAAGAAATACAAGTAAAATTCTTGGCATACACAACTAAAGCTGAAACACTAATGGCAGATAAATAGAGCCATCTGAGGGTGGGGAAGAAATAAAGAGTACCTTTTTTGATCATGTTAAGTTTGAGATATCCTGAAAGCTAAGCAAAGAAGGGGTATTTAAGAAAGAAGTGATTACCTATATCCAATACTGAAGATAGGTAAAGAGGAGGACGACTCAGATTAGCAATTTAAAAGGTCATAGGGCACCTTGATTTCTTCCTAAGAGTTCTGCTAGCTAGCTACAAAGTAAAATGGGGGTAGAAAGGCTGGAGGTATAGCACAGTGGTAGAACATTTCCTTAGCAAGTGCAAGGTCCTAAATTCCATCGGTAATACCACAAAAAAAGGAAGACAAGGAGGGAGGTAGGGGGTGGGGAATGGAGGGCAGTAAGTGGTGGCACAACTAGGAGCCAAGAAAACCTAAGAGAATGTAACAGATATTTCAGCTGCTGCCCACCACAGGAAACAAAAGAAAGAAGTCTGACTGACAAAGTTAACTACCCGATCAAAAAAAAAAAAGGAAAATGAGATACTTTTCAGAAGAAAACACTAGAATCCAAAATCTCTACAATATATCACTTAAAATGTTACTCATCATACTTAAGAATTAACAATCAAGGATTTCTGAAGCAGTTATACTACAATGATGCTCTAGGATTAAGTGGAAACTTGCTCATAAAAGAATAAATGACCAGGCACAGTAGTGCACTCCTATAATCTCAGGTTGGAGGATCTTACTAAGTTATCCAAATTCAAAGTCAGTTTAGGCAATTTAGTGAGATCCTATCTCAAAATAAAAAATTTTAAAAGGGCTGGGATGTACTTAGTGACAGCACATGCCAGGTTCAATCCCTAGTATAGCAAACCAAAAACAAAAGTTAAATCTCAGGAGAAAACAACCATGAAGCAGGAAAAAGAGGAGGGGACTGACATATAGCTCAATGGTAGAACATGTGCCCAGCTTGTATGAGGCCCTAGGTTCAATCCTCAATAACTCCCATTATTTTTTTTTTTTTAATTAAAAATGAGGCAGCTAGAAGGGCTGGTGTTGTGGCTCAGTGGTAGTGCACTTGCCTGGCATGTGTGAGGCACTGGGTTTGATTCTCATTACTGCATATAAATAAATTTTTAAAAAAGAAAATAAAGGTCTATCAACAACTAAATAAAATTTTTTTAAAAAATGAGGCAGCTAGGTATAAAGGCATAAGCATGTAACCCAGCAACTTGGGAGGCTAAGGCAGAGGAGAGACTAGGCAACTTAAATAAAAATTTAAAAGGCTGGGGATGTAGCTTAGTGGTTCAATACTCCTAAGTTCAAAATATCTAAGACACTGGGAACTGAAATACTCTAAGGAGAGACAAGAGAGCTGGGCAGACAAAAAGGTAAAGAAACACTAGGCCAAATTTTTCCAAAATTTTATTTTAAAAATTTTAGACATTTGAGAAGTTCAGCAAATCCCAAGAATGATAAACAGAAAAAAATCATGACTAGGCACATAATTGATAAATGTCTTAAAATCAAAATACAGAATCTTCAAAGCCAGAGAGAAACGATATATATATATATATATATATATATATATATATGAATAATAATATAAATGACCTCTAATCCAAAATAACAGAAGTCAGAAGACTGTGGGATAGTATTTGAAAAAATTGAAAGAAGAAAACAATCAATTCAGAATCTTCAATCTAGTAAAAATATCTAACTAAAATGAAGTGAAGTAAAGACATCTGCAGAGAATGAGTGCTAAAAGAATATATCCTTAGCAGATGTGCACTAAAAGAAATGTTAAAAAAAGTTCTTCATGTGAGGGTAAATGAGACCAAATGAGAAATTGAATTGTTAGGAAAAATTAGAGCAACAAAAATTTTAAAAAGGTGGATAAATCTAAAAGTGACATTCCCCCCCGCCTTACTATATTTAAAATACACATAACTGTTTTGAATTCTGATTGACAGCTTAATTGTAAGTTAGTCTCAAAAGTGAATTCACCTTTCCATCCCCCTCTATATTTATAAAAAAATTCAGTACCTGTTTTAGTTTCAAAAAAAAATTTTCAGTAGTACTACGTTTGCTGAAGGGCCAGAATAATCTTTCATTAGGTGAGCAAACTCGAACTTTTGTCTCTAGGAGAAATCGAACAGGCTCTTGTACTTCTGTTATTACCAAATCAACAGCTGTGGTCATAAATAGCACTTTATCTAGAGAAAGTGAGAAAAATGATGAGTGAAACAAAAGATACAGAAATGCACTTAGTCATACTATTAATATAAAAGTAATTTTATCACAAACATTCAAGATATCTTATGATCAACCATCAACTAAAGAAACATACTGTCAGGTAGTTTTGTATACATGATTAATATATGGCTTCTTTTATATACCTCTCTCACCAACAGTCAAAATACTTTAGAATTGTTTTATCCTTTATCCACTATGTCACTACTAATAACATGAAAAACTGAAATGCTCAATGAGACAGACTGATTAAGCAAGTAACATTACATTTTCGGGACAGAATATTACGTTGCCATTAAAGATCATTTGGGAAGAGTATGAAATATTTTGAAAAAAGTTCTTTCTGTACAAAAATCTGAAAAGTTATATTTTAAAAAAAGAGCTAATAGTGATTCTCATTGGGTTGGGTGAGGATAAAGACTATGCTAGACTCACTTTGCGCTATATAGCCTTTGAATTTTTAATCATGTGCATAGATTATCTCTACAAAAATAAATAAAATTTAGAAGTATGATGAATATATAAATAGAAATTTAAAAAAAGAGGAAGAGGGAAAATGAAGAGAAGGAAGGGAAAATGAATAGCCAAAAATGGTACTTTGTTTAAAGGTCAAAAATAACAATAAACACAAGAACTATTCATTTCTTTGTTTCACCAGAATTGAGTAAATACTGGAGATAGGTCAAGCAAGATCTAAGTATTATCCTGAAACTAAAATTTCTGTTCATGTCAGCAATATGTATCACCTTTAGGAGTTTCTTCATTTACAGCTTGAAAATGTGGGGATTTGGAATTCCAGCTTCCAGTAATTACATATGATTTTCCATCTGAACTTTTACCCATAGACTCCTAACAAAAAAAAAAAAAAAGGGAAAATTACATCTTAATACTCAAGTGGATAAACAACAGCTAACCCATTTTGTTGCTTTTAAAAAACACTTAAATAGGAGTTGAAAATGAGGGTTTTTTTTGTTAAAGAAGTGCATGTGAATAATTATAGTTAAAGATGTGCCATTTATTTGTACAATTGTTCCTAAAAAGTTACATTTAAAGTAAATGCTTGAAAATCATACTAAATTGAATAAACATCAATTTTTAATCATATGTGCATGGATTATCTCTACAAAAATAAATAAAATTTAGAAGTATGATAAATTCTTCTGTCAAGTATATAATCACCATATACTTTTTAGTTTTGAAAATAAAGATTTCATCTAATAGCCTTAATCCTAATATCTCCAACTACTTGTAAAACTCATGGTAGTTTGCAAAAGAATTCTCTGATAAATTTTCTCCTTTTATTCTCACATCAATCTTAATTAATTATTTTTTAATTATCACTGGTAAACAATCAAAAACCAAAAAACTAGATAATTATTAACACTAGTACACAGTCCAGAAACAAAAGCTGAGATGTTTATCCAAGGTCAGACTTCTAAATACAAATGCTAAGAATAAGGAAATCCCCTTATCTTTGTGTATTGTTTTATAGCTTACATATAATACCTTCATCAACATGTTCTAACATTATATTCTGATGATACAGTAAAACAACCTTTCCTACAGAAATAGTATTAACCTTCCAGTACAAAAAATAAATTCTCACCAAATCTAACAAATGCATATCACTGTTTCGTACATCTTTTCCTGGACTAAGGAGAACGCCAAAACACCTGTAAAAAAAAGAACTGCCATAAATTTTGGGGAAAAGACAAAGTACACTAAATGTTTAAGTTGGATCACTTTTTAAAAAACTTCTTATGGGGGGAAAAGGACACTTATTAGAATTAGCAATAAATTAATGCTGATCAAATGATAATTTTCATTTCTTTAACTTAAGTAAATTCTATTTGTCTCTTATTACCATGTAATTGAGATTCACATATTAGTTAATAATTTACTTTGAATACTTCAAAATAAAGAAGTATTTACTTCAATAAGCAAAAATAATCCTAGGACAAAAAAATTTACAAATACATTTTAAAAAGTGTTTCTCTCATTAGGTTTTTAAAAATAAAAAAATTTTATTTACGCTAAACTTACTAAAATTGTTTACCTTTCAATGGCAAGTTCTTTATTAGTTGTTTGTTGTACATAGATAACAATCTTCTTATCAATTCCTTGGCGTAGTTTAAAGCATTGTCTGTCCTTGTCTTTGGGAACAGCACTGTAGACAAACATATTTCAATGATTTTTGCAAAGTGTTTTCCTGCGACATACTAAAACGATTTTTATAAACAAAGACCTCAAATCTCTAATTCTTTTTTCTATGACTAGTTTTATAACACCACCACCACCATCAACAAAAAACACTGCTGTGTCTCCTAAAATGTAGATTTATTTTTTAGTCTTTTTTGTGGGGGAGGGTGCTAGGGATTGAACCCAGGGCCTTGTGCATACAAGGCAAGGACTCTACCAACTGAGCTATATTCCCAGCCCTATTTTTTAGTCTTTTGTTGTAGTGAAAATTAAATACTTGCAAAGTACCTAGCATAGCAACCGGTATATTTTGTAATTGTTTTTACAAATAAATTATTATTGCCTAATTTGTTTAAATATATAATGATCAAAAAGACAATCATAGACCCTTTGAGTATCAAAACAAGTTATTTTTAAAAAATAATAGGAATGAGGAATAGATGGCCAATGATAAGCTGCTAACATTTCTCTTAAGCAGTGATAACCTTATTATAAACCTGTGTAACTAATTATAAAAACACTGACGACAGTTTATAAGCATCAGCTTAATAAAAAAATAAAAAATGTTCTTAAAATAACAGTTTATCAAAATAATCCCTTAGTCTCCCACACATCATGTTCCCTAGCTCCTTTGTTCTCAAAGACAAAAACCTGTATGTGGTAATCAAATATAAGTCTAAACTGTATTTTATTTCTGTAGAACTTTTAACATAATGGCAACAAAACAATTAGTAGATACAATATATGGCTATATTAAAGCTTTAAGTACCTACTAAAGTAGGTACTATATTAAAGCTCTAACCACCTACTAAAGGTGGTTCTGAAAAATTTTGAAACCCATCTGCATTTGTATATTAACAAAATTAAGAACATTTTATAACAGATTACAAAAAAATATTAACAATGCAGTGTAGAAAGGACAAACATGTTCAAAGAAAAATTTTGCAGAGCAAATTGCTAAATATTCATGGCAAATAAAATTCTCACCTGAGATGGAAAGGAACTCAACTTCAACTATCAGTAATGATACTGTTCTCTAAGTTCTGTGGGTATTGAAGTTATAAGTAAATAAAATCTCATCTTTTAGCAATTTAAACTAGTATATATAAAGTTGTTTCCTGACTCTAAAAGGACTACATCAACATATGAGTTTAAAGTATAATCAGTGAACCTGAACAAATGTCAGGGGCCTCAATCATATAATTGTGTCATTGAATGGATCCGACACTTAATTCCTGTGGTAGAAACTAAGAAACCAAGGTCTAGGCTTAATTTCCCTGATTTTCTTTACCTATAAGAAAAGCATAATACTAACTACCCAATTTAACTTATGAGGTTGCTTAGTAATTTAAATACTCTGTCTCTCTCTCACACACACACAGGAGAAGTGCTTTGAATGGTATAAATAAATAAAACTGCTTTCAATGGTATAAATATAAATGAGGGCTAAATTAAGAAGATAAAAAGTATAATAATGAAGAATTATTTTTTCAGAAATAAGGAGGGAAGAACGCATTCATTCTTCCCAATGCACATTATCTAAATTTATGTTATAAAAAATACCTGATTATCAGACTTGTGGTTAATTTCATACACATACATCTCTGGAATATATGGTAAATCATATGGATATACCATCATATTTTAATCACTCCATTCTGTGAATATTTAATTTCCATTTTTTAATTTTGTTATTATATACAGTGTTAAGAAGAACATTCATGTGGATTAATTTTTTGGGTACCTGAATAATTATTTCTATATATAAATTCCCAAACATATTAATTACTAGATAAAGGCACTGCATTAGACAAATTCAATCTGACAAAGAAAAGCATATTTTCTAATAATTTCATCACTAGACTGGGTTAACAATAGTATTACCTTAAACTTTAAGTTCAGTAAAATCATGCACCAAAAAGATGACAAAGGCCTAACAAACAAATGATAAGCAAATCAGACCACCTAACAATTTTCTGTAAGAAAATCTCCTTGATCTGAGGATAAATAGGGATGTTTATGAAATTTTACAAGAGGAACTACATAAATATCTTCAAAAAATAAGTTTAAAGAAATTACTTTGTTTTTTTTAAAGGAAAAATATTAAAAATGGTATTAACTGCAATATTCTTTTCCCAGGGCATGCATGCACACTGTAGGAATTATTACCTCATGGTATTGCTTTCAGACTGGAAATGTAGCTAATGAGAAGGCACAGACAAAATGTCTACCATTTTAGTCCTCAAACAAAAATTGATACTCCAGTATATCCTAAATTGGCCACCAGATGGCATGAAAATATCAAAGTTTGAAAGGAGACCAAGGGTAACGATTTTTCCCACAATTGAGTCACTGTGCTTTTTAATTTAAAAGCAATTAATAAACAACATTTATATTTTTATATCATTTCATTTTACACATTTTATGAGAGTTGTGGAGGAACAAGAACTTGTATCTAACTATGACATTGATTATGATTCTAATAAACACTCATTTTGTAATATGTGATATATAAAGGTAAAAACTCAATTTGCAACCATAAAACTTTAAAACAAGAAAAGATTTGAGAGTTTAACCTCTTGTTTTATAAGTAAGGAAACTACTGTCAAGTGATGTGAAGAAACTTAGAAAAAGTCATACTGTTAATAGTGGCAATAATTAAACTAAACCTGCTTTTATTTTTATTCCAGGGTTTTCCAACAAATAATTATTTCGCTTAAAAACCTAAACAAGTTATTTTCAACTCTCTATATGGTAGGTCACACTTCAGACAAAACCTTCCTTCTACTGTGTCCAGATAAACTTTAATGCTAAAACTTGATTTCTAAAGCCTTAAGCTTGGACTGGGGATGTGCTCAGTGGTAGAACACTTGCCTCACTTGTGTGAGGTACTGAGGTCAATTTTCAACACAAATATAAATAAATGAATAAAATAAAGATCCATCAACAACTTAAAAAGTTTTTTTCTCTTTTAAAAACAGCCTCACGCTCTTCAAATAAAATCAAGTAAACCAAACGAATCAACCAAACAAAAACAGCAAAACAAATAGAGCTACTTACTGATCTAGCTGACTGAACTTTAGTCACTTTTTTTTTTTTTTTTTTTTGGTATGAGGGACGATCCTAGGGGCACTTAACCATATCCTTAGCCCTTTTTATTTTTTATTTGAGACAGAGACTTGCCAAGTTGCTTAGGGCCTTCCTAAGTTGCTGATGGTGGCTGTGAACTTTAAGATCCTCCTGCCTCAGCCTCCTGAGTTGCTGTGATTATAGATGTGTGCCACTGTGCCTGGCTAGTCATAATTTTTTAGAGTAGTCAGCCAACTACTTTGAGGTCACATGGATTTTTTATTGCCTGAAAATTCTTCAAATTTTGCCTCTATAAATTTCTTTCTTTTCTTTTACCATTTACATTTAAAAAGTAACCCTCCCTGTAAAAGCAATAATTTTATGGTATGAAAGGTATATGTGATCTGCCTTGGATTTTCCCTTGAATGACATATAATAGAGCATGCTAATACAAACTCAATAAAATTAATAAAATAATGTGCCCTACCTAAAATAACCTTTACCATCATCTTCTTTTATTTCTAAAGACACAGAAAAGGTAAAGATATCACTGTCAGGAGTCTGTGGTGCAGCAGTAGCTGAAAGTGGGGTTTGCTTGGCAGAACGACGGAAGGCAGTGGCAAAACTGTAGAGTATCCGGCTTACCTGAAACCAGACATGTTAAGAAATGCGCTGTTATCATGAGACACTGTTTTGATTAAGGCTAGAAGGTGATCAACTTTTGAAGGGGAGTAATCATCTTCCCCCTACTAATAAGATACTTTTGGAAAATTATCTAATTTGTTAGGCCTCAAAAGCAAATACCAAACCTCACCAGAAAGTATTTTTTTCCCTAAAAAAAGAGAAAAAAATTAGAAATCCAAGTGATAAATCACTTTCTGTTAGAAGATATCTGAACACATATATTATCATAAAAAATAGTTTTAACAATTTTTTTCTTTTTGTCATACTAGGAATTGAACTCAGAGCCTTGGACATGTTATGCAAATGCTCTACCATGAAGTTACACCCTCAATAGTTCTAATAAATTTAGCTCTAAAAAATGGTTTGCAAATATGTCACTGATGGCACCAGGATGCTTATCTAACCCAATCAAGTAGCAGCTAACCAATTTCCTCTGTCACTATCAGTCACAGAGGCAAATAGTGAAGTTTCATATTCACGATTTTCTCTTAAAGACTTACAGCTTCTTGGGATGGGGTTGTGGCTCAGGGGTAGAGCATTTGCCTAGCACGTGTGAGGCCCTGGGTTCGATCCTCAGCATATATAAATAAGTAAATTAAATAAAGGTATTGTGTCAACTACAACAAAAAAATTAAAAAAAAAAAAAAAAAAAAGACTTACAGCCTCTTGTATTTCACACCGAAAGACATGTATTCTGAAGAGCTCTGCATTATAATGACTTTCTGTGAAAGCAAAACAGTCACTCTCAGGAGTTCCATCATGCCCTCTGACACAAAAGAGGATTTTGTAGATAGGGTAGTTTGCTATTTCAGTGTTTGTCTGAGGATCTAACAGTCTGTTCAGAAAAAAAAGACAAAGAGATTAGAGGCATTATGAACAATTTGCAACATATTCATAATATGATTCAAGACATCTTTCTAGCAAGATAACCATACAGGACTTTTGTATGCTAATCCTATTAAATTTTAGAAAATAAGTTGTATGTAGAATACTACAGTGATTAATTATATAGTTCCATGTTACTAAAAACTAGTCTCATGGCTTGGGGAGGCCAATAGAAAGGTTTGAAATAATATCAATAAGCACATGTTTCTTCTGCAGCCTGCAACTAAGTAGAGACAAGGTCCATTGGTAAATTAGACTATAAAGTAGATCAGTAAAGTTGTGTTCTGATTATAATTTCAAAGAATTACCTAACATGTATTATTATTTAAGAAAATAGAAAAACTAAGGTCTTTTTCAAGAGTGAAGTATGTTTTGATTCATGAAAATAAGGGGAGATTATATAAAATGCTAACTCCTGAAAAAAGTAACGAATAAAATAAAAAGGATGCCATTCACCCAAGTCTATTAATTCATCAAGTATTTGTGTGATACTTAAAATATTCCATTCAATGTTCAGGGTACTAAGGACACAATTGTGAAAAGCACGGGGGGGGGGGGGCAGGGGGAATTATATAATGTCAACACTGCAGGGCCACAGAGGGCCCTGTTCATAAAGGAAAGGGGATCTAACCCAAGTTTGAAGGAACTTTCATGAAAGCTCTGAAAATGTGAGACAAGTCAGATTAGTTTTCTCATTGCTTTTATAGAATTAAAAAATATTAAAGTATAAAGCTTCAGCTGGCATTTGCAAGACAAATATTTATCAGTAGCTTCTTTTAACAAATACAAAATTAGAATTTGTGAATCTTTGTGCAATTGTTCTTTACTCACAGAGAAAATTATGCAGACTGACTACTATCCACATTAAGCTATATTCTTTTACCATTAAAACCCCAAATGCCTCTGAAGTACTGAGACACAAATTCACTGCTTACAGAAGTATAAACCGGATCAATATTTCTAGATAACTATTTGGCAATATATCAAAAGCAATAAAAATGACCCAATAAATCTATATCTGAGAATTAAGGAAATTATTTATAAAGCATTTATGTGCCCAACAGAAATTACTGTTAGTTATTGTTATTATTAGTGCTTTTTCTCATTAAAAGACAAAAACTTCCTGATATAGTAGCACACTTCTGTAATCCCAGCAATTAAGGAGCTGAGGCAGAAGAATCACAAGTTTGAGACCAGTGTGGGCAAGTTAGCAAGACCCTACCCAAAATAAAAAATAAAAAAGGGCTGGGAATGTAGTACAGTGATAGAGCACCCCATGTTGAAGGCCTGTACTGCAAGGAAAAAAAAAGAACGGGCTATACCGGAATAGCTAATAGCTAATATTTACCAACGGATTTTTTTCTAATTTCCAAAATCAGTATGAAATTCCATTTTGAAACAATGTGTCAAACTAGTATCTTTCCTGGGGGGACAAGGAAAACATATATTAATTTGTTAAGAAAACTCTGATGGTCAATATATTCTTAAAGCTTATTTAATTCACTTCACTAATGTACTACACAGGATTGGGATGGAGATAGTATACAAACTGATACAAATGAGTGTCCATTTTTCATGAAGATCGTAATCTTTGGAAAATTTAATGTTGGTGCCAAATAAATTAAACACTATATGAATAAAATAATGTATTTTATTCACTATTGCTTGTTTATAAAACAAAATATCAGAGAACTGATATGAATACGACAAAGAGTTTTAAGGCCATGTCTCACCTCACAGTTCCTTCAGATACATTAGGCACTGAGAGGGTTACATCTAGTGAAATCTGACACTGGCTTCTTAAGATGGACATCATCCTCAAAGCTTCCACTTCACTCCTAGGAGCATTTACTGAGGCACAGCCTAAATAAGTTAGTTTACTGAAAACTACACTGTCCTCATCAGCCACTGGTGTGAAAGGACTTGACACTTCAGAATCTGCAAGAAAAAAAGAATAAGAAGATGATTATTTTCATTTTGACATTTTGTTGCTATAAACAGCAAATAAAAATCTGCAAACAACATTTAGGTTCTAAATCAAATACTAATGAGATAAAATGCCATACCCCTAAAGGAAAGTCCACAAAAACTAGAAAGCTCACACTAGAATTCATGATAACACCAAAACTTTTAGGTAGTACTTCTAGGAGTCAATCCAGATTCATATCAAATTCACTTCTGAATTTTGACTTTATTACTTACATTTAAGTTAAATACACAGCAGTATTTTACCATTCTGAAAAATCATGCCTCTGCTTTGTCTTACTTATCTACTCTGTTCTAAAGCTTTCTTTTAACAGCTTAGCCACTTTATTAGGTTCTCTTAATCTCCTTGCTTTCACTTTCCCAATAACATTTAGCTTTAACACCCTACTTTTCCAAATAAAACTTAACCGTCCTTTTCCTCCTTCCTTGCTATGCCTGTCTCTTGTACTAGTCTCCCTTTTCCAACTTGGTGACAACTCTCAGAGAGTATATAGGCATGAAGCAAACATCTATTCACCAAGCATAATCCCTCTATTACTCCAATATTGTATTCAAATTCCTTCTCTTCTGGAAAAATCTTCAAGCATTCTAAAAAAAGACTACCTCAGTTTTATTTACTATTTTTCTTTCTATATAACTTAAATATATTTAAAGGGAAATGAGAAATATATATGTGTGTGTGTGTGTGTGTGTGTGTGTGTGTGTGTGTGAGAGAGAGAGAGAGAGAGAGAGAGAGAGAGAGAGAGAGAGAGACAGAGAGAGACAGAGAAAGAGAGAGAGAGAATGAATGAGAATGGCAACTCCCTAGTATCTGGAGAACTCAGACAAGTTCTAATACAGTGCAGACACTCAAATATTAAAAACAATAACCTTCAGTTACGCAAGCAATGCAGCAATCCTAACCTCCTTGTCCAGGTTTCACTGGCAGGCTCATCTCTGGTTTCTGGAGCCCTACTAATGGCACGGGGTTAATGGTGGAAGAAGCTGAGAGTTGATTAGAAAAAGGCCCATCTCCTTCACCATCCACTTGTGACCTTTCCATAAGTTCCTTGTCCCCTGGTTGGTCATCCATGGGAGGATCCATCAGCACATCTGCTAACTCTTTTTGCAGCTGTTGCTCACTTCCATTCCCTACAATCTACAGGTCAAAAATCAGCAAAGTGAGAAAAGAGTGGTGTCAATACAGATTAAAATGGTTTCACATTCTAAAGAAAATTATTAGCATTTCTTGTAATGAAAAGATAGCTTCTCAATGTTTTTTAAAAATAGAATTAATCAAGATCTACAAATAAGGACTCCAGCTGCTCTCTTAATTCAGTTTTTCATGCAGAAGTATATTGATTGAGCCCACTGTCCAGAAATTTATGGATTAGCCTGCCAATGTTGTTAATGTTTTTTACACTGTCTTAAAATAAGGGCAATTAAAATATTTCTAATTTTATTTGTCCAATGAGAAGTGATGTTTTTAAGAGGAATATCTTTAGCAGCTTCTTTTAACGTAAAGAAAAAATAATGGGGCTGTGGCTGAGTGGTAGTGTGCTTGCGTCACATATGTGAGGCACTAGGTTCGATCCTCAGCACAATATATAAATAAACAAACAAACAAATTAATAAAGATATTATATCCATCTACAGCTAAAAAAAAATTTTAAAAATGTGCTTTTTTCCAATTTATCAACAGAAATATTCCTATAAGGTAATCGATTTCCACATACACTTTTAAGACTTTTGCTATAAATAAATCTGCTGTATTTCTGAAGGAGACTTCTTTGATATGAACACGTTCTTAAAGTTCTAAAACACGAATAAAGCTGAGGAGATGAGTGTAAAAAAGTACTGAAGAATAAAAGCACTGTTTTCAACAACATCAAGTATTTTTGTAGAGTCATGATGGTTTATTTAGTTGCTCAACAGGAAATAAACAAGTGCAAAATCAAGTGATGCCCGCCCAACACTAAGAAAAACCACACGACAAAATCTAGTATTGTCACAAATTGTTTATTCAAGAAGTAATGGAAAAATTAACAAAAGAATTTAGAAGGAAAGAAAGAAGGGGCTGACTTCTAAGCCCAAGACTTTTGAAGACTAAATCCTGAAAAATTAAAATGGGTTGGCTGTGGGATTGTTAAAGGAAAAAAAAAAAAGACTATTTAGCAAAATTGAAGTTAAAAAGCAAAATTCACATCTGGGTACATCTGGGCTACCAAGGAATCCAGTTCAAACATCTTTTAATGCTTTGGGCTTTTGTAATCCTACAAACTTCAATTTTCTTAGCCTATAAATCCTAATTGAGAAACAGTTTTTAGACTATTTGACTATATTTTCCTGAGAAAATTCTAGCATTTCAACTACTTTTGTCATGGAATTAAAGATCTATGGCTTCAATGACAGCTTTTCTTTCTGTGAACTTCATTTTATGATGGAAGTTATTGCTACTGGAACTACAAGTGGGTTGAGTAATTTTAACTGTTTGTTAAACCTGGTTCTATACTTCTAAAAACTGAATTTTTCCAGTTCTGCTTTAAATAGTTTTCAAAGCACCTAAAAAACAAATTAGAACTCAGTTTCAAAAAGCCTCTGATTCTTTTAAAGATGGTAAAATAGTGTTTCACCTGGACTAAACAAAACAGAGCTTAACTGAACCTAAACTGCTTCCAAGGGTAAGGAGAAATAACATAGGAGTTACAACTTCCTGAAGACAAAAAGTGAGAAGATATCAGACTCCCTCTTTAAGCAATTAATAATTACAACTAGAAGGAAAATAGAAAGATTTATTTCACATGCTATAAAGTGCTCTTTTGCTTTTTAGTATATGAGGTAAGTGAACCCAAGTGTTCTGTGGGATAGGCTGCCTCCACTGTAATATATTTACCAATTACAGAATATGCCTACTTTGAAAGTATACATATATATATGTATATATAAATGTTGTCTTTGTGTTTATACATATTTATTTTTAATGTTTCCCTAGTTTAAAAATTTTACAAACAATTATCTTATGTTTCCTTAACTTTTCCATAAAGGCTAGGAAAATGTAACGTATGCATACAAATTTTATTTATTTATTTATTTTTGGTACTGGGGATTCAACCCAGGGCTGCTTTACCACTGAGCTATATCCCAGTTCTTTTTATTTTTTGAGACAGAGGCTTACTAAATTGCTGAGGCTGACCTCAAAGTTGTAATTCTCCTGCCTCAGTCTATGGAGTTGCTTGGATTATTAACGGCCAGTGCCACAGAGCCCAGCTAAAATTTGACTTTTAAGAGTTGTTTAAGGGGCTGGGGTTGTGGCTCAGAAGTAGAGTGCTCACCTAGCATGAGTGAGGCACTGGGTTCAATCCTCAGCACCACATAAAAATAAAATAAAGGTCTTGTGCCCACCTACAACTAAAAAATGAATTAAAAAAAAAAGAGTTGTTTAAAAATACCAACCTATTGGAGCTGGCATCATAGTGGTAGAGTACTTGCCCTGCAGGTGTGGGAGGCACTGGGTTCGGTCCTCAGCACCATATAAAACTTAATAAATAAAATAAAAGTATTGTGTCCATTACAACTAAAAAAAAAAAAATTAAAAAAATAGCAACCTATCCAAAGCCTTAGATAATAAGGTCAAATACAATACCTCAATAATGATCATGTTGATCCCTCAACATGTTGAGTTTCTAATTCAGTAAATCTGGGATAGGGCCTGATATTTTTTGCATTTCTAAAAAATTCCTAGGAAATAATGATGCTGTTGACCTAAGGAATTCACTCTGGGAAACAATCTTAAATTAATGATTTTTAATTTGACTATATAACACACCTCCCACCCCCACAACTAAATCAGTATCAGATAATGGACAGCCTAGGTATATTCGTTTTAAGACCACACGTGATTCTGATATACTGAGAAATACTGCCATAGATCAAAATCAAACTAAAATGCCAACATAATATTTTATTCAGAGGCTCCACACAGGCATCAAAATAATCTCTGGCACTTTCTGAAAACGCAAATCACTTGACTTTACCTAAGAAATCTCTCTCTGCATGGGCCACTAATAGCTATATTTTTTAAAAAGCATCTTATGAGATTTTTTATGTGCAATAAAGTGTGAGAATCACTGGTAGGACTTACAGAGTTCATTTATTTATTTGCCTGTCTCTGCTAGTGTGGCTGAAAAATTAAAGTTTAGTTTTCAAGCCTCCCTTATAACTCTGGCTTAATATATCAGACAAATTTAGACACTGAGATAAACAGAAGTTGTCTGGGGAGGTCTCTGGAAGACTTTTTTCCCCCAAGCATGAAGGCTGGGAATGAAGACTGAAGTAGAGCACTTGCCTAGCATGCTCCAGGAACACAAAAGAAAAAAGAAAAAAACACCATGACTGGTACCATCCCCTTGCCATGGAATAGGAATACGGAACCCTGAGAGAAGTCTTATGACAATGAGGACATCAGAACAAAAAGTCCATAAAGCCAAAATCAATAGAGTAAATTAAAAAAAAAAAAACAACTTTGGTCTTTAATGGTATAGATCAGGAGTTGAAAATTTTCTTCTATAAAGAGCCAGATAATAAATATTTTAGACTCAGCCAAACATCTGTAATCCCAGGCTGAGGCAGAATACCAAGTTCCAAGACAGCCTGGGCCACTAAGGAAGACACTTTCAAAATGAAAAGGGCTAGGGAGGTAGCTGAGTGGTAGAACCCTTGCCTAGCACATATAAGGACTTGGGTTCATTCAATACCCAGTTCAATACTGCAAAAATAACAAAAACAGTTTTTTATAAGTGTTGCAAGCCCCGTGTCCATGTGTCTGTAGTCTGTTACAACTACTCGAATTTGCTATAACATGAAAGAAGCCATAAACAACAAATAAACAAGTATGGATGTGCTACAATAAAGTTCATTTACAAAAACTGATGGCAGACATTTTCTTTCCTTCTGTCAATAGCATTTCTGATATATACAACTATCATCTCTAAAATATGGTTTCACATAAAGTAATTAAGACGGTATGGTGTTAGAGAAAGGGCAAACACACAGATGAAACAGAATCCAGAAACAGACACAAACATAGATGATCAAATGATTTTCAACAAAGTTGGCAAGGTAATTCAATGGACAAAGGTAATTACTCAAATAAAACAAACGGTGCTGGAACATTTAACCTGATATCCATATGTGAGACATACATCTCAGCCAATACTTCATATTATATGTAAAAATAAACTCAATGAATGACATACAAGTATAGTCTACAACTATAAAACTTAAGAAGAAAACAGAAGAAATCTTTGTAATCTTGGGATTCAAAAATTTCTTAGAACACAAAAAGTATGAACCATCAAGGGAAAAACTGAGAAAATAAACTATTAGAATGAGGGCTGGTGACAAGGATTGGTGGTAGAGAGCTTTTCTAGCATGTAGAAGTTCTGGGTTCCATCTCAAGCACAACAACAACAACAACAACAACTAAAAAGCTAAGAAAATAAAAAGCCACGGAGCTGGAGAAAATATTTGCAAATCATGTATCTGATGAAGGACTTATACCAGAATTTACAGAGAACTTTCAAAACTCAATAGTAAGAAAATAACTCAATTTTTAAAATGAGCATTTCACCAAAGATATGTAAAGATGGCAAATAGCACATGAACAGTAACTCAGTATCATTAACCAGTAGAGGAACTGAAACCACAACAGGATGCCTCTATACCTCTATAATATTGGCCAAAACAAACAAAAAACCAAAACAACAAAAAACACTTGACAATAATAAGAACTGGAAATAATATGGAAAACTCACATACTATGGTGGGAATGGAAAATGGTACAACTATATCCAACATATTTTATACTATAAATAAATAAATAGATAAATAAGGTGAGCTGGGGATGTAGCTCACATGTATGATGATACTGGGTTTAATCCCTAGTGTCAGAAGAAGAAGAAGAAAAAAAGTAGCAACAGCCAGATACAAAAGTCGGCAAACTAAATGATTCCAGTTAAATGGCATCCAAGAGAAGACCTAACTATAGTGACAGAAATGAGTAGTTTAGTTTTCAAGCCTCCCTTGAAGGGTTGTCAGGGACTGAAAATTGGGGGGCAGAGTTTTTTAAAAAAAGGCACAAAGGAACTTTTTGGAGTGATGAAATTATTTTCTATATTTAAGAGTTTATACGTATTAAAGCTCATAGAATTGTATGCTTCAGAGGATTGCATTTACTAAAAACTTGATTTAGCCTGGTGCGATGGAACACATCTGTAATCCTAGCAGCTTGGGAAATTAAGGTAGAATGATCTTGAGTTCAAAACCAGCCTCAGTAAAAGCAAAGAGCTAAGCAACTCAGTGAGACTCTCTAAATAAAATACAAAATAGGGCTGGGGATGTAGCTCAGTGGTGGAGTACCCGTGAGTTCAATCCCCAGTAACATCCCCTCCAAATTTGATTTAAAAATATATATATGGTTTCCACAAAAGAAGAAAGCTGAGAATATAGCTGTTGTTTTTCTTTTAAATAATATGCCCCATAAAAGATCCCTATCTAAGACTTTGGCTTTGCAATTAACCTCCCCTTAGAGATGCCACTGCATCTACTCCCAATGATATACAACAGTCCCAAATCTATCTACAATTTCTTCCTCAACTGCTACTGGACAGAGAGCATCAGCTAAACATTACAAATGTATTTTGTCCAAACCTTAACTCACTCTCCCATACTCTTCCTGCATCTGTTTGTCAGTGATTGTACTACTATATACTCCCTGCCCAAAGAATCACAATCATCCTTGACTCCTCATTCCCAAACAACTCATAAATCTTACTGATCTTTGCTCATATATTTTCTTCTTCTTCTATCTCTGTGCATAGCTAATAACTTAGTATAAAGCCTATCACTTCGTATAAGCGAAGTTGGTAGTTTCCATGCCTTCCTTCCCCTTTACTCTTTCATACGGTCATTCAAGTTATTTTAATTCTGACCAAGCACTGCCTTATTTTTAAAGCCTTCCTTAGCTCCTCAAAACCCATAGGATAAAGCTCAAATTCATAAGTTTATTCTACTAGTCTTTTCATAACTTTGCCCAACCTATCTTTTCCAGTCATTTATCTATCACATCAAACTAGTAAATGTTCCTAGGAAACAAACTTTCATGTATAAACTGTTCCCTTTTCTGGATAGCCCTCTTTCTCTCTCTCTCTCTCTCTTTTTTAACGTTTATTTTTTTAGTTGTAGTTGGACACAATATCCTTACTTCATTCATCTATTTTCATGTGGTGCTGAGGACCGAACCCAGGGTCTCACAAGCGCTAGACGAGCACTCTACTACTGAGCCACAACCCTAGCCCAGCCCTCTTTCTCTTATGTATTTTTTAAGATCAATCTTAAATTTTGTTACTTCCTCTGGGAGATCTTAACCCCTCTAGACAGAATTTAATCACTTCTTTCTCAGGGCTACCATATTATTAGCACACATATTTACTAGTATTGCTGCTTGTTTTGGAGAATGTTCTATACTGCACAGAGATTCTTCTTCTTCTTTTTTTTTTTTTTTTTGGTACCAGGGATTGAACTCAAGAGCACTGGATCACTGAGCCACATTCCCAGCCCTATTTTGTATTTTATTTAGAGACAAGGTCTCACTGAGATGCTTAGTACTTCATTGTTGCGGAGGCTGGCTTTGAACTCATGATCCTCCTGTCTCAGCCTCCCAAGCCTCTGGGATTACAGGCGTGTGCAACTGCACTCAGATTCAAGTTATCCTTGAATTCTTAAAGCTTTAAAGAGTGACTGATATAGAATACATATGAAACACATTTTTACATAAACTTTATAAAATGCAAAGAACAGAAACCAAAGCATGATACTAGACATTCTATAAAACTTGGCTTAGTTATAGCAAAAGAAATCTGAATGATTTTAAATTTATTTAAAAACAAAAACACCATCACTTCCCATTTTAAGCAAGTGTCATTAAGATTTAACATTCACAATGAGAGTGTTGGTGGGGTGGGGATGTAGTTCAGTGACAGAGTGCTTGCCTCGGGCATAAGAACCTGGGTTCACTTTTCAGCACCACAAAAAGAAAATGGAGCTAGAAAAAGAAAAAAACTCCAGTAGAGAAGACCAAAGAGCATGCTGCAATACATAAATAATATTTTTCAAGTCCACAGAGATTTAATCACTTAACACAAAGTTTTTATTAAAAAGGTCACATTTAGATTTGTTTTCATCTCCACACAATCTACATTAAAAGGAAAGAAGAGTTTTTCAAGAAAGTCCTGAATTGGAAAGACAAACAATAAACCTAAAATAGACAATTTAACAGACATAAATGCTATGCATATGACATACATGTGTTTAAGGACAGAGCCTGGCAAATGAGTTACTTGTTACTCCTACTGCTTATAAAGCATAGGAGGAGTAATAATGGGGGCTTAGAACTTCCATATAGCACAACTCTAGGAGGCACAATTCACAGCATGGACTAATCAAATTGTGCACTCAAGAACTATCCTGTATGTAGCAAATGCAACTGAACACAGTACCAATTACATGTATTTCAGGCAACTGCATTATGTGTTTCTTACAGGAATTATCTCATTTAAATCTTATATCACAGTACCTGCCAATTAGTAAGCATCCAAGTATTAGTATCCCCTACTCCACGCAGCTCTTTCAAAATAAACTCTGATTCACTTACTAGACTTCAGGTTTGAAAAGGGAGAACAATAATTGAAAAAACTAGTAGTGAAGATACAGAACAAGAAATTCTTTTTCTGGTTCAGAGAATTCCAAGAACACACCTATTTTCATGTGCAAAAGAAATCCTATTAGAATAACATGTCCTTCTAAATATACCAAATAAAAGTAATAACTTATACGGTAGAATTGGCTACAAGTCTGTTTCCTTGAGAGCAAAACTACATTTATGGAAACAAAGCCCAAAATGTTCCACAGGCAACAGCCAGAGTCATTTCCTGACCTTAATCTTCTATTTCTAACTTTAGAGCCCTTGTTTCCCTTTACTACTGTAATACCAACTAGGCCTTACTTGGTGTGCCAGTTATTATACAAGGCTACTTTAGACATTTTGGGACTCTTTTCTGGAAACAGGTTCAAAAAGCAGACTTAGGAAATAAGTTTGTGTGTGAGAAACCCTATATGATTCAAAAATTAAAACAAACAAAAAACCAACATCCTAATGATCTGCAGAGTTCCTAATATTTTTATCCTGGTAGAGAAAAAATAAACAAAAAATTGTTCAAATTTAATAATCTTGCTTAGTTTAACTATAAAAGCTGAGCTATTAGGATATAAAGCTTAGTAAATAAAAGCTTAGTTTTGTCAGAAGGGAAGGCACAAATGAACCACAAGTCCAATTTGAATATTTAGTTACTAATTTCAAATCCATTCACATTCTGTGATCTTAGATGAATCATTAAATATAAATTGCTTCACTTGATAACTACAGCTATTCTAAAACTCTCTCTTTTTCACACTGTACAAAGGAAAGACCAAAAAAACAACCTAAGGTTACCATTAGGAATTGCTAACACTGCAGCAAAACAAAAAGAGGAGGGACAGAATTAATCCTAAAAAGTTAACAGTAGAAAGACCCAAAACATTTATTGTTATTTTGCTAAATAATGGGATTACAGGTGAGTTCTTTTAATTTTTTTATTGTTTGATCTCATATCACACACACATTATTTTTATAATTAGAGAAAATAAATGACAAAAGCTATTAGGATCTTGAGAGAAAAATACAAACACAATAAATTGTTTTGTATGCAGTGGTCTTGACTCTAGGCCCAACAAATCTTTAATTCCTACCAACTGCCACAGACCTACTTCTTTGTAGAAGAAATTCTTAGTAATTCTGCAAGGCTTTGCTCGATTGTTATCTACTCTATGAAACCCAGCTTTTTTCTTCAGTCAATAATTATGTTCTTACACAAATTTGCTCTACCTATCTTTTTGATGAACTGTATCATATTTACAGATGTGACACATTCACAGATGTGTCTCCACCACTCTGACCTCTTTCTTAATTAAACTGCATTCATAGTTCAGTAAAATTGCTCTGAAAAAAAGGTCTGTATTTCAAGATTACCAGATTCTACAACAAATAATATCACAAATTGAGGTCAGAAGATTACTTCACCTATTACTAAGATGGAGTGACTTTTGCTTCTAACAACTTTAGTAAAAGTTGGCAATTTTTTTCCAACTAAATAATGTCAATTTGATTTTTCAAGAAGAAAATTATGAGGATTAAATATTTTAAATTCTCTACCAGATTTTTCTGCCTAATGAATATTAGCTCATAAACATACCCCAAACAACATTCACAGAATATCCTTGGCTAAGAGTCAAAGATTGTTACCTCAAAGGAGTTTATGGTCAGATAGAGAAAATACAAAATGTTCTGATTTTATGGCAAGTTCTCAGAGTTTGAGTTGTTAAAACATTTTTTGAAGAAAAATGTCTTTGTTTTTTATAACCGTATCATCACATAACATTATTCTTTGATGGGCTACCTAAAGCTTTACCCACTCCAAGAATCCTGCCCTGACTCTTCCCTGAAGTTGAGTTAGGCTTCAACTACTCTAAAGCACCCTTTATTTACCTCTACCACAGCATTCATCTAATTACATTGATGTTGAAAATATATATGACCACAAAATCTATACCACTGTAATCAAGAGATAGTCTATTTCTCCAAACTCTGAATTGAGACTGGCCTTTTGACTTTGAACAACAGAATCAGGTAGAAGTGACACAATATAATTTCTAAGCTTTAGCCTTAAGAGGCCTACAGCTTCCACTCCTACCCCAAAACCACTGGGTTGTGAAGAAGTCCAAGATAAAAGACCACATAGAGAGCGAGACCCAGCTATACCAGTCAAGTGTAACCTCCAACTAACACATTAGAAAAATGCAGAGGCATGAACACAAATAACAATAGCAATAAAATCATCCACTCAACTCATAAAATCATGAGAAATAATAAATTGTTTTAAGCCACTGAGTGAAATAGTTTGTTACAACGCAAAGACTAGTATATAGAACTATAACATGATTTTTAAAAATTCTCATCCACCTGAAGGCAGGCACCGTGTCCACTCAACCTTTTAATATCTTCTCCAGTTTCGCTATCTTCCCTCTTGAAACACAGTATATTTTTGAAGTTGGAAATTTATACCTCTTATCATGTTAAGAAAATAAATTATCAAGTATTTCCTTTTCCCCATTCTCTCCTCATGGAACACTTAAGATATATGTCATTCCTTCTGATTTTAAGTCTCCAGGTTTTTTATTGTTTGATTTCATATCATACACACATTTAGAGAAAATAAATGACAAAAGCTATTAGGATCTTGAGAGAAAAATACAAACACAATAAATTGTTTTATATACAGTGGTCTTGACTCTAGGCCCAACAAATCTTTAATTCCTACACACTGCCACAGAGCTAATTCTTTGTAGAAGAAATTCTATTTTATCATATTTCAATGTTATCTTCTTGATAATTTCTTCAGATCCATTTTCCAGGTATCTGATTCTCCATTTAGCCACATCTGCTTTGCTGGCTTCTAAATTTCATTTGTAGAAATTCTAATTTTAGTTTCCTTAATCCTTTAAAATTTCTTGATTATTTTGGTTTTTTTCCTAATATTTTCAGTTTTTCTTTAAGTTCTTATTTTAATCATACTTGCCTTAAAGGTTACACCTAATAATTCTAATGCTTGAGTTCTGATGGGATTCAACCCTGCTGGAGTTCGTTCATAGTGAAATGTCCTTTGTATATATTTATTATTTGGATTATGTGCTCTTCTTTACTGAGATTATACTATCTATGGGAATACTATGTAGCCTGGATGGCAAAAACATTCCTCCAGAATAGCTTTGCAATTGCTTCTCTCAAACGTCTCAAGAATATTATCAACCCAAGAATATTCAGGTAGTAAAAATTCAAACCCCAAGCATACATGAAAGCAAGCTGTTATGGTTTGGATATGAAATGTCCCCCCAAAGCTCATGTGTTGAAGAGTAAGTCTGCAGTGCAGAAATGTCCAGAAGTAGGGCTTTGGGAAAGCAACTGGATGGGGGGGGGGCTCTAATTTCATCAATGCGTTAATTCATTTAATGGATTAATAATTTGAATGGACTCCTGGAAAGTGGTAGAAATTGTAGGTAGGTGGGATTGCTGGAGTAAGGAGGTCGGGGGGGGGGGGGGGTATGACCTCGGGGACTATATTTTGTCTCTGGCCCCTTCCTCTTTCTGTTTCCCAGCTGCCATGAGCTGAGCAGCCTTCATCTACCACACCTTTCCACCAGGAAATTCTGCCTCATCTTAGGCCCAAAGCAATGGAAACAGCCAACTGTGGAAAGAAACCTCAAAATAAATCTTTCCTTCTCTTGTTAGATATTTTGTTCACAGCAACAAAAAGCTGAGTAACACATAAGCCTATTGGCACAAATTCTCAACAGGACCCCCCATTCAAAGTAACCCAAGCTAAGACATAATAGGTTTTCTTATTTTCTTCCCATAATGATAGGTAGAAATCTTCTTCCATCCTTTCAGGAAAGATGTAGACTCTGAGGATGTTTTATGAGATTGTGGATCCATCACCTCTCTATTTTACACCCAAGACTTTTTTTTTTTTTTTTTGCCCAATTCAATTATCAAAATCCAAGTACCTTGATTATAAAGAATAGAAATTCTCCAGTGCACTTCCAATATCAACTCAAATGTATAGCTTTAGTTTTCAGTTCCCTCATTTTCTTAAGACATTTTCATTCCTTTCTTGTGAATACCACTATCCAACTAAAAGGGTGTTTGCTATATTTCTTTCAGCTTTCCCTAATTATTTTATATTGGGACATTTTTACAGTTTCTAGATTAATACATATTTCCAAAAATGAGCATTCTTACCCCCAGTTGCTAAAACAACAATGGCAGATTACTAGTTGACAAATAAACTTTCAACAAAATACTCAATTGGGACTTTGTGGTTGAAAAGTGACTTTTTAGAACTTTAAAAGGGTTTTCTAGATCCAACATGTTCCTACTGTCACTGTTTATGTTCTGAGCATGTATTTTAATGCAACCAAAGAAATGAAGGAAAAAAAACCCTGAAATCCTTGGAACTTACTGTTTGATAAGATATTGTACAAGTTTTTATTATTGTTATTTTGTTACTCTAAGGTGCTCAGCAAAAATACAAGTATCACTGAGCAAATAATCTTCAGTAATCCTATTTAATCCTATTATACCTTCTTTTGATGAGTTTACAAATTTAACAATGGTCTTATTACATCTTCCCTTACCAGTTCTATGTACAATAGCTTATACAGCTTTCAGATGTACTGAAATTACGTGAAAATACATAAAGTGTTTTATTTATTTATTTATTTATTTATTTTTAAAGAGAGAGTGAGGGGGGGGGACAGAGAGAGAGAGAGAATTTTAACATTTATTTATTTTTTCTTAGTTCTCGGCAGACACAACATCTTTGTTGGTATGTGGTGCTGCTGAGGATCGAACCCGGGCCGCACGCATGCTAGGCTAGCGCGCTACCGCTTGAGCCACATCCCCAGCCCTACATAAAGTGTTTTAAACTTGGAAAACATATTCCTCAGTTTCCTTCTCTACAAAATCAGAAGTTACCTTTTTCTGATAAACAAGATAAATGAGAGCAAAAACAAAGTTCTCTGGAGGAGCCATAAGGATCCTTCATCTGTACCATAAATTTTGAGTTCAAGAAATCAGAAAGAGGAAAAATAAATCAAACAGTAATTGAAATGTTTACAAGAAAATTTTCAAATCAAAGATTGATTTATTTGAACTTGCAATGTTATATTCTTTCAGTACAGTAACTGTTCCTAGGCTAACTCTTCCATTTATGTAGAGGAAGTTCTTTTCCCTACTCAAAGATTTGACTCTTCTTTTATACTAGTAATGTGTCCTCTTTACTGAATAATTCCTATCGATACAGATATATCCTAAAATTGATCACAAGAACTGCTGAGGGCCATTGCCAAGTAGGAATGACGCATCGACCTTGGAAATCCGCTGTGACCTTGCATGTGTGTTTGAGAAAGGTGACCCTGCTCAAGGACGAGGGTGGATCCAGATTTAAGGTGTATCCTGCAGGTTTGAGGAAGTATCCCACTCCTTGGGTTTAGGGCGTTCCCGGTTTAAGACAAGTTTAAGGTGTTCCTGGTTTAAGACAATGTGGTTTTAGGGAAGTTCCAGGTTTAAGTTTATTGCTGCTGGGAATAGGGCGTTCCTGCTGCCTGAGTTCCCGCTGAGTTCTCATGGAATTGAGAAAGTATTTTGGGACGTGAATTGGCGGGCAGATTTTAGATTTCCCCAGAGCATGGGTAGAGGCCGGTGTGAGTTCGGGAATAAAGAATTGCTGTTTGAATCTACAAGGTGTGTGGTGGCTCATGATTCTGTGCCTAGCCAAGACTGAGGCAAAGAACCAAACCCCCTCAGCCACCATTCAATTTTCCTGCCTGCCTCCTTTTATACAACAAATCTTTGAAAGAATTGTTTTTATATTTTGCCACATCTTTCTCACCCCGTTTACTACCCACAATCTAGTAATGCTCTCATCTTTCCAGAAAGACACTCTTCTTGAGGGTCAATGAGGCCTCCATCTTGTCATTTTTCAGTCACCATTTATATTAACCTCTTAGTAGAAATAGAAATTTTACTCTTGGGGTTTAGTGTTATATAGAGCTCTTGCCTTCTCTGTGTGAGGCACTGGGTTCAATCCTCAGCATCACATAAAAATAAAGAGATTGTGTTTATCTACAACTAAAAAATAAAAAAAAAACAGAAATATTACTCTTGCTTTCTTGGAATATTTTCTTCACTTATATTGCAAGGCATTCTTTTGTACTTTTCCATAAACCTACTATTTTATTTCTTCATAGTGTTCTCTGTTACCTTCTCTTCAGCTCAATCTCTAAATGCTGAAGTGCCCCAAGAATCACTTCCTAACTCTTCTCTTTAGTATCTAGTTCCTTTATTGTTAACAGTGGTCCGCCTCATGCTTTGAATATACCTCTGATACTCTACCAATGAGGTTATCTGAAAAATGAACATGTTTTTTCCTCTTTTCCATCTCCCAAATTAGCAAGTGAATTTTGATATCCCCTTCCCCCAAATTAGGGCACAGCTGGAATGTAGCTTTTGAATCACCTTTTTAAAAACCCTGTGTTCCCCATGATGGGCAGAATCACAGTCTCTGGGACAGAAGTGTCCTGTGTTTCTCCTCTGCCAGCAAAGCAGTAAAACCTTTTTCTTAAAATGATGTCCTTGTTATTGAATTGGCCTATCTGCATATGTGTGTAGCCACACCAGAGTAAATTTTATGACATTTACATCATCTCAAAAAGAAACACTATGAGAATATAGTTCAGTGGAAAGGTGCTTACCTGGCATGCAGGAGACCCTGCATTCAATCCCCAGCACTACAAATAATAAAAAATAAAAAGGACTGGCAGTATACCCAAGTGGTAGAGCACTCCTGGGTTCAATACCCAGCACCACAAGGGAAAAATAAAATTAAAAAAGCACCACATAATAACTTAGATATCATCTCCCAGAAACCCAGACCTAAGCAATCACTAATCTACTTTCTGTCTCTGAAGATTTATCTATTCTAAATATTTCATATTAATAGAAATACATAATCTGTGGGGGGTTTTGTGACTGACATGTTGTTTAGCATGTTGCCTATGTTTTTTATGGCTGAATAATATTCAATTGCATACCACATTTTGTTTACCCATTCAACAAGTGACAGACGTTTAGATTCTTTACATACCCTCTTAAGTTATTAGATATATTATTTACAAATACTTTCTTCCATTCTGTGGGCTCTTTCTCCCCCCCCTTTTGTCTTTTTTTGGGGGAACAGCTGATAGAATGCAGGGTGTTGCATGCTCAAGGCAAGTGCTTTACTACTGAGCTGTGTGTGTGTGTGTGTGTGTGTGTGTGTATTTTTTTAAGTTTTATTTTGAGCCAAGGTCTTTCTTGCCAAGTTGCCCAGACTGGGCTTCAATTCTTTTGCCTCAGACTCCCACATAGTTGGGAGAATACCTGGGATTACAGGAATGTGCCACCATGCCCAGTTATTTTCACTTTCTTGATAGTATACAAACACAAAAGACTTTAATTCCCATGCAGACAAATTTACTGTTTTTCTTAGCTCTTTATGTTTCTGATATACTAAGAATCCACTGCCATATCCACTCAGAAACAGTGGCATTCAAGCCTTCTATTTCTTTATTGATTTGCCTAGTTTTCGTACCATTATTGAAAGCATGGTATTGTATGTTTTAATGACTACTGTTGAGATGTTTATTCTCTCTTCATTTCTGTCAGTATTTATGTTGTGTATTGTGGCACTGAAATTATTAGCTATACAACTATTCAGTGTCTGTGATGAATGGACACTTGTAAGATTACACAATATCCCTTATCTCTAGTAATAGTTTTTACTTTAAAGTATCATGTCTAAAAACAGAATAACCTCTCCAGGTATCTTGTGCTTGTTGTTTGCATGATATCTTTTCATATTCTTTTACTTTAACTCCATTAGTGTCTTTAAATCTAAAAGGTCTCTTGTAGGCAGCACATATTTTGATCATGTTTTTTTAATCTAGTCTGATAGTCTCTGCCTTCTGATTATATTGTCTAAAAATTTACCCTTAATATTTTAGATAGAGTTGGACTTAGGTCTACCGTTTTACTATTTGTTTTATACATGCTTCATGTTTTTTGTCCTTTTACTGCTTTCCTTTGCATTCAGTAAATATTTTCTAAGATAGCATTTCCATTTTTTTCCATATGAAGTTTGGTAATTATATCCTTAGAAGCTCTGCTCTAGTAACTTACTTACCATGTACATATTACAAGCCTCTTGATTTGTAACAGTTTAATTTCACTGAAATACAGAAACATTTATTAACTACTTCCTTTTATCCCTTTTTGTAGTACTGTTAGATACATCAGATCTATAAAATGTTACATATCCACCAACACACTATAATTACCATTAATTCTATAAACACTTTTTTAAAAGTTGAAAGGAGACCAAATACATAATTATGGCTTTTATTATTTATCATTTCTGGTTCTCTTCATTTGTTCTCGTGTATCTGAGTTAGCATACAGTCATTTCCCCAGTCCTAATGGAGTTCACCTAACTCTTTTTTCCTGTTATTGGCAAATATATTGCAACAATGTATCTAAGCATGTCATGCACAGAGATACATACACATATATAATGCAAAAGGGAAGAAAGAAATGTATGTGTACTGTCTTTTATTATAATATAAAACAGTATATGTACACCTAAATACGTATTTTGTGTGGATTAAAATTACCATTTGGGGGCTGGGATTTTGGCTCAGTGGTAGAGTGCTTGCCTAGCATGTGTGAGGCACTGGGTTCAATTCTCAGCACCATATATACATAAATAAAAAATAAAGGTCCATCAACAACTAAAATTTTTTTTAAAAAATTACCAATTCAAGTCACTTGCCTAAAGAACTTCCTTTAGTATCTTGTAGGACAGGTTTACTAGCAATAAATTTTCTAAATTTTTCTTTATCTCAGTGTCTTATTTAACCTTCAGTTTTGAACAGAGACATACCTAACTTTATTGTACTTCACAAACATTGTGTTTTTTGTTTTTTCAAACTGAAGGCTCATGGTTTCACTGACTACAGCAAGTTTATGCATACCATTTTTTTAACAGCATGTGCTAATGTTTTGACTCTGTCACATATGTAATTCTCACGATACTTCAAATTTGTTATTACAATTATATCTCTTATGGTGATCTGTATCTTACTACTTTGTTTTGGGGTGCCATGAACCACATCCATATAAGACAGCAAACCTGAGAAATGCTGCATGAATTCTGAATGTTCCATCTACCAGCTGTTCCCCATTGCCTCCCTCTCCTTGGGCCTTTCTTTTCCCTGAGACAAAACAATACTGAAATTAGGCCAGTTAATAACACTACAGTGGCTTCTAAGAGTTTAACTGAACAAAAGCCAGGCAAGTTTCTCACTTTAAATCAAAAGCTAGAACTGATTAAGCTTAGTGAGGAAGGTATTTCAAAAGCAGAGAGACTAAAAGCTAGGCTTCTTTGACAAACAGCCAAAGGAAGGAAACAAAGGAAATTAAAAATGCCACTCCAATAAACATACCAATAAAAAAAACAATAACAGTTTTATTGCTGATAAAAAAGTTCCAAAGGAAACTCCAATTCTCTGAAGGTTAAGAGGAGTTAGGGGCTTGGGTTGTGGCTCAGTGGTAGAGTGCTTGTCTTGCACATGTGAGAATCTGGGTTCAATTCTCAGCACTGCATATAAATAAATAAAAGCCCACTGACTACTTAAAACAAAAATTAGAAGAAAAAATTTTATAAAAAGAGAGGGGTTAGGAAACTACAGAACTGAATGTGAAGCTACCAGAGGTTTGATCATGAAGTTTAAGAAACTATCTTTATAACATATAAGCACTGGGTGAAGCAGCAAGTGCTAATGTAGAAGCTGCAGAAATTATCCAGAAGATATGCCTAAGATAATTAATAAAGGTAGTTATATTACACAAAAGGTTTTTAGTGAAGACAAAGCAGCCTTACATTGGAAAAGAAGCTGCCATCTAGAATTTTCCTGGGTAAAGAGGAATTAATTAATCTCTAGCAAGAAAGTTTTAAAGGACAGGCTAGCTCTCCAGTTAGGGAATAATGCATCTGGTGAAGTTGAAGCCAATGTTCATTTACCATTCTGAAAATCCTAAGGTCCTATGAATATCACTTAATCTACTCTCCCTATACCCCACAAATGTAGCAAAGCCTGGGTGACCACACAACTGTTTAGAATCTGGTTATGGAATATGTTAGGCTCACTGTTGAGACTGACCGTTCAGAAAAAAGCTCACTTTCAAAATGTTATTCCTCACTGACAAGTACCTTGTCACCTAAAAAGCTCTGATGGAGATATAAAATGAGATTATAATGTTGTTTTTCACAGCTGTTAACACAATATCCATTTTGCAACCCATGGAACAAGAAGTAATGTCTACTTTCAAATAATACATTTTATAAGACTATAGCTGCCATAGAAAAAGATTTCTCTGACTTATCTGGGTAAAGTAAACTGAAAGTCTTTTGGAAAAGATTCACCATTTTAGATGGCATTAAGAACATTTGTGAATCTCAGGAGGAGATCAAAATATCAACAATAACTGGAGTTTGGAAGCAGGGGATTCCAATTCTCATGGACGACTTTGAGGGGTTCAAGACTTCTGTGGAGGAAGTAACTGAAGATGGGGTAGAAATAGCAAGAAAAATAGAAGTGGATCCTGAAGAAGTCAACCTCATGATAAAACTTTAACTATTAGGAGTTGCTTCTTATGGATAAGCAAAGAAAGTAGTTTCCTGATATAGAACCTAATCTTAATAAAGATGCTGTGAATATTTCTCAAAGGATAAGAAGTAATATAAAATATTACAAAAATTCAATTGACAAAACAGAAGTAAGATTTGAGAAATTTGGTTCCAATTCTGAAATAAATTCTAGTGTGGGTAAAATGCTCTGTAACTGTATGACATGCTACAGAGGAACAGTCTGTGGAGACTATTTCTGGCAAGCCTCATTGTTTAAGATAAAGTGCCACAACCACCCTAAATCTTAAACCACCCATCACCATTCTGTTCAGTCAAGCTGCCATCAACACTGAAGATATGGTACTTACCAGCAAAAAGAATACAACTCATTGAAGGCTCATGACTATTAGCATTTTTTAGCAAGGAAATATTTTTAAACTAAGGTATACACATTGTTTTCTTCTTCTTTAGACAAATGCTATTGCACACTTAATAGACTAGAGTGCAGTGTAAACATAACTTTATATGCACTGGGAAACTAAAATATTTCTGTGACTAACATTATCGTGGAATTCTTTTCTATAGTGGTCTAGAAGTGAACCCATAATATCTCCAGGGCATGACTAAAAAATAGGTTGACTGATAGTTTCTTTGAGCACTCTGAATGTTATCCCCTGATGTCTTCCCTCCATTGTTTCTGCTGAAAACTTAGCTAAAAATCTTACTGGGATTCTCTTCTAAATGATGAGACATTTATCTCTAGCTGCTCTCAAGACTTTTTCCTTGTCTTTGGCAATTAGCTATTATTAAGAAGTAACTATGCATCTATCCTACTTTGAGTTCAATGAGTTTCCTACATATGATTACTTCTTTTCAAAAACTTTGGGATTTTTCAGATATTACTTAATTTAATATTTTTTCCTGCTCACTTCTCTCCCCTCTTTCGTCTGTTATGAATATGCTGATGAAATTATTACTGTAACACATTTCTCTGAGGCTCTGTTGTTTCAATCCATTTTTTTTTTCGGAGTAATTGCTATTGATCTTTTAAGCTAATTCTTTTATTTGCTGGGTTAAACCTACTCTTAAGCCCCTCTAGTGAATTTTTCATTTCATTTCATTTATGGTGCTTTTCAAAATTCTGTTTCCATTTGCTTATTTTTAAATAATTCTATCTCGTTACTGATGTCATTATATCCTCCTTTTTGGCGGGGAGAGGAGGTAACCAGGGATTGAATTCAGGGGTATTCAACCACTGAGCCACATCCCCAGTCCAATTTTGTATTTTATTAGAGAGAGAGTCTCACCGAGTTGCTTAGTGCCTTGTTGTTGCTGAGGCTGGCTTTGAACTTGTGATACTCCTGTCTCAGCCTTCAAAGCTGCTAGAATTACAGGCACACGCCACTGCTCTCAGCTATATCTTCCTTTTTTAAAGCATGATTTCATGCAATTTGTTGGAACATATTCATAAAGACTACTTTGAAAGCATTCTATGTTAAATCCAACTGGTCACTCTCATATCAGCAATTTCTGCCACCTGGTTTTTTTTTGTTGTTGTTGTTTGTTTGTTTTTTAAGTGTATGGGTTATATTTTCCTATGTCTAATTTTTTGTTGTTGTTTTTGTTGAAAAGCAGACATTTTAGATAGCCTATTATATTAACTCTGAATTCACTGCCCCACTTTAGAGCTGGTCTTTATGTATCCTGGTTTTGGGTAGTTTTATACTCCTGCCTCCAGAATGTTATACTTTTAATGCTGCTCCTCAGAGGGTTCAGATTTGGGACTGCCACAGTTACCCTGTGATGAGATTGATTTTTGACAGGGCTCTGTTTCTCACCATGCCTAGCTATTAAAGCTCCTTTACTTGCTAGCTGACTGCTTTACTGATTTCAATAGTACACTAAACCAATTAGACCCACAGACTAAACCAATTAAACATGAATTCCTTCTAAGAGAGAGTTTCAGAAATCAATGTTTGAGATTTTGACCCATGGTGATCTCTTCCCAGCTCTGTCTTTCGCTGGTATTCTCAGGCAAACTAATGGTTCTATTCTAAGCCTTTGTCTAATCGATCTACCAATTTTCTCCCAATTACCTTTCACCGCAACCTCCACAGTTTGAGACTAACCTTAGGCTTGAACTTCTTTACACTCTTCCTTTAGGAAGAGATTAGGAGCTGATTTATAGCCCTGTTTTCTCAACAGGCAAAAATCTCTGAGCCAAAGCTCTGGAGCTAGGAGTGGGGAAAATGGCACACTTCTCACTGCGTGACATCTCAGCTTCACTTGTCCAAAATAGAGCCTCTGTTCCAGGGCAGGGACTGAGTAGAAAAGGGGTGGGGGCCTATCTCTTGGTTACACTTGGCTAACAACAGCAGCTGGAGGCAGGAAGAAACATGTTTAGTATGCTCCTCCCCAGAAGACAGTCAGTGGCCTGGAACTGGGGAACAGACTGTAACATTCTGGAGCAGAGTTATCTCAGTTGGGAGAGGTAAGGAAGAAGTGGGTTCTGGATGAAATAACACAGATTCTTGTTGCTCTTACCAATTTTAATAAATTTTCTTGGATAAATTGTCTTCAATAGCTTGACTTCTTTTAGAACATTTCCAGAGACTAAACTTTTGGCTTTTTCCCCAGTAATATTCACCAGTTTTGCTTTCCTGACATGCTATAAGGACTGAAGTCCCTCTCAGCCAATGAGCTTTTAAAAATGTAAATTAGAGCCCCATATTATAGTATGGATGTAAGGCATCCCCCCAAAACAATGCAAGATGGTTCAGAGAAAAAATGATTAGGTTGTGAGAGTCTTAATACAATGAGTGAATTAATCCCCTGGTAGGAATAACTAAGTAGTAACTGAAGTGGTAGGGTGTGGCTGGAGGAAATGATTCATTGGTGGTATGGCTATGCGGTATATATTTTGTATCAGGAGAATGGAGTTTTTCCTCTCTCTCTGCTTCCTGATCAACAAGCAAGCTACTTCTCTCGGCCACACTCTTCTGCCATGATGTTCTGCCTCACTGTGAGCCCTAAGGAATGGAACCAGCCTTCTAAAAACTGTGAGACCTAAATAAACCTTTCCTCCTTTACAATTTTCTGATTGGGTTCTTTTAGTTACAGCAGTGAAAAGGCTGACTAAAATCTACCTTGTGTGGTAGTACAAGATACCTGTAGAGCCTAAGGCAAGAAGATCACAAGTTCAAGGCCAGCTGGCCTCAGCAACTCAGTCTCAACTATTTTGAGACAAAATTTAAAATATCAAAATTAAAAAAGGGCTGAGGATATAGCTCAGTGGTAGAGTACTCCTGAGTTCAATTCCAGTACCACCACCCCCCCAAAAAAAGTAAACTAGATCATGTGCCCAAACTTTGTAAAAATTCCCTTCACATTTATAACTAAGTCCAAATTCCTTACCAAGTTCCACAAGGTTCTATATGATCCAGTCCCTGCCCATCACTGGGATCTCATCCCTCAATGTTTTTTCTCACTTCATTCATTGTGCTCTGACCACTCTCTCCAAGAGTCTGTGTATCTGCTGCTTCCTCTTAAAAGCTCTTTCCCCAGTTCTTCCATGGCTTTCTACCTTCTTTGACTCTGTTCTCACCTCAAGATCATCTCTAAAATGGTACCTGTCATTCAGTATTTTTAGTGTCTCCTTTTATAAGTTGTTGAGAACCTTTGTATTTTCTTATTATGTATATGTAGTGCCGAGAATCAAACCCAGTGCCTCACATATGCTAGGCAAGTGCTGTACCCCTGAGCTGACACCAACCCTTTACTGTCTTCTTTAATTTTTTTTTTATTGGTCGTTCACAACATTACAAAGCTCTTGACATATCATATTTCATACATTAGATTCAAGTGGGTTATGAACTCCCAATTTTTACCCCAAATGCAGATTGCAGAATCATGTCAGTTACACATCCACAATTTTACATAATGCCCTATTAGTAACTGTTGTATTCTGCTACCTTTCCTATCCTCTACTATCCCCCCTCCCCTCCCCTCCCCTCTTCTCTCTCTACCCCATCTACTGTAATTCATTTCTCTCCTTGTTTATTTTCCCATTCCCCTCACAACCTCTCATATGTAATTTTGTATAGCAATGAGGGTCTCCCTTCATTTCCATGCAATTTCCCTTTTCTCTCCCTTTCCCTCCCATCTCATGTCTCTGTTTAATGTTAATCTTTTCTTCCTGCTCTTCCTCCCTGCTCTGTTCTTAGTTGCTCTCATTATATCAAAGACATTTGGTATTTGTTTTTTAGGGATTGGCTAGCTTCACTAAGCATAATCTGCTTTAGTGCCATCCATTTCCCTGCAAATTCCATAATTTTGTCATTTTTTAGTGCTGCCTAATACTCCACGGTGTATAAATGCCACATTTTTTTATCCATTCATCTATTGAAGGGCATCTGGGTTGGTTCCACAGTCTAGCTATTGTGAATTGTGCTGCTATGAACATCGATGTGGCAGTATCCCTGTAGTATGCTCTTTTAAGGTCTTCAGGGAATAGTCTGAGAAGGGTAATAGCTGGGTCAAATGGTGGTTCCATTCTTAGCTTTCCCAGGAATCTCCATACTGCTTTCCAAATTGGCCGCACCAATTTGCAGTCCCACCAGCAATGTACAAGTGTACCCTTTTCTCCACATCCTCACCAGCACTTGTTGTTGTTTGACTTCATAATGGCTGCCAATCTTACTGGAGTAAGATGGTATCTTAGGGTGGTTTTGATTTGCATTTCTCTGACTGCTAGAGATGGTGAGCATTTTTTCATTACTTGTTGATTGATTATATGTCCTCCTCTGAGAAGTGTCTGTTCAGGTCCCTGGCCCATTTGTTGATTGGGTTATTTGTTATCTTATTGTTTAATTTTTTTGAGTTCTTTATATACTCTGGATATTAGGGCTCTATCTGAAGTGTGAGGAGTAAAAATTTGTTCCCATGATGTTGGCTCCCTATTTACCTCTCTTATTGTTTCTCTTGATGAGAAAAAACTTTTTAGTTTAAGTAAGTCCCATTTGTTGATTCTAGTTATTAACTCTTGTGCTATGGGTGTCCTATTAAGGAATTTAGAGCCCGACCCCACAGTATGTAGATCGGAGCCAACTTTTTCTTCTGTCAGATGCAGAGTCTCTGTTTTGCTATCATGCTCCTTGATCTATTTTGAATTAACTTTTTTGCATGGCAAGAGAAAGGGGATTCAGATTTTGTTGCATATGAATTTCCAGTTTTCCCCACACCATTTGTTGAAGATGCTTTCCTTCCTCCAGTGCATGCTTTTAGCCCCTTTGTCAAAAACAAGAAAGTTGTAGTTTTGTGGATTTGTTTCTGTGTCCTCTATTCTGTACCACTGGTCCACCCTCCTATTTTGGTACCAGTACCATGCTGTTTTTGTTACTATTGCTCTGTAGTATAGTTTGAAGTCTGGTATTGCTATACCTCCTGATTCACACTTCCTGCTTAGAATTGCTTTTGCTATTCTGGGTCTTTTATTTTTAGATATGACTTTCATGATTACTTATCTATTTCTACAAGAAATGCCGTTGGGATTTTGATTGGCATTGCATTAAACCTATAGAGAACTTTTGATAAAAATCGCCATTTTGATGATGTTAGTTCTGCCTATCCATGAACAGGGTATATTTTCCCATCTTCTAAGATCTTCTTCTACTTCTCTCTTATTCCACTGTATGTTTATAAGTGATAGAAGTGTTTCCAAAATTCTGAAAACAAAGGTCAAAAAACAACCACCAAATCATTCATTCCTCATCCACTGTAACCTCCTTTTTCGTAGGACCTAAATTTACTCGATATATTTATTTTTTATTTGCTTAAAGTCTATTTCCGCCATCAGAAATACAAGCTCTAAGAAGAAAGGGGGAGTTGCCTGTGTTGTTTACCACTAAATCCCCAGTACCTAGAACAAAACCTGGCACACAGTCATTATTCAATAAACACTTATTGAATGAACAGATGTACAAGAAAATTGGACTATTTTAAAAACTACTTATAAATTACATGACAACCATTAACAGATAACGTGTTTTCATTATTATCCATAAAGAGTAGACTAGTAATATAGTGTAGAAAAAGAACTATTTGGTGGAGAAAAGACAAAAGTGGTCAAAGACCAGGTATTTAAATTTATTTCATGGGCTGGGGATGTGGCTCAGTAATAGAGCACTTGTCTAGCAAATGTGAGGTCCTATATTCAGTCCCCAGCACCACAGATAATAAAGTTGTTTCAATATCTTAAACTTCATTGCGGACCTATCAGTACCCTTACAATACACATAACAGGCTCCCCCAAAAAACAAGCACCTCTAATTCTATGATAAAGGGAAAACAATACTAAAATTACAAATGTTTAACATGATAACCATTAGAAGTTTGACAGGAATGTTAGAAAATTTAGAAGAAGCTAATCAAAGAGAAATCTTAACTAAATATAAATTTCTCACTAAGTGTACATAGACTGCTTTAACACTATAAGAAGGAAGTACATTAATTCCATTTTCTCACCGTGTCCCTTTTCTGTTAAGTCCAAGTTTTGCAAAGGGCTTAGCCAAGCTAAGCGAAATAAACTTAAGTTTTTAAGTTTTACCTTGAGTCCTGTTTTCTCATCATCACTTCCATTATTTGTAGATGGTGTCTCATCTCCTTGCCTGGAAACCAAGACAAAATCTTCACTATTAAGAGTAGACACTGAGTCTGAAGAGACACTGATTTTTCCAACAGAAGCCTTGTCATCCATAACTCAAGAATGAGGCTCAACTCATGAATGATTAAATATTTTTAAAACGCCTGAAAAACAAAAACCATAAAGATATTCATATAGAATGTCTGCCAGATAGTCAATTATGCTTTAATTCTTATAGAACACGTGTGAAAAATTTTTTAAACAACACTTCCAAAATATTTTCCCAGGATGTTCACTACTTACTATTACTGGCTTTCTATTCTGATAATAAGGTAATTTTATACTATCTAAATAGTCAAAATATTTTAGACTTCAAATAAATAAAATGTTTTCCCTTCAGAATGACCCTACCTATCTACCGTGATTTCTCTGACATATGTTGGAAGTTTAAGTCTCCAAAATTAATGGAGTATTAAACTTCTGTTTTCTATTCCTTAACTTGTAAAGCTGTAAACATAAATGAAATGAATGCACTTGATTATTGTGGAAAGCGTATTAACTAAGGTTTTCCTTGCATTCTCAATACTTAAATTTAAAATACCATCATGGTTTTAAAAAACAAAATTTCACCTTAACACCCCAGAGACAGAAATTCAAGGCAGGACAAGCATTAATAGCTGGGAAATATCTTACATAACAAGAAATCAGAATTCCATTGAAACTCAATCTTAACCACACCAACTTCTTAAAACTCAACTCAATATGAACATTATCCATACCCTAACAGATTCTGAGAAAGACAAAAAAAAAAAAGAGGATTAAAATATGTAAGTTTGTAGATTGAGATTCTACTCATTTGGATAATGTCTAAATTCCAATTTAAATTCCTGCCATTTCCACTCAAGACAATATATTTAAGGGACTCTTCCTTTGACTTTTATTTCTCTTTTCTAATTATTTACTTTTATATTTACAAACACAACAGAAAGAATACATCTTTGACTGGATCCCCACAGTGTTTTTTAAAAAACACTTTAGATCTATTTGAAGGGTAGCTTTTAAAATGATTTTATGGAAAAATCAAGAAAATCAGGATCATTAATTTAAATCCTCATTTTGTTTTTTTGATGCAGTGTTGCATAATTTGTTAAATGCTGTTTATGCATGAGAAATGTCAACAAATTGTTTTTGGCATATAAACAAAAATTAAGCTTACCCTCAATGTATCCACCAAGAAAAGCATTCAAATGTTTGGGACAAATACATAACTGAGACTAAAACTGAACAAAGCATAATAAAAAAAAATATGAACATTATCCAATACATGAGTTTCAGGCCAAAAATCCCAGGAGAAAATATAAAGATGTGTCACTTAAAAGAGTCATTCAATTATTTATTGACCCCTAGAATAAAACTCAAACACAAAACTACCATTTTAAAACCTGGTTCCCCATTTTCATTTGGTTGCCAACACATCAAGAGAAACTTACAACATAACCAATTAAGAAAAGTAGGGGTTAGGGATATAGCTCATTTGGTAGAGTGTTTGCCTCGAAGGCACAAGGCCCTGGGTTCAATCCCCAGTACAACCAAAAAAAAAAAGAAGAAGAAGAAGAAAAAGAAAAGTAGCTTATAGGTTCATTACATTTATAATGTTCTGGAAATCTGTTTAATCTTTCCAACTGAGAAGTTCTGATATGTTTGGACTTTTTAATTGCATATGTATTTACTGAGTACATGCCATGTGACAAACACTATATCTCCCTCTAAGGCTCACAAATAAACACCTGGCAACAGAAATCACACAATTCCTGAGTATTACAGTTGGAAGAAAACTTAGGCATTATCAATACTGTTAAACAGATAAGAAAATGGTCCAAGTGAAGAAGTAAGGTCATTTAACTAGTTAATGGCACGGCTAAAACTAGAATTCTGGACTCCCGTGTTACATTAAAAATGGTCTTCTAAAAAATTAAAAGAAAAATTTTATTTTAATTTATCCATTCAATGAGTATTTCTTGAGTATCTCGTGCATAAATGGTGAGCTATAGTAAACAAACTGCACAAAAGGAGTTTACACTTTACCAAAGTAAATTGTAAAGGCTAATGGGTCCTGATTTACAGTAAGAAAATTATGGGAGCATACTGAGAGAGGAAATAATTCAGACCTCGGCTAAGGATATATACTTTGATACCTCTAGATATTCACCCTCATAGGACTCTCTTCCTAGAGTGATTTACTTGCTTCTGTATTTGATCAACTCCAATTTGATCTAAACCTCCTTCTTTTAGTTGTCTTCTCATCCCACTTGTCCATTCTCACTCCAGAATAATATGAATTTTTTTCCCTTGTTTCTGTTCCCACAGCATCTAACACTTGATTTTTATAAACCTATTATGTTGCTTTATAATTTAATAATGAGTGTCTTGATTTACTCTTCATGTTTCTAAAAATGGAGTTTACTGGTTCTACCTTGCATGATATCGAAATGATTAAAATGTTCAGTGTATCAAAGGGTGAGAGGAACTACAGAAAAATGGAAGGAAAGGGGTATCAGTGCAGGCTTTTGGGGGGAAGAAGTTTCACAGATGAGAAAATTAAGGTTTAGAGAGATGGTATAATTTTTCAAGGTAATGTAAATGGTTAGAGGCAACAAAATATTGAACCCAGTTATCTAATACTCCAAAATCTGTGTCCTTTTTGTTATATAACAATGCTTTTTAATGACATAAATTTGAACCTCTCCCCAATCAGTATTGAGTCTTTTTCTATATTTAGAAATTATACTTTAAGTTTTCATGTTTAATCAATCTTTTATTCTCTTTTAAAATGTGATTAATAGAATAGCAGAAAGCCCAAGGAAACTGTCTAAAGCTATGCTCTGAGACATTAATAACTTTCCATTATACTCTAAACTTAAAAAGAATTCATTTCAGTTTTTAGGATATGGAAATAAGATTTGGGGGCTGGGGATGTGGCTCAAGCAGTAGCCTGGCGTGCGTGCAGCCCAGGTTCAATCCTCAGCACCACATACAAACAAAGATGTTTTGTCCGCCGAAAACTAAAAAATAAATATTAAAAAAATTCTAGCATTATGTAAAAATGTGAATGTGTAACCGATGTGATTCTGCAATCTGTATTTGGGGTAAAAATGGGAGTTCATAACTCACTTGAAACTAATGTTTGAAATATGATATGTCAAGAGCTCTGTAAGGTTTTGAACAACCAATAAAAAAAAATTCTCTCTCTCTTTAAAAAAAAAAAAGAAATAAGATTTAGCAAGCTTAAAGTTTCACCCATTTTCTTTGAGGAGGTGATAGGAAAATACACTTCATAAGATAAATGTTTGTTTTAGCATCTGAAAGTAACTGAATCACTCAGCAAGAAGGTTTATCAAAACACTAACTAACTAGACTAGTGGGAGTGTAAGGATCACAAAATAAGATTCCTTTTTTCTTGCTTCCATGAACAGAAGCAGCAGTTCATGATTGCCACAAGCTCTGGATAAGACTACCCCTTTCCTAGCCAAAAGCTGCCCCAGAACTTGGTTGACAATATTCTAGAGATTTACAACCTCTGTTGTAAGATGCTGAGGATTAATTTTGTTCTATTTATTTATTTTTTAGAAAATGTTTTAGTTGTTGATAGGCCCTTATTCTATTTATTTATATGTGGTACTGAGAATTGAACCCATTGCCTCAATATACCAGGCAAGTGCGTTACCGCTGAGCCCCAGTCCCAGCCCTAAGTTTGTTTTATTTTTAATCCCTACTTATATCAGTTACCACAAGAAGCTGCCTACCCTTTTTTTTTTTAAATCTGTACTTCCAATTTCTATGGACAATATAAACTTCTTACCACAAACACTGCCCTGATATCCCCCTTGCTACCATCTCCATAGCATCTCTCACCATTTAACACACTGAACATTTTAATCATTAACATATCATATAAACTAGAACCTAAGCTCCATTTTCATGTTTCATTAACTTCTGTATATTTAGCACTTGCAGCAACGTTTGATACATAGTAGGTGCTCAACATTTATTAAAGAAATTGAATGACAAATAAAGATGGAAAAAGAAAGCTACCCAATGAAAAGGTTAAGAACAATTTTCATAAACTGACAATAAAATCAGCAGTCATAAGTGTGATGGTGAAGCAAACACACAAGTTAGAAACACACAAGTTAGAAACACACAAGTTAGAAAACTGGTTCTAGGGTCTGGGGATGTATCTCAGTAGAAAAGCACATGCTTATATGCTTATAACTGAGAGCCCCAGGACTATCCCCACCAAAAAAAAAAAAAAAAAAAATCACTAGTTCTACTACTCACTAATAGCATAAGCCTGGTCACCCTGAGCTTCAGTTTCCATAACAGAAAAAGTTTTCCTTTCTATCTCATAAAGCTATTATAAAAATTATCGGGGACTCGGGGCTGGGGATGTGGCTCAAGTGGTAGCGCACTCGAAAGGCATGCATGCGGCCTAGGTTTGATCCTCAGCACCACATACAAACAAAGATGCTGAAAACTAAAAAATAAATAATAAAAAAAATTATCAGGGACTATATGTATGAAACACTGAACAATATACAATACTGTAAGCATTCAAAAATTATAGCTTTTCAAAACCAACTTCCAATTAAAAAATACAAGATATTAATTGATTTAAGAAATTCAACTTAGTAAGGACAATAAAATACAATAGACACTAATATTGCTGTATGTGGCCGTATAACCAATGTGAGCCTGCAACCTGTACACGTGGAAAAATGAGAATTCATACTCCATTTGAATCAAATGTATGATATGTCATTGAATGTCATGAGCAACTAATAAAAATAAAATAAATAAAATTTTAAAAAAAGAAATCAAACTTAGTAAACACATTACTGGTGCAAACATTTGGATTTCCTAATTTCATACTCTAATTCGTTTTTATCTAAATATATGTAAAGGAATATGCAATATAAAGACATCTTATCTTTCTATAATACAAAAGAATAAGATGTACCCATCACCTCATTTTCTCATCCTAACAATTCTATAAAGCTGACAAGTTGTTATTATCTACTGTTTTAGGTAAGATGATATACATATGAATGCTTGGGGTCTGGCAGGCACTGATGGTTTGTTTCTTCATGTCAATACCAAGAGGGCCATGTTGTAAGCATAAGTTCAAAGATGTTTCCTTTTCTACAACTCCTTTAATAAAGTCACTTGAGATGACAGGTAATTTTGTTCACTTATGCTACCTCCTGAATCATACCTAAAGTTCAACTGTGCTATATTTCTTACATTTATCCTTTCACTGTTTTTATTCTTACTGTCATGTAAAAGGTCACTAGGGATTCTGACTGAAAATTAGTCTCATGATGTCAAAACTCCTAATAAATTTTTGCCCAAATTCACTCTCTGTGCCATTAAGTGACAAGTTTATGTTCAATTATGTACTTTTGCAAAGAACTTGGAAAAAAATGCATCTCATTCTTGCTGAACGAAGGTTCATATTCATTCTCCATCTTCTCTAGACCGAGTTAACGAATTAATTGGAGACTGAAATGGAACAAACTGCCCATAAGGTCTCTTTGGACAATCTTTAAAAAGCACCTGGCTACTGGATAATGAGTGTTGCCTTTTTTAAAAAATTGAGTTTTTGGACTATTAGATATTTTGTTTCAAATTACTAATATTCTGAGTAGTAACAGTTAACTTGTGGCATGGATTTGTTAACATGCAATTAATAGAAGCAAAAACAACCTCACAGTAAGTGATCTAGTTTTTAAAGAGTGTAGATGATACTCATAACTGAATTTGACATGGTGAAAACAAAATGTGCTAGTGCCAAGCCTCTAGTTCAGAGACTGTTTGACCTTTAGTTCCTTGGTTTTGCTGAGATGTTCTTCTTGAAAGAGTATTAACTGCTTTCACCTCTTCTACCTCAGTGGAATTCCCAACTATCACTAACCAGTCCCTATCAAAAATGTGGCAACCTCTTTTAAAAACTATTAGTAATGCAAAATTTCAAAACCCAAAGAAATTTTTTTGTAATTTCATTCTATTTTTAAAAAAAATATTTAATTTTAGTTATAATTGGACACAATACCTTTACCTAATTTACTTATATGTGGTGCTGAGGATCAAACTCAGGGCCTCACGCATGCTAGGCAAGCACTATACTGCTGAGCCACAACCCCAGCCCCCAAAGAATTTTTCAATTCTCACTTTACTTCTGTCTGCATAAAGAAATGAAAATGGCCATTTCCTTATTCTGAAACTCTTACTAGCTTCTTGCTTCCATTCTACCTCTAACCAACTTTTCTTAGTTATTTAGGTACCTTTCCTTCTGCTGATGTATGTATATTTCTGTGTCTATCTATCTCACTGAAGACTGAACCCAGGGATGCTTTAAAACCAAGTTACATCCCAGGCCTTTTTATTTTTTATTTCAAGATAGGTTCTCAAGCAATCCTCCTTCCTCAGACTCCCAAGCTGTTGGGGTTATAAGTATGCAGTGCCATGCCCAGCTTCTCTGCCTATTTTTTTTTAATCCCACCTTTGTTCCTCTTTTATCTGAATATCTCATTAACTAACATTGTTATACCTTTCTATTGTATGCTGATAATATTCTATCCTATCTTTTCTCTTGAACACCACATGAGTATTTTTGTTTCTTTTCTATTCACTATCAAGTGTCTGATATATGCCAAGCCCTAGGAATAGTATTGTGGTGAGGAATAAAACGTACTACTTACCTTTGCTAGGTTTACAGTGAGAGAGAAAATGGACTATTGACAAGTAATTATAATACAGTACAATGCTTGGTACAGCAGAGATATGACAAGGGTTTCATGAGAATATTCAGAAAGGCTCTATTATATGTGCCCTATTGTCATCTCAAAACCAATTTCATAGCTGGGCTCTGTGGCACACAACCTAATCAGAAAGGCTCCCAAGGCTGAGGCAGAAACAGGTTCAAGGTCAGTCTGGGTGACTTAACAAAACTCTGTCTCAAAAAAAGGTAGGAGAGCTGGAAATGTAGCTCAATGGCACAGACCCTCTGGGTTTAATACAAGATGATAGACAAATTGAGGTTTAGATAGGTTGGGTAACTTGCTTAAGTTCAGAGAGAAAATTATGGAACTTGGTCCAAACCCAGGTATCTAGAAGCCTACGTTCATTTCTAGACTGTATCTCTTTTTTCCTTGGTGCCCCTAATCTCCATGTTTTCCTTATTCCAATCGATTTTTTACGCTGCTCCCAGACATATCTTTCTATAACACAAACCTGGTAAGATTACTCTCTGTTCAAATAAAAGAACAAGAAAGGAAGCAGCAAAAGAATCACATCTCAAAGATGCTATAACAGGACAATTCCTGTGGGGTTTATGGTCCTTTAAAATTAAAAAAGGAGTTAAGGTGTAGCTCAGTGGTAGAGCATATGCTTTGCTTACAAGAGGCCCTGGGTTTCATCCCGGCACCACAGTAAAATAATACTAAATCAAACAAGCAGGATACAAAGAAGTTATAAAAATGATACTATGTTAGCATCAACTCTCCCCCCCCCACACACACACACCACCATCTCTGTATTTTGTTTCCGTGTACTTGTTTTCACATTTTTCTTACAGACTATCCCATGAGAGGGCAAGACAGATCTAACAAAAATCAATAGAAAACCCATCCCACCTTTAAAAAAAAATTCCTTTTCACCACTAATTGCTAAATAATAGATGTGTCTTTGTTTGAAATCTGACTGAATTTAAGGTTGTTTCTCTGATATTTGTGAAATAAGATAACCATATTAATTTATGCCTTTTGATTGATTCCAGGTTAACTTTAAAACCCCAAAACTAAAACAAATAAAAAATAAAAAAATTAATTATCTTGACGGAACTCACTATTAAAAGCAAGAAAATCCAGTTTATCTAAAAATTCCTCTTAGACAATTTTTAACCTATGTTGCCTGTGACAGTTCACTTCTTTTAACTACTAAATGATTTTTTAAAATACCAGATGAACTATAAAAAGTACCTGAATGGGGGCATAGTGGCACACACCTGTAATCCTACTGACTTTGGAAGCTGAGGAAGGAGGACTAAAAGTCCAAATCCACCCTTAGCAACTTAGTAAGACCCTGTCTCAAAAAGGGTTGGGGACTTCAATTCAGTAGTTAAGTGTGCCTAGGGTTGATGCTTAGTACCCTCCCACCCCAAATATAGAAAAGATATCTGAAATAAAATATAGGAATTTATAAAGCAAAAGTTTTTAAAAAATATTTTACAAGTTGCAATCTTTTTACATTGGTAGTTAAATATACATAACATAAACTATCATTTTAGTCACATTATACAATCTTTGGCATTAAGTACACTCACACTATTGGGAAATCTTCATCACCAACTACCTCAAGAATGTTTTCATATTTCCCAACTGAAAGTGCACCCATTAATAGTACTCTCCATTTCCTCTCCCCACAGCCTCTGGTAGCCAACATTCTACTTTGTCCCTATGAATCTGCCTACTTAGGTACCTTATAAGCAATGGAATTATAGAGTATTTGTTCTATGTAAGTAGCTTATTTCAGTAAGCATGTGTTATTATTCATGTTGCATGTGTTAGAATTTCCTTCCTTTTTAAGGCTAACTTTTCATTAGTATGTATGCCACATTTCATATATCAATTCATCCTTCAATAAAAGTTTATTTAAAGACTGACTGTAGTTTTGGGGATTTTTAAGGTCAAAAATTCACAAAACACAGTAAAATGCCTAAAGAAAACCATTGTTTTCAGTCATTTTTCACTTTCTCATGAGTAATCAAACCTTACTAGGATTTTAAACTATTATAATAGGAAAAAAACTGGGGGGGGGGGTTGCTGGGGCTGTAGCTCAGTGGCAGAGCACTTGCCTACTATGTGTGAGGTACTGGGTTAGACTTTTAGCACCACATAAAATTAAACAAATAAAGACATTCTGTCCATCTACAACTAGGAAAAAACAGACTTGGACATTGAATTCCTGGGTCCTCTTTTTGACTTGGGCAATGCTATGATTAAATTATGTAATAGGAGGGAACCAATACTTTCTATACTTTTGTGAATCTAAGTACCTAGAAAAGTAAGGAAAATATCAGGTTTTTTTTTTTCAGTATGATTTCCTGAGGTAGGTGTAAGATCAATTTTAACAAATGAAGAAACTGAGTCTCAGAGCTACCTGAGTCACATGCTAAGTGCAAGACTTTGGGATGTCCATGTTATTCTGACCCTAAGTCGATAGTCTCCTTAGACTCCTTTCATGAAAGATACAAGTGGTAAGAAGAGGGGATGAAATGCAAATAAAGCCATTCATTTAACTCTGCCTGACTGTGTGAGTGCAATACGATTGACACCTGAAAAAAAATAAATCTCCATGTTCCTCTAGCTATTTCAGGAAACAGGACTTTGATTTTTTTCCAGAACTCCAGGTATGCTGCCTTTATGTCACTTCTATAAAATATCATTAAAACTAAATACTGACATTGTTATTTGGAAGCCACTTCCACAATAGAACTTACCTCTGAGAATACAAAGAAAACCAGCTTAGTGTTAATATACTACTCATTTACAAGGTCAAATTACACTTCTGACCTTCCTAGCATATTTTTAAGTATCCTTTTTTTGAACACATTTCTGAGGAATTTACATTGCATTTTATAAATATAAAAATATAAATATTTTAAGCAATAAGGGGTTTTCTAAAACCTTTTCTTATTATTATTAGTCAATATAGTTCCTTCTCCTTTAATAAGGAAATGAATCTATTTCATTTAGAATATCCACCTGTCTGTTGCACTTAGATCTGAAATGTTTTTTTTATTACTTCTCTTTTATCTAAGTGAATTTAATGCCAAGCAAGTAAGAATCCAATGTTTATCAAAATTTAAGATAATGCAGTAAAACATAGTTTCTCTTTCGTGTGATTTCTGTTTGCATGCCAGGGAAATGAACATTGGGAAACCAAAAATGTTTGGCAGAAGACATAAGTTTTCTTCACCTTCTTATCTGAGGACCTGATCCACAGTTAAACAAAAATGGAGGAACATTTATAAGTGAGCAGTCCATTAGCATTGACTGAGCCCCTCATTCACATCAGATAGTAGCCACTAGAAAGATACAAAATTCACAAATATTATGTTCCACAGGTATTTTAAACCTATCTGATAGATCTTTCCATACAGTTAAAAAAGTATAAAAAAGACTATCGAAGGGAGACAATTTTTGAGGTAAGTATTACTTTGAGGTTAGACAGAAATCAGCTTTTCCTGAATTCACAGAATTCAACAGGTAACTATAATAAGGAAGGAACCATTCCTCTTCTGCAGGTGTATTTGAGGTCTAGATAGAAAATCATGTGTCACAGTACAAAAGTGACTTTCTTATAACACATTCCCAGAGTCAGTTTACTAAGATACCCTGAAGGGTCCAAGAGAATTTATTACCTCTATAAAAAATATTAAAATGATTAACTCATGGCTCTTTTCAATACAATTTAGACTTGAATGATCTTATTACTCTTGATTATATTTAATACATTCTTATATTAATTCATCTTTAAGTGATAGAAGCATCATCTTCAGATTAGGGAAAACAAGTTTATAATTACAGATTGTCAAGTTACATTACCAAAATGTATAAATAAAAATGGAAAAGAGAAAGTTTTAAATAGGGTATTTTTAAGCTATGTTAATAATATAAATAACATTAAAGTTACCACAGAAATTCATTTGTTAATATATCTTAATAAATGTAACACATTAGTAAGGAGAAAAATGTTATTACCACAAAGTTTTACAGATCCAAAGGATTAGTGGTTTCTAACACAGTGCTGATGCTGATATGAGCCTAACTGAAAATATGTAACAATTATGCATTTTCTCTTGGACAGGTACAAACCCTGAAATCTGGCAACACAGCCATACAACTAATATTTCTCAGGCTAGGGATGTAGCACAGTGGTGGAGCACTTGCCTAGCATGTGCAAGGCCCTGGGTTCAACCACAACAACATACAAAAACATACAGACAAATACACTTACATTTTAAAGCCACAGTAATACATACTATTTAATGTCAAGCACAAACTTAAAGGCAGGCTTATAGCTTTATTTTACTCTATGGTGATCAGAAAATGGGATGCAGGGGGAATCAGGTCTCATAGAACTCTGGACTGAGAAGGAAGAAACATCAAGAAATTCTCATTGATGACTGCCTCAGTGTAGTTGACTTGGAAAGAGAAGGGACACTTCTAGGCTAAATTCTATAAACATGTTCATGACTTACATACTTCTATATTTGGAATAAAAATAAGGCAAATAGAGCCAATAAGAGTGGTTACAATATAAATGTCCATCCAATATTGTTTTGACTTAAAAGTTTCCTAAATAACAATACAAGAAGAGAGATGAAGGTGGAAGAGAATGATCAGATACCAGTTTATGCAAACATTAAAAAAAAAAAAACACGTTGGGCTGGGGTTGTAGCTCAGTGGTAGAGCCCTTGCCTCCCACGTGTGAAACCCTGAGTTCGATCCTCAGCACCACATAAAAATAAATAAACAAAAATAAAGATATTGTGCCCATGTATAACTTTAAAAAAAAATTAAAAACACATTAAGTCGCTCTAGTGATTTTTTTTTTTTTTGGTACTGTGCAACTGTGCTACATTCTAGCTTTTTATTTTTTATTCAGAGACAGAATGTGCCCTAAGTTGCTGAGGCTGGCCTTAACTTGCAACTTTCCTGCCTCAGCATCCCTAGTCACTGGAATCACAGTCATGGGCCACTACACCCAGATTGTTGTTTTTCAGGTACAGCCATGGGCATCAATTTCTTAAGTTCTGGAATTTGTTTCCTCTGAATTTAAACTATGTAAAACCAGTAAAAAACAAAGCAGTTAAAACGTGCCAAAATGACATGCCAAATTTTGCTTCATATATATTAGTTAAATTGGCACTTTTAAAATAATATTTGAGTTCTATAGACAAGAAAGATTTAAGAGTGTTGTATTCATTTATCCCACATTCTTGATAATCTAATAATATCTCATAATATTGAAAATTGCAAACATAATAATGTACAGCCTATGTCAGATCCTTAGCATACCAGTGTTTTTATAAAGATACTGAAAAGTAGCAATGATTTAAACCATTATTTTCTAATGCCTATACTCAAAAGCCATTATCAAAACAATGAAGCTTTAACTGAAATTTTACTAAATAAAAGACAATGACTGCTCTAAAGAGTCCCGGCTGTTAAGTTTGGTTATATTACGGAAAATCATGTCCCCTCATAAAGGTAGAGTATGTAATATGTACAAGACACTTCTCTCAACATGCAGAGAAGATAGGAAACATGTATTAGAGTACTCCCATACTGTTAATCACTTTTATATTTTATACAAAATACAATACCAAATATGCCAAAATGCATATAGCTGACAGGTTAACTTTTCAAACATCTCTTATTAAGACCAATGAGTTAACTACAAACTTACAAATCTGAAACAATGAAAGGAAGTGTACCACAATCTAGCAATATGGCAACTTTGGCATGAGACCAAGTTAATATTTTGTATTAGAGCTACATGTGAATTTTAAATGTCACCAATACATACAAATCAATAATGGATTTCAAATGTTATTAATACAAACTATAGTTACAAGAAAGATCATCAATCTCTCCTGTATTCATTTTCAGTTTTTTAAGCTCTAGTATAATTTATAGCACCCTACACAGACCTGAATTAAGGCAAAGGTCCTCCATTAAAAAAAAAAAAAAAAGTGTCCTTTCTTGGCACCTACACTTTATTCCTAACTTTTCAAACAACAGTTTAATGTGGTAAAGTTTATCCTGCCTAAAGAAAGCAGTTGGAAACGCACACACTCGTTACTTCTACTCATAACAAAAATAAATACAGGTGTTGGTCTAAATGAAAATATCAAGTGAAGTTTCCCCGCGCCACACCCTCCAAATGACAAAAGCCAAGATCTCAAATTCAAGTTGAAATATTTTAAACTAAGGGAACACTAGTAGCATAATCATTTAACAGTTTCCTTCTAAGATAAATGAAAAGGAATTTACTTCTAAGATAAATGAAAAGGAATTCTCAATAACCAGAGTTATGCAAATGCTTGTTAGAACAGTTTGAATGTTAGAAGCCCATGGACCAAAGTACTACTAAGCAATGGATAGCGAACTCCTGGAGGCCGAGGTTACCCTCTAGCTTAACACACAAAACCCTGAAGGTTGCTGAAAACCAAGATACAGCAACAAGGTGTTGAGGCTTCTAGTAGATAGGATGAGTGGGATGTCAAAGGCACTTTAATTGCAGGCGGGGAAAAAGAAAGACAAACATGAGATGAAAGAGCGACACTAAAAGAGCAAGCCTTTGATACTCGGCGCAGCCCAGGAAGCCAAGCCTGAGGCCCAAGTCAGCCACACATATAGGCCTAGTGGGCAACTGGGAGAAACTGAGGCGGAAGGGACAGTCTGATTCCCAAAGGGGAGAAACGAAAACAAGAAAGTCAAGACACAAACCGGCTTCGCTGAGGGGGGGGGGGTGGCTGAAAGGGAGAAGGGCAGCAAACGCAGGGCTCAGAAGACAAGACACCCACCTAGACAGGGGGAACCGGTTTGGGCAGGGGCTCCCGGAGCGTCAGGCTGCGCATGCGCCCTCTCCCAACCTCGGCTCGCCCCAACCCCCGCCCCAATCACGGCTATCCTCAAAACTCGCCCGTCGAGGGACCTGAACGCAGCCTCCAGCTAAACCCTCGGGGCGAGAACACAGCTTGACTTCCCACGGGGGCTACTGCAAAATGCCACCGGGGTTGGTAGGGGAAACGCGGCCCTACCCGACCCGCCGTCTCCTCCTCTACCGCCTGCTGTCCACGGTCCCGGAGGCTCCGCCACCAGGGCCTTCCCAGCCGCCCTGCCCCCTACTCACGTGAAAGTGGCTCCTTCCGCCCTCCGCTCCGCCCCCTGCCCCGTCTCATAGGCTAGGGACGAAGACAAGAAACCTCATTGGCCGAACCCCGGGCAGCAAGGCGGGGTTTCCTTTTCACCGAGCCCCACCTCGGTTTTTATACCGACTCTGGAAATGCGCATGCGCAGAGCGTGCTCGCCTGGGCTGCACCTGTGCGGTGTTAGATTAATGTCTAGACTTGGACAGGCAGCAACTGTGATGGCAGCAGCCGCTTGGAGCAGGGGTAGCTTCGGCCTGAGAGGTACTATCTGTGGAACCTAAGAGGAAGAATGCGTGCTAGAGCAAGGAATCTTTTGCCCATCTTTCATGTGTAAGTCCTGTTTGAAAGCAGCACTTAACAGTTGTGACTCAAATCACCCATAGTTTATTGAGAGCCCACAAGAATTTCACAGGCATCTCATTTAAGCTTTACGCTATGAGGATGGTATGATAAAGGAAATCTCTAAGTCAAAACTTCTGACTCCCAAGTCCAAAAGCCACTGGTACAACATAGCTGCCTTGTATTTCAGTCAGTGAAGAGTATAGGAATGGGGTTGGGGTTGTAGCTCAATGGTAGAGGACTTGCTTAGCACATATGAGGCTCTGGGTTCCATCCTCAGCACAACATAAAAATAAATAAATAAAATAAAGGTATTGTGCTCACCTACAACTTAAAAAAAAAAAAGAGGATAGGAATGAGCAAGGTTATTTCAAACTGACTGGAAAATGGGAATTTTATTTTAAAAGCATTCAATGGTGAAATACAAAGCAACAGCATAATTAAATTTAAAGTCCTTGTCCTGAGTGAATTTATAATGTATCTGGGAACAAAACAATGATTATTAAAGTACTACACAAGTCTTGATGTTTAAAATAATTCTGGCCTCCTTTACTCTTCAAAAGGCATAGGCTGTTTTCCTGGTTAGTCATTTGCAAATGTTTCCCTGTGGATAGTGCATGCAGATCAAACAGAAGCAATAAAAAAAAAAAATTATGCTCTCTCTGTGTCTTGTCTATTACCTTAGACATGGTTACACCCCTGCAGGAAGTAGTTTTGCTTCATGTCTCCTTATATAGTTATGTAATACTGATTTTAAGGTATTCAAATAATATTAGGAAAAAAGTTATAAACCTTCTGAACTGACATCCTAACAAAACAATGGTTAATATTTTGGTTACCAACTTTTATGTATTTATTTATTTTAATTTTTTTTAGTTGTAGATGGACACAATACCTTTATTTACTTTTATGTGGTGCTGGATAGGACCCAGTGTTTCACATGTGCAAGGCAAGTGCTCTTATCACTGAGCCACAACCCCAGCCCCTGTATTTCTTAATTCAAATATATACCGCAAACATACAAGTAAATCTTAATATAATTTGCTTAAATAAAATTTTCTTACATACTCATTATAATATGCCTTGCCAAGAAATAGAAAATAGAGACAAGCTAAAATAACATTAAATTCCACTACCAATCAGTATTTTCCATGCACATCCTGTTGTGTGTATACATTTTTTAAAGAAACCAGTTTAGTAATCTGCTTTATTTGATACACAATATCTTCTAATTTGAGTAATTTTTTCTCTAATTGGTGGATCACATTCACATTTTCTGTTAAACTTTATCTTTACAGCTGGCCGTCTCAAATCAGTAATATTTCAGGAAAATTTCCCTTCATGTAATACCTAACTAACTACAAGTAAATATTCTATTGACCATTCCCAGTTTCCAATCCACACACTGTATCTAGTTACTGCCCTTAAGCTTTTTAAAATGTGACACTTAAAAAATCAAGATACTGAGCCAGGCATGGTGGCACATTCCTATAATCCTAGTAGCTTGGAGGGTTGAGACAAGAGAATGACAGTTCTAAGCCAGTTTCAGCAATCTAGCAAGACCCTAAGCAATTTAAGGAGATCTAACTTCGAAATAAAATATACAAAAATGGGGAGAGAAATTGGGGATGTGGTTCAGTTAAGCACCCCGGGTTCAATCCCTGGTGTCGAGAAAATTAATTAATTGATTGAGTGATTAATTAAAGACACTGTCTCATTGCAGAAATCTGGTCAACTGCAGTGCAAAAATCCTGAATTTGAATGGTTGCTTCCTCAAGGAGTTATTGAATTTATTCTTCCATGCCTGATATTTCCTACAAATTAGACATAATATCTGAATGCCTAATGGATTCAAGCTAAACATTTGGACTAGTGCACATCATATATGATGTCATATTACACTTCATATTATTTCCTGATATTAGATAGAATACATATTATGCATTGTATAATATTGTGTATTTTATCTAATATAGCAATTCTGATGTTGGCCATTGAATCAGTGATGATATTCATGCTATTTTTATCTTTGAGTCCATTTTCCAAACAGACTTTATATACTCTTTCAATGCCTACCATTGCCATATGTTACAATATCCTACGCCATTCACAGAAAACTAACTTTGGTTTTCAAATATGCTTAACTTTTTTCAGCATGTGACTTTGTACCTTAGAACAATAACATTAATGTATGAGTAGAATACGGGTCTGTATGAAACAAAGCAATGCACAATGCAATAGGCAAGAGGCAGAATGGGAAAATCCTTGAATAGTAAAATAAGGAAACTGAAGTTCAACCTATAGTTACAGGGATGCCTTGCATTTTTTTTTTTTTAAGATAATGACACTATCTGTGATCAGAATAAAAGATCACTCTGGTAAGAATGCCTGCCTATGATTCCAGCAACTTGATTCAGGAGGCTGACAAAGGGAAAATTACAACTTTGAAGCCACCTTCAGCAACTTAGCAAAACCCTATCTCAAATAAATAAATAAAACAAAAACCAGTTGTTTTAAAGCCTTTGTCTATAAGCCAGACATATGGGATTCCTAGAGAGACAGTTTCTGTTGATTTATTCTTTTGAATAGTTCATACTTTGCTGAATCTTTTATGCTTTGTGATTTTTTCATGAAAATTGGACATCTGAATCTTAAAACATGTGACTCAAAATCAGAAACTCTCTCTTCCATCAGGTTTGCTGGTTTTTTGTTTGGTTGATTGGTGTTTAAATTCTCTCTGTGCTAGGGGATCAGCCTAAGGTAAAAGCTTATGGTCTTCTTAGTTCTTTTCTGAGCCTGTATCCATCCCTGATTAAAGTCTTCTATTTTCCTCCATATAAGTGATTGCTTTGAATATCCTAATCCTTAGATGTCTGGTTCCCAAATAAAATAATATGGAAACATACAAACAAAACAAATACTGTTTCTTTCTTGAAGCTGAGTCAGAAAGTGTAAGTTCCAAAGAAGAAGACAGAAAGAAGGGCAGAAAGAGTATTTGAGGAAATAAAGGTCAAAAACTCCCCAAATGTTATGATTTTTACAAAGTTCAACAAATTCCTACTAGGAAATACTTCATCAAACATTAGAACCAAACTGTCACAAGCCAAAGACAATCTCTAAAGCAGTAACAAAGAAGCAACCTGTGAAACAAAAACAGATCCTCAATAAGATTAATTATAATTTCTAACTCCACTTTTAATTTTCTTAATGACCTAAAAGTCAAATGTATAAAATGCCTTTATTAATGGACACATATGATGCCATCTCTTACCTCAATCAACAAAAATGTACAGAGCTATATAGGACCAGAGCTTTTGAATGAATTGAAGTTAAATTAGTGTCAATTCAAATTAGATGATTAAATTGATGGATTTCAATCCCCACTGTATGGTATTAAGGAGGTGGAAACTTAATCCGATTATGGTATTGAGAAATGGGACCTTTGTAATATGATTAGGACTAGTCAAGGTTATCAGGTGGAGACTACATAATTGGATATTAATGGCTTTATAAGAAAAAGGAGAGAGACCAGAAAAGGTACACATACACACACACACACACACACACACACACACACACTCTTTCCAAATGATGTCCCCTGCCACTTTGGGACTCTACAGGCTTCAAGACTATCAACAGACTGGCTCCTCAACTTTGAACCAGACCAGCCTCTTTTTTTTTTTTCTAACTTACCTAGTCTGCGGTATTGTTAGCAGCAGAAAAGAGATTAATACAGATGTTAAATCCTATTGTAGCCACAAAGGAAGTATCAGTAGATTACAAAAAGAAATAATGCAGAAATCAAACACTTCAAGATTAAACAAAAACTAACTAAACAGAAAAGGCAATAGTAATGGAGGAAATGAGAACTTTATAAAGCAGTAAGGTATCAAAAATAAAAAATAGAAAAATGACAGATATAAATTCCTCCTTAATATTATTAATATAAATGGTTTAAACTCTCCAATCAAAAGACAGAGATGAGCAGATAGTTTTTAAAAAAACATAGTCCAACTGGGCACAGTGGCACACACATGTAATTCCAGCAACTTGAGAGGGTGAGGTTGGAGGATTGCAAATTCAAAGCCAGCTCAGCAACTTAGTGAGGCCATAAGCAAACTAGCGAGATCCTGTCTGAAAAAATAAAAAGGCCTGGGGATGTTGCTCAGTGGTTAAGCATCCCTAGGTTCAATCTTTGGTAAATAAAATAAATAGCAACAACAACAACAAATAACCATGGTCCAACTACATGCTGTCTACAAACTCTTTTAGACCTTAAGACACAATTAGGTTGAAAAAGGCTGAATTTAATGAAATAAGATGTTCCATGTAGATAGTAAATAAGAGAACTGGGGTGGTTATACTAAATTTATTACAAAACAGACCTTAATTTTAAAAGGTTAAAAAGATAGAATAACATATATTAATAAACATTTCAAAACAGTAAGATTATATAAAAATGTACTTATCTAGTAACGGACTTTCAAAATATATGATGCAAAAACTTGATACAATTAAAAGAAGTAGTAAAACAGTTCTACAATAATAGTTGGAGACTACAATATCCTATAATCCATAAGTGCTAGAATAACCAGATTAGTAAGTAAATAGAGAACTTGAACATCTTAAAACCAACTAGACATAACAGACATAGATCATCCCATCCAATAATAGGATACACATTCCTCTCAAGTGCATGTGGGACATTCACCAGGACAGACCATACATTAGGCTATAAAACATGTCTAGTTTTTTTATTTTTAAAAAAGATAGATAACTAAAGTATCTTCTCTAAACATGATGAGATGATGTTAGAAAACAGCAGCTGATGGGCTGGGGAAGAGGCTCAAGTGGTAGCACGCTCGCCTGGCATGCATACAGCCTGGGTTCGATCCTCAGCACCACATACAAACAAAGATGTTGTGTCCGACAAAAACTAAAAAATAAATATTAAAATTCTCTCTCTAAAAAAAGAAAGAAAGAAAAAAGAAAACAGCAGCTGAACAAAAACTGGAAAAATAACATATACCCAAACTTATAAGTTAAGAGTAAAAGCAGTGATCAGAGGGGAAATATACATTTGTAAATAACCATATTAAAAAAGAAGAAGCTGGGTGCGGTGGTGCATGCCTGTAATCCCAGTGACTCAGGAGACTGAGGTAGGAGGATCCAAAGTTCAAAGCCCGCCTCAGAAAAAAATCAAGGCACTAGGCAACTCAGTGAGACCCTGTCTCTAAATATAATACAGAAAAGGACTGGGGATGTGGATCAGTGGTAGAGTGCCCCTAAACTCAATCCCCAGTAAACTCCCCCCTCCAAAAGAAGAAAGTCCTCAAATCAAAAACCTAAAGTTCACACCTTAAGGAACTATAAGAAGAAGAGCATACGAAACCCAAAGCTAACAGGAGAAAAGGAATAAGACAATCAGAATAGAGATCAACAAATTAGAGTACAGAAAAACATACAAACAAAAATCAATGGAACCAGGCATGGTGGTAACTGCCTGTAATTTCTGTTACTTGGGAGGCTGAGATAGGAGCTTCGCTTGAGCCCAGGAATTTGAGACAAGCCTGGGCAACATAGCAAGGTTTCTTTAAAACACACACACACACACACACACACACACACACCAAAATTGAGGACCCTTACTTAAGCTAGACTAATGAAGAATGAAAAAGATATCACACAAATGACTAAAATCAGAAATTAAAAGTGAGGCATTTACTCTCAACATTACAGATATAAGAGATTAGTATTAATAATTACATGCCGGGGCTGGGGATGTGGCTCAAGCGGTAGCGCGCTCGCCTAGCATGCGTGCGGCCCGGGTTCGATCCCCAGCAGCACCACATACCAACAATGATGTTGTGTCCGCCGAGAATTAAGAAAAAATAAATAAATGTTAAAATTCTCTCTCTCTCTCTCTGTGCCCCCCTCTCTCTCACTCTCTCTTTAAAAAAAAAAAAAAATAATTACATGCCAATTCCTTAAAACATAAAAATTTCCTAAACTGATTCAAGAAGAAATAGAAAACCTCAACAGATGTATAACAAGTACAGATTGAATCAGCAATTGAAACTTCTCAACAAAACAAAGTGCCACACAGCTTTACCTGTGAATTCTATTAAACTTTTAGGGAGATATTTCTAACAATGCTTCTCAAACTCTTGAAAAAAACTGAAGGAGGAGGAACGTTTCTTAACACATTTTATGAGGCCAGCATTACCTTGGTAATGAAGCCAGATAAATGCACCACAAGAAATTACAGATCAATATCTCTTATGAAAACAAATGCAAAAATAATCAACAAAATATAAACAAATCAGGGCTAGGGCTATAGCTCAGTGGTAGAGCACTTGCCTCAAAAGGTGTGAGGCCCTGGTTTTGATCCTCAGCACTACATAAAAATAAATAAATAATAAATAAAGATTATATATATATTTTTTCCAAAAGCATAAGAATTATTCATCATAACCAAGTAGAATTCATCCTAATTAGTTCCACATGAGATCAATTAATATAATACATTACAAAACTAGAATGAAGACAGTTAGTATACAAGCATCCCAACTGGTGCAGAAAAGAGATCTGATCAAACCCAATACTCTTTCATAACATCTCAGAAAATTTAAATAGTGAGGAAATTCTTTAACATGATAGAGGTATTAATGAAAAATTCACAGTATGAGAAACTTCATACTCAATGATGAAAAGCTTTTTCCTTAACATCAAGAATAAAACATAATGCTCACTTCCACTGCTGCAGTTCAACACTGTTCCAGTATCCAGAGCTACTAGATTAAAAAAAAGAAGAAGACGAAGAAAAAAGCAAACACGTTAAAAAAAAAAAAAACATTGGAAAAGAGATAAAGTAATCTCTAATCACAGACTAACAGACTACACTATCTAATATGCAGAAAATTCCAAAGAATCCACAATATAGCTACCATAGCTAATAAACAAATTCAGTAAAGTTCTAAGGATACAAAAACAATAGACATAAACAGTTGTTTTCCACACTAGCAATAAACAATATTAAGAGGAAGTAATTCAATCAAAATATCTTCTAAATGAATGACACATCCTGAAAACCTGAAAGCTGAATAAAATTAACAAAGAACTAAAAGAATGGAAAGATATCCCATGTTCATGGATAGGTACACATAACTGTTGTCAATAATAGCCAGTTGTAGGGCTAGGGTTGTGGCCCAGTGGTACAGTGCTCATCTAGCAGGTTTGCCGCACTGGGTTCAATCCTCAGCACTAATAAAAAATACATAAAATTAAATAAACGTGTTGTATACATCTGAAATAAAATATTAAATAATAATAATACATAGTTGTCAATGATATACACAGCAAGGTACAAATTCAATACAATTCCTAAAGCCTTTTTTGAAGAACTGGAAAAGTCAATTCTCAGTTCAGATGGAAGTGAAAAAAAATCTGACATTAACAAAATGATATTGAAAAAAGAAAAAAACTGAAGAGCTCACAAGGTGCAACTTCCAAACAGCTGTAACTAAAGTAATTAAAACAGGGCTGGGGATGTGGCTCAAGCGGTAGCGTGCTCGCCTGGCATGCCTGCGGCCCAGGTTCGATCCTCAGCACCACATACCAACAAAGATGTTGTGTCTGCCGAGAACAAAAAATAAATATAAAAAAAAAATTCTCTCTCTAAAGTAATTAAAACAGTATTGACTCAGGAGGCTGAGGCAGGAGGATCACAAGTCTGAAGCCAGCCTCAGCAGCTTAGCTGGGGATGTGGCTCTGTGGTTAAGTACCCCTGCCTTCAATCCTAATAGTAATAAATGTACTAACAAAATAATATATGGACCACTGTACTATAGATAGTCCAGAAATACACGTTTACGTATATGTAGCCAGTTGATTCTCAACAAGAATGCCAAGACCACCGTTTAACGGGGAAAGATATCTTTTCAACAAAACTGTATATCACACATAAAAGGATAAGGTTGAACAGAACTAACGGTGAAGGTTACACAACATCGTGAATGTAATTAGTCACACTTTAACACAAAAGATTAAAATGATTATACTTTCTCACAATACAGCCCCAAGGGGGGGTGAGAAATAGGGAGAATTCAGTAAACAATGGGATTGAAAGGCAATGAAAAGGGTTCTAGAATGATACTAAAATTTTCTGGTTAGGGAGGAATTCATGGATGATGCAGTCCACCAACACGTGAACTACAGGGGCTGAGTGGAGGCAGGTCTGGAGATGAACTTGAGATACTCAAAAGGCATATTAACACTGGGATAACCAATTGGAAGATGTCTTCTGGACGGTTGGCTCTGGAGATCAACACAGGTATCTGGGATGCCGAGAGAGATCTGTAAAGGATCTGGAATGTGAATGCAAGAGATTACCCTAGGACTGACACGGGAGGAGAAAGAACCCCGAGGCAAGATTCCTAACAAACACCGAAATGAGAATAAACTGCTTTCTGCATTCCTGGCTCCCGCGCGTCGAGTCCACATCCCTAAGCGGGAGGGACTTACCAAGGCTTAAGAGCGGAGGCGCCCTTCAGGCCCACGCCATGCAGCAGACGGCGGAGGCCCAGCTCGAGAAAAGCCGCCGAGAAGGGAGCCTGGGTCAACAGATCCTCGAGAAGCACACAGGGCCGAAGCCACGGACGCTTCACGAACCACAGCTCCAGCGGGAAGCTAACGAAGTAGCAAGAGTACTGGGCATTTTGCCCGCGCCCCGCCTACAGCGCGGAAAGTCCCTCTCGAGGCCCCGTCGTCCTCCGAGCATTCCGATTGGTGGAGATGACCATGGGACCTGGAAGTTGTCTTTGTCCGGCCAGGGCTGCCCTTCCGGTTCCGTTGGGTCCCCCTTTGGCTCCGGTTCCCTGCCCCTCCCCCTTCCCGGAGCCCCGAGGGGCCGGAGCTCCTGGCTGTGCCGGATCCTGACGGCGACCTTCCCCCGGGTCTGTAAGTTCGACGCGGCCGGAGCACCGGGCTGGGATACGGGATCTCTCAAAATGGAACCCCTTGGGGCCCTGGATCGGCCGGGACCTGCACTAAAAAGAGGGCCAAGAGACTAGCCTAGGCCCTAGGGGACTTAATTAAGCCCTTAGTCCGGCCCACGTTGCCTCCCTCCCCATTCCTTGCTTCTGGAGTGGAGAGCCCGAACATACCCTAGGGACCGCATCCTGGCACCCCAACCGAGGGCCCAACATTTGACCCCGATGCTGGATCTTGACGTCTTGTTGAAAGTGCCAGAGTTGAGGCCCGGGAAAACGATCTGCGGGAGCCTGCCTAAGGCAAGGCCTTTAGCGCCAACCCATGAGAATACGAGTTACTCTTTCAATGGGAATTCCCCAGTTCAGCCAGTGGCCAGAACACTTTGTACATTGTTGGCATTATGCCAGGCGCTGGGGATTCGTTAAATGTCGTTAAAATTTTCAGGGTCTAGTGTGTGAGCCATATATAAACAAGTGCATTTCAGAGAGAGAGGGAAAGAAAGAAGGATAGATAGGTTGCTTTATATGTACGAACTGTTCAAGGAGCAGAGCTAGGAAGACTTTAGAAGAGAAATCTGAATTACACTTCTTGGCGAGGATAAAGTGTGGAAGAGGCTTTCAATTAGAACGAACAGTTGGTGTGCTACTAAATAATGACTGAGTGTAATGTGTGAAAGAGTAAATCGGGGTGGGGCTGGAGGAGCTTCTGTGCATAAGATGGAGTTTGAGGAAAGTAGACTGGGGCCAGACAGTGAAAGGTTTAATTCTAATGACAGTTTTTTGATGAGTCTGATTTTCATTGCAAAAAGTCATTTTTTTTCTATAATAAGTCTATAAGGAAGAAATTCCTATTAACTGAATCTGGACTTTTTAAAGATAATGGTTAAGTACTTATTGTAATTACGTTTAAAGGGGGTAATAGGATAAGTTTGGGGAGTGGCAGTAAATTCCTGAATTACAGTTATGACAGTAATATTGGTTGCTTGACATAACAGTGTCAAGACTCCATAGGTAATTTATGTTGAGGGAGCAAAAGGTATCAAATCTAATCTCATTCATATACTTTAGGCCTTTGAAGAATATGATACCATAATCAGAAACAGAATGATAAGATTAGTGTAGATTACAAATTCACTTTTTGTACACGTTGAAATCTAATGGGATAGCCACACAGAACTCGCCCAGCATAGAGTTGGAAGTGTACATCTGGAGATCAGCCAAAACATAGTAGCATATAGGTGGAAGCTATAGGAAGAGCTGGCATCAAAAAGGGAGTGTTGAGGAAGAAGGACATTTTGACAGGGGAAGGTAGTGGATGCATTTTATGAAGCTGAAAAAGAACTGTAACTAGTAGTAGTTGGTACAGTAGCGGAAACAGAGGGTTCTAGCAACCAAGAAGACCCAGTTATCAAGAGAATTGAAGACTCCACTGGATTAATTCATGCAAAAGCACCTGAGGGATAAGAAGGGGAAAAAGTGATTAATTTCATTATTAAGAGATCATTAGTGGCCTTTTAAAGTCAATTTTAGGCTGGGCATGGTGCCACATGCTTGTAATCACAGCACCTTTGGAGATTGAGGCAGGATCACAAGTTCAAGCCTTAGCATCTTAGCAAAACCCTATCTCAAATTAAAAATAAAAATGATATATGGAGAATTGGTTAAGTGAGTATCAGAAAAGAATGCATATGAAGGATTTCACAATAAAAACTAACAGGTTTTGTCTATTTACTTAACACATGCTTGTAGATCACATACAACATTTGAAGCTTTTTTTAAAAATTAACTGATTTAGCCAGATGTGGTGGCTCTCACCTGTAATCCCAGCAGCTCAGGAGGCTGAGGCAGTAGGATTATGAGCTCAAAGACAGCCTCAGCAATTCAGTGAAACCCTGTCTCAAAATAAAATATAAAAAATGCCTGGGATGTGGCTTGGTGGTTAAGCACCTCTGGGTTCAATCCCTAGTGCCCCTGGCCCTGCAAATTAACTGATTTAATTCTCCATAACCACAGTATAAAGTAATTTACTATTGGTAGACAGGAAAACTGAAGCAGAATTGATAAGTAACTTGCACAAAGTCACATAGTTATAGTTGAGCAGGGTTTTACTTGTAGAAAATATGGCTCAAGAGTCTATGTTTTGCCTCCACTACTTTGCAGAGACAATATTTTTGGAGGCAAAGGAGTAAGTATGAAAATTTTAAGAAAAGATAGGCTTATTCTTAAAAAAAAATGGAGAGGCTTGGAAGGAGACACAATTTGAAAAGGTAAGTAATGAATTTATGTTTGTGATATATTTCTTATTTTTTTCCTCTCTTCTATGCCAACTTAGGTCTATTTCTTCCACTTTTATGCTTTCATTTATCACTTGCCATGAATCCAAATCCACCTAGCTAATAAATCTTTACCATGATGTTATGTAGGCTTTTCTGACTCACTATTTTTAATACCAGATTCATCCCCTTTAGTATTCTCTAGCTCACTGAATGACAGCCAAAGATATTTAGTCACTCAAATCAAATAGCTTGGAGTCATCTTGACTTTCTTATTTCCTTTCTTCTCCACTTTGGTAACCAAGATTGTCTTTTTTTTTTTTTTTTTAATTGCATTATTGAGTATTGAACTCAGGGGCCCTCTTTACCACCGATCCATATCCCAGACCCCCCACCCTTTTGTTTTGAAACAGGGTCTCACCAAGTGGTTGAGGATGGATTCAAACTTACCATTTTGCCTTAATTTCTCCAGTTGCTGAGATTATAGGTATGAGCCACCCCTGGCAAGATTATTAGTTCTTTGAAACATCTCTTAAATCTATTTTCTCTCCATCCACATTATCATTTCTATTCAGGCCTTCATCTTTTCTGCCTTAATCTGTTAGAGTAACATCATATGAAAGGTTTCCTTGCCTGTGCAGTCATGTTCTGTAAGGCATCTCCATAATTTTTTTCTTAATTGGCTGAGTTTGATATAGTGTAACAGTGTGGGCAACATGCATTTTAAGTAATAGAGAAATAGCCTAGAGCAGGCACTTTTGAGTAGCTTAAATTGAGGTAAAGGTTACTGATGAGGATGTGGGTTTAGGAATTCTTAACATAAAGAGGATAATAAAACACTGAGAAACAATACAGGCTTTCTGAGTAAGTCTTGAAAAAGCATTGCAAAAATCCAAGACTGAGCTTTGAAGGATATACTTCCTTCACTTAATTTAGTGAATCCTCAAGGAAAGACTAGCAAAACAATGGTAAAAAAACTTTTGAGGTTGGGGTGGGGGGATAGAGCTCAGTTGGCAGAGCGCTTGTCTAGCAAGCACAAAGCCCTGGGCTCAAAACCCAGCACCACAAGAAAAAAGAAACCTGAGGTAAGTAGGTAAGAAACTGGTTTACTTCTGTACATTAGTTTAAGAAAAGTGAACTAGGGCTAAGGATACAGCTCAGTGGTATAATGCATGTAGCTTGTGCAAGGCCCTGGGTTCTAATCCCATCACCACAAAAAATAGGGCTGGGGCTATAGCTCAGTGGCAGAGCACTTGCCTAGCATGTGTGAGGTACTGGGTTCCATTCTCAGCACCATATAAAAATAAAACAAAATAAAGGCATTCTGTCCATTTACAACTATAAAAAATGAAATAATATAAATAAAAAGAATGAGCTAGCTCTATATTTGTCCACCCAATTAGCTCTCAAAAAGAATAGATGAAAAAAGCAAGTTGCAAAACAATTTATGTATAAGAAACATGTTCATGTTTTCTGTGGTAGCCATGTATTAATATTGTTTATAAAATAGGGACAATGAGCATCAGGAAAGACCAAGTATTGAGTGTTAGGCACCTGGGAAAAGGAATTTTATCAACAATGATTAAAATTTTTCTGGAAAGGATATATTTCTATATATATTTAATATATTTGAAAGTCAAAACAAGGGCTGGGGATATAGCTCCATTGGTAGAGTGTTTGCTTTGCATGCACAAGTTCCTGGGTTCAATTCCCAGCACTTCCCCCACCCCGAAAAAAAAAAAAGTCCAAACAAGACAAAGGAGTGAGAACTTAAGAGAATGTAGCTTCATGAAAGTCACTCAAAAGAAGAAAAGTACTGAGGTTTACAGATAGGAAGGCTGCAGCATAATACAGTCTATTTGAGAAAATGGCATATTATGTTAGTGAGAAACAAGACTACCAGGTCACTGTTAGTGCTGAATTGAAGGATAAGGGCCCTCTGTGAGGTAAATAAGGAAACAGACTAGCATGGTTTTAGGAGTTTATTATCCAGAAAGAAAAGTTTCTCTTAGAAGCAGTTATTATGGGAATTTGAGATAAGAAACTTAGGTACTTTCTCACTGCTTGGCCACCCTAGGCTATTCATTAGCCCTTTTTGATTATTCCTGTTTGAACAAAGGGAAAATTTTAATTCTGTTCTAAAATATTAATAGAAGGACTGTGTAAATATAAGCAAAGAAAATGTAATCTTAAGTGAGAATATCTCTATTTACATTGATGTTAAAGAAATGGTTATCAGCAGTATTTAAATTTTTTAAATATTGTTTAGTTGTCAATGGATCTTTATTTTATTTGTTTATATGTGTTGCTGAGAATCTAACCCAGTGCCTCACACATTCTAGGCAAGCGCTCTACCACTGAGCTACAACCCCAGCCCAGTATTTAGACTTAATCTCAGTAACCTGGGCAGTAGATGGTAAGGAGGCCTGACCTGTAGCAATGACATTAAGAACAAGTAAGAGAATTTGGGAATCATTGTAAGGAAAGAATCAACAGAATGTGGTGCCCATGTCTCCATTCTACCTGATGACTTCTTTGCTTTCTTTCAGTTACAAGGAGCCGTACTATAATCCAGAATTGTATAAGTGATTTTTATGAATATTATGAATAATTACTACTATACTTAGAAGTTACTTACAGGTGGGGATTCTGAAATCAAATATATTCATGTTTGTTTTGTTTTATTTGCAAATGGTATTAAGTTTCAATCAACAAATGTAAATATATAAAAGATGGAAAACTAATAATAAAGTTAGATGGGAAAGGAAGGTATAACAAGGCAAAAGACATTAAATGCAATCAGGAATATAACCAATGCTGAAATGATTTATACCATTAAAATTTTTTATACTTGATGCAAATTTGGCTTTAAGTGGTAGTTTTTGTTTCTGAACATAAGCTTTGTATTAAAGCATTAATAAAACATACATATATTAATAAAATATACAAATCTTAAGTATACAGCTCAATAGATTTTCTTGGCCTACTCTTGAGGAGAGAAATCTGAACTATTATACAGTTAAAATATAATCCTTTAGGCAAAACTGCATCTAGCTTAGTTTCATATATGGAATTTGGCATAAATGCAGCTTGGGCACACGGTTTAGCTCCAACACGTAACACTTCCTACTTATTTCAGCAAGTTGTTTTGGATAATAATGATACCTGGCTATAGAGATTTTTAGGATTAAACAAGTCAATTTAGGTAAAACATTTAGAATTACACTTGGCTTATAACAAGGATGCAGAAAAGGTTAGGTATTATTATTTCTCTTATTTAAAAAATTAAGGGGCTAGGGTTGTGGCTCAAGTGGTAGGGTGCTTGCCTAGCATGTGTGAGGCACTGGGTTCGATTCTCAGCACCACATAAAAATAAATAAATAAATAAAGATACTATGTCCACCTAAAACTAAAAAACGAATATTTTTTAAAAATAAAAAATTAAGCTAGTTTATTAGAAATTTAATAATTTTTATATTACATATTTTGTGGCCATGTCTGTATAGGTGATCCTAGGGATCAATAGAACCTTGGACATATACTAAGCAAGCACTTTAACAATGAGCTACACTCCAGCCCTTTAATACCTATTTTGTTTTTTGTTTTTTTCCTTATTACCTATTTTTAAAACATCAAAACAAAGTGTTTAAATTTTGGTTTTATGTGGCCAAAACTATTTTGGGAATCAAACCCCTGAAAAATGTTTTACCCCAAGTACTCAAAAGAATATCATGATACTAAAGAGCATTCCTTTCATCGCTCAATAATAATTCCTTAGGGAACATTACGAGTGCATTATTCTGCTGATCTTTGTTTAATAAACTGTGTGAAGCATAACCAACAGTTGGTCCTTTCCATCAAATAACTAACAATCTACTGAAAAGAGAACTCATGCCAGGAAACAATTAAAGGATATACTATATGGTCTGGAAATAAGAGTTTGAAGGAGACAATGCAGCAAAATGACAGGTATTTCCTAAATTTCCTAAAAAGAGTAACTTTCCCTCACATTCTTGGACTATAGCAGATTGATTAAAGCAAGCACTTTTCTAAGATATCTGTTTGGCTACTAATGGTAAGTTTCTTGAGAACTGATGAATAAAAAGTAAATGAAATTGTATTACCATTCCTCATGTTTAGAGTATCAAGGAATAATTACCCCTCTAAAACTGTGAGTGCTATCACACTGTAGTTGGAAACAATGAGTAGAAAAATACTGACTTGAGGGTATCATGATCAGCTATAATACAGTCATGACCAGGTGAACTCTTAAAATTAGAATCCCATTTTTGTTTAGCCACTTAACTTTTTTATAATTTCTGGTTGTTATCAACTGCAACATTCACCATGTCAGTTTGACAGTGGACATTTTAAGCTACTGCAATTGCTAAAACTGACCAATGATAAAGAGTTTGCTGCTTGTATCTTCTAGTTTCCTCTATATTTAATACTGCCTTTCCTTAGATACATTTGCTTCTCTACATCCCTTCTTTCTCAGTGAAGCTTTTAATACTTATTGTGATCATTTGTTATCCATATATTCAGAATGCTATACAGAGGGAAAGCATATACTTTATTAATCAACTGTGCCATACCAGTTCCCATTTTTCATATACATTCAGTTGACCTACCTGGTATATAATCTACACATTTATGGTTTTCATTCTCTATATCCAGTGAGTTTTCAAGTTCTCTAAGTGATCTTTTGTTACTTGCTCATCATTCCCATTTTTATTCCTTTGTAAGCCCTCGTGGATTCAGATTTGTAATGTCTGTGCATGCAATAAGATGGTCTTCATAACAGTTCTTCCTTCTTAATACTTTCAGATTAACCCTATAGGTTCAGCCAATACAAATTGTCACCTGCTGTGTGTTTAATGAAGTATTTTAGGGTTTTGATAGAAATACTTTGCTAAGGGCTCTAGAGACAACTCTTTTACTCTAAAGGATCAGGGAAGGGCCTCTCAGAGGAAATAAAAACTGGCTAGAAGTTAGTGTTCTATACTAAGGAAACATGTGATAAGATGTGGAGTCAATAGAATAATGACCTTTCATACCAGGTTCTGAGGAATAGGAACAAAACCTGGACTCTGTTATCATGAACTGATATTCTGTGAGCCTCTGAAAATCAGTGTTATTGAACTTAAAATGTCAGAGATTGGCCTTAGGTTTAGATAAGGCCAGGAAAACTAGTTGTCTCATTTAACTGAACTAAAAGACTGGCGAATACAAAAAATTCAAGGTGAATTTTCAGATGTATTGAGATTGTAGAACTTTAAGATATGAAAAGAGACTGTCAGTTTATTATCTTTACAATGACTACTAGACCATTATTTTCATCTTTTCCCTTTAGAGAGACACGTGGGAAGCCAAGTTTTGAGAAAATCTGGAGTGTGGAAATTGAACATGGAGACTATCCAAAAGAACTGCTATGTCAACAGACCAATATGCATAGTGTTTTGTTGTTGTTGTTGTTGTTGTTTTGTTTTTAAAAAACAGTGCAGAGGCTCAGAGAGCCAGGGCCTCATGCATGCTAGGCAAGTCCTCTACCACTGAGCTACATCCCCCAGCCCTGTGCAAAGGGTTTTGGCAAAGATACTTTCTCTGTGGTTGAAAAGGTTATGCCTATGTTTGCCTTAATTATTATTAGGTTTAGTTAACAAGCTTATTCAAGAGGTTAGTCTTCTTGCAAGAAACAACAAGAAGTCACTGAAGGATTTCATGCAGGGTGGGATATAATCATGTGTTTAAAAGATGGCATGTGATGTATAAGAGGGAATAGAAACTGGAAGCCAATAGAAATACTTATGAATCGGATTTAGTAGTCCATGTGAAAGTACTGATGGGTAAATAGGGAAAAAGAGGAAAGAACAGAATCTAGAAGGGGTTGATTAGATCTATATTACTCCTACTAATGTTCCTACCACGTGACTTTTCTGTATCAAGTATTTTCTTTATATATCAAGGATTTTGTTTGTTTGGAAGGTACCAGGGATTGAATCCCCAAAGGTCACATCCCTGACCTTTTTTTATTCTGAGGCAGAATCTCACCGAATTGCTTAAGCTTCACTAAGTTGCTGAGACTGCCTTGAACTTGTGATCCTCCTGCCTTAGCCTCCTGAGTAAGGGGAATTTCAGATTAACCCTATAGGTTCAGCCAATACAAATTGTACGGCATGTACCAAGGTGCCGAACTCAAAAAATGTTCTTAAAACAGAGTTTAGATTTATCCACAATGCACAGAATAAAGAAATATGTTTGAATACTTGCCAAACATTGTCCCTCTACATCTGTAACTTTTTTATTTTATCACAGAATTACTCATATGATTCACAGTGGAAAAACAAAACAGAAATGAAAATAAAACGAATTCACATTGATCTAGACAGGAAAGGGACTGTCCAGGAATACATGTGGCAAATAATGTTGTTGTGGTTCTTTAAAATACAAAGCAAAGGAAGAGTATTTTGATTTAGGAGACACAGGTCCACAGTTTCATACAAAAGAAACTAATCACTTCATCTTTACTTTGGTTGGGATGTTTTAGTTTGCTTTTGAAACCTGACTGAATTCTCATTTGAGAAGTGAATAAATATTCTTAGCATTATCCAATATAATATATATTCTTATATTAAGTGTCTAAAAAGTTGAGTGAATGCCCAGCTATTTACACTTATATATGTCTACTCTTTAGGTGCAATTGACCCTTGATATTGGTAAGGAGCAATTTTTAATAGCCATCAAAAGCTTCCTCTTTAAAAGAAAATTTCATATGCATACATACAAAGCATGACAACAAATTTGGTTTTGAACGGTAAATCCAGTTTTCTTAATTGTTTAAATTTCCTTAAATTCAACCTTTTTACATTTTTGTTCTTTAGGTCTGCCAAAATGTCTGAAAGATCAGATCTCCTTCACTTCAAGTTTGAAAATTATGGAGATTCAATGTTACAAAAAATGAACAAATTAAGAGAAGAGAATAAATTTTGTGATGTTACAGTTCTCATAGATGATATTGAGGTACAGGGGCATAAAATTGTGTTTGCTGCAGGTTCCCCCTTCCTAAGAGACCAGTTTTTACTGAATGATTCCAGAGAGGTGAAAATCTCAATATTACAGAGTTCTGAAGTGGGGAGACAATTGCTCTTATCCTGTTATAGTGGTGTTCTGGAATTCCCTGAGATGGAACTGGTAAATTACTTGACTGCTGCGAGTTTTCTTCAGATGAGCCACATTGTAGAACGATGCACACAGGCCCTGTGGAAGTTTATAAAGCCAAAACAACCAATGGATAGTAAAGAGGGATGTGAACCACAGAGTGCTTCTCCCCAGTCAAAAGAACAGCAGGGAGATGCCAGAGGCTCCCCAAAGCAGGACTCACCTTGTATTCATCCATCTGAAGACAGTATGGATATGGAGGACAGTGATATTCAGATTGTTAAGGTAGAATCTATTGGGGATGTATCTGAGGTTAGAAGTAAGAAAGATCAGAACCAGTTTATTTCTTCTGAACCCACTGCTTTACACTCATCAGAGCCCCAGCACTCCCTGATAAATTCAACTGTGGAAAACAGAGTAAGTGAAATAGAACAAAACCATCTCCACAATTATGCCCTTTCTTATACAGGCAGTGATAACATCATCATGACCTCAAAAGATGTTTTTGGGCCTAATATTCGAGGTGTAGACAAAGGCTTACAGTGGCATCACCAGTGCCCAAAGTGTACCAGGGTGTTTCGTCACCTGGAGAACTACGCCAACCATTTAAAAATGCACAAACTCTTTATGTGTCTACTCTGCGGCAAGACTTTTACTCAGAAAGGCAATCTTCATCGACACATGCGCGTACATGCCGGAATTAAACCTTTCCAGTGTAAAATCTGTGGGAAAACCTTTTCTCAGAAGTGTTCCTTACAGGATCATCTTAACCTTCACAGTGGAGATAAGCCCCATAAGTGTAACTATTGTGACATGGTTTTTGCACATAAGCCAGTTTTGAGGAAACACCTTAAGCAGCTGCATGGCAAAAACAGCTTTGATAATGCCAATGAGAGAAATGTGCAAGACCTCACAGTGGATTTTGATTCTTTTGCATGTACGACAGTCACAGACTCTAAAGGGTGTCAGCCACAGCCTGACGCAACACAGGTCCTGGATGCAGGTAAACTGGCCCAAGCTGTCCTGAACTTAAGGAGTGATAGTACTTGTGTGAATTGAGTAGGGACTTAATGCTCACAACTAGCAGTGACTGAGAATGTGACAATAGTCTTGAGTATTTTTAGGAGTGGTTTTGCTAGTTTGACTTTTCTGAAGCCTCTGTGCAGGTGGTATGGGGTGAGTTAAAGCACTAATAGACCAGGCAACTTACCACTTGGAGTGGATTTGCCTTCCTTCTGATCTCTCCCATTTTATGTTTTATTTATCCTGTGATGTCTGTTTTCCTTTCCCAAGGAATACTTCCATTTGTCTACCTAATGTTGTCTTAGACTTACACTGTTTTAGGCTTTTACCAGGCAGTCTGAAGGTCACCAACAAATTAACAATATCATCCCACTCTCCACTAATAGATGCTAGGCTAAGAGAAGTGAATAGTTTTGGGTTTTGGCAAAAAATAGGTTGAGATATATGATAATACTGCTGTTGATCTGAATGTGATAGAACCGTCTGATTGCCTATTGATAATTCATCTATGTCTGATAAATTAATGAGTCTGCATCCTACCATCTGTACTTGCCTTGCAGCTGGCTATCAAAAAGTACGTTGGTTGGTCTATGCCCTTTTTAACACTATTGAAGCCCAACTTCATCTCATTGTTCACACAAACCAGAGTACAAACTTTTCAGCCACATCTGGAGACAGAGATCACCATGAGGAGTATAATTAACAAAGGACAAAAATACAATTAATACAACAGTACTCACATGGAATGTCTTCCAAGTAGCATATCCCATCACTAAAGCATAGCTTAGTGATGCTTTTGAAATCATGATTGTTTCAGGCACACTTTAAATGTGCAAAAGAATAATGGTTTCTCTACAAGGGGGCTGTTGAGGAGTCTCTGAACTTTACATCAGAGTTCAGCCATCAGAAAGGTGAGTCTGGCTATAGAGTTTTGTCCAGTTAACTACAAGTATCTTAATTCTTCCCTCATGTATCTTAATTTCTAAAATATATATATAAAAAAAAAGTTAAGTGGGACATAGGAACAATCTGTGCTTTTGGAACAATTTTGCATTCAGATACTCCTCTTAAAGGGACCCCATCCCACTTTCCCACTTTCAATAGATTGATAATACAAAGTTGCTCTTCTAGTATGGAAAAACAAAACAACTGTTTCTTCCAAAGCACATTTCAGGCATAGAATTTTCAGTTTTATTTAAGACCCTGAGTTAGAATTAGCAATAGGACTGTTGAGAGTACTTAGAGAATCCTAAGAAATCATTTATTCCATCTCTTTCATTTTAAGTTGGGACATCCAAAGCTCAAGAGCTTTCCTGGCCAAGACTGGCCAAAATCGATAAGTGACTAAATATAAATTAATATCTCCTTCCTTGTTCCCATTATACCTTGATTTAAAGAGATTTAGTACACAATGGAGAATAATGCATTAGCAAAAAGCTCCCATTTTGTTTCACCTCTGTGTTTACTTGTTGGCTTTCTGAGACAGCCTGGATTTTGCCAACAAAATATCACCAAGGGACTTATTTATGTTATTATTTTTTTAGATTTATCTTATTTTTATTTTTTGTGGTGCTGGGGATCAAACCCAGAGCATCTCGTGCATGCTTGGCAAGCACTCTGCCACTGAGCTATATCACTAGCCCATTAATTATTTTTTAGTTTGATAAGTATTACATTCTCCTCAAGCAAGTGACTGATATATTAAGTATTGGTTAGAGAGGGAAAAGGCAAGTAAGAATAATGTGAGAAGGCTCCCAATGTGAAATTGATTTTTCTGGAAAACTGTTTATTTCATTTTCTTCAGGACTTTGTTTTTATTTTTGGGCAATGAGAACACATACAAAGATAATCCAAAAAAAAAGGCTAATTCATATAGTCTGATGGGTCATAATTTGAAATGTTTACATGTGAGTCAAATTTGAAGTATAATTTCTTTTGTTTAAAAATTTGAGAATACAGTTGAGTGATAAGATCACGAGGTACCTTATATGCCCAGCATCACTCATTATTATAGTCTAATGTTGCTTTCTAGCATTCTGATTTGTATATGATCCAAAGACTATAAATTCTATGCAACAGTAAGACTAGAGTATCAACCAGTATTGGGTTTTTTCTGAATATCATTTCTTCACAGGAAAATTTCAAGTTGGAATGCTTCCTTTGGTCATATGCATTTCCTGTTTTTGTTACTATTTTTGAAGACTGAAAGGCAGGGGTTCAAATATGATTGGTCTCTGGTTGGAGACTATTTCTGAATTAGTTCAGTCACTTGAGAAACTTTTTTTTTTTTTTTTTTTTTTGCTGGGGATTGTGCATGCTGAGCACATGCTCTACCACTGAACTACACCTTCAGCCTCAAGAAACATTTATTAAGCACCTACTGTTGCCAGGTACTATATAGATACTGAGGATATGAAGGTAAGATTTGATATGGTCCCTGCCCTAATGGACCTTATAATCTTATGTGGTCTCAATTTGATTTTCTACTTAGAATAATAAAACTGCCTTGTTTTCTTTGGTCACTTAAAGCATTTTTTCTGATTTTCTCTTGGTAAAACTTTTAATTCTCACTTTTTGCAAGTGCAAACCACTGAAGTATCTGCAGTCTCCTCCATTCTTGGTTGGAGAGGTGTTTTGTTTCTGTGAGACATTTTCTAATTTTGGTGAGACTTGCCTTTTCTCCTTCTTAGCTTATACATGTTTCTTAGATTATGTTGCAGAGAGGTCAAGTTTCTGATATAAAGTAAATTTTATACAGGAAGATGACTTTCAAACATAGTCATGTTCCCATAGAGAATAATTTTAAAATCTTTGTCTTTCAGCATTTGTATTTTATCCATCCCCAGCATAATTAAGAAGGAGAAAGGACTCTTTTCCAGTTTGGTTTTTAAAAATGGCTGTGTCTCAGTTATTTATTTATTATTTAATTTTAAAGACAAACTCCAAATTGAAGTGGTAAATCAGATGTGGTTTTAATTTGTTTTAGTTTCTTCATTGGGTCTATGATGGAAGGTGACCAGTGTCACCACTTCTAAAATCTTGTCCTAAACAAACCACACATTTTATATCAGCTCATGACTAGCTGTTCTAAATCTGTTGTATGTTAGACATACTATGAACTACCTCTTCACTTATTATGGGGAAGTTTCCTTAATAAAAGTGCGACAATTAAAACTCTGGTGTCAATGGTTTACTTTCTTTTCTCTCCCCTCCTGCTTTTTCGGTTGCTTGAATATGAATCCAGTATACTTATTCTTTAAAGCACATTAATCAAATATGCTGAGTATACTTTCAGAAGGAAATATGAGTTAACCAAAATTTGTTATTACTGGAATCGGCTATTTCCATGAGAATTGGCTGAGAGGTAAAGCAGCTGTTTTAAAAACTGGTTCAGACATTTTATGCCTACTAAGTAAGTACTAAACTTTAGGAAAGCAAAATCATTAAGTACTATCTTAAATACCTCCTGTATGGGACACAAATATCAAAACAGGTATGATAAATGCAGTATTGATGACAGACAAATGAATCATAGGGGTGGGAACCAATTAGGAAAAGTGGAAAGAAATGCTTTGCATGGTTAAAGCCGCTGCTTCTATCCCCAGTTCTTTTGGGGCTGGGATGTAGCTAGATGGTCCTGCCTTTCAGGAGCGAGGCTCTGGATTTGATCCAGCACAGCAAAAAAAGAAAAAGATAACAGACCAAAGAGGTGGGCACTGGGGAGTGGACTTGAAACTTATCTTGCTATCTTCAGACTTTGGGCCCAGATCGTGATGGCACTAGTTAGGCAATTTTGAATACAGATCCCTCAAGGTAGTTTCTCCTTTCCTCTGCCACTTTTCAAGAAGTAAATGGCCTCGTAAAGGAAAACCCCGCCCCGTAATAATCCGCAAGGACCCTCCACAGGTTTCGGCGTTGGGTACTTGAACGCAAGTGCCGTGACCCAACTTCACACTCGTCTCCTACATGGATGTTGGGGAGGACTCACGAAGGGGAATGTCTCGCGTCCCGAAACTGGGAAGAAGAAAGGAGGCTCGCCGGCATTTGGGTGCTTTTCTGTCGTTCCAGGAGGTAGGGGGTCTGAGGAAAAGTCTCAGATGTCCTTCCGGGGCGCCCAGGCGGCTCCCCGAGTGAGCAATAAAGCTGATTGACACCGGATGTGTTTCCTCCTAGGCTAAGTCCTCCTTCCGGCCCGGCCGCCGCTACCGCGGAAGCCTCAACACCGGTTTTCAGGGTTGGTAAGTGAGCGCGCAGGCGATTCGCCAGGTGTCGAGGCCTGAAGAGGAGGAGGAGGGCGGCAGTGCGCGACCCCTGAGAAGCTAATTGGGTGTTGTAGTGCCTCGGCCGATGGGGCCTTGGCCCTGGAAAACTCGGCTTGTGCTGTACGCGGAGCCGGAGGGATCGTCCGGGCCACCGTGATCTAGTGCTAGGTCCACAGTGTTGCCTGACCTCTTCCCCCTCCGTGGTAGCTCCTATACTCACGGAGGAACGTGGAGGAATCAGGCGTCTTCTCCTGGTGCTCTGAGAGCGACTGACCCTGTGGGAGGAGTCACTGTAGTCTCATTTGTTTTAGGTTTAAAGGAGCCTAATCACGAGCTGGAAAAGGGAGCTGGAAACGCGAAAGTAATAACTATGCAGAGGTGTATTTAGGTGTTTTTATCTGAGCGATTATGAAGAATTTAATATCTAAGGAACTAAGAGTATGATTAGTAGAGGGAGATCAAGAAGTAAAAGTGAATTAGGCTTAAATAGCGAAGGATCATGCGTTCTTTTTAAGAACCTAAAGGCCATCCTGGAGTTAAAGGAGAGCAATGGATGACTTATATCAGAAGAGAGATTTATTTTGTTGTTAATTTATGATGATGATGTTAATTCGGGTGGAAATCAGGAGGGTTATACAAGAGATTGTTAATGTTGAGGAAGCCTGGGGGAAAACATTACAATGATCCATGTGAACAGGGCTGAGGAACTGTAGTAGTCGTGGGGAACAGAAGGTCTGTACATAAAAAGTTTCTAATTTGGGATATCTTGCTAAGTGTAGTTTTTTTGTGATCACTTTGCCTATTACTGGATATTAAAAATTGAGTGTTCTTGATCACATGGCACATAAAATTTAGCCAATATGAGAAATGTGTCTTGAGGTCATAGACAAATGCATTATACTTTTCTGGATTTTGAGATGGTGATATAGAGGTTTACTCTTAGCACCCAGAGTACAATTTGGGTTTTTTTTCCATTTCAGCTTTGGGTTTTGGAGAGGAAAGGAATTATTCTTACTATCATAGCGCGATGAAGCGTTCCTTATCCTTATATCAATGTTTGTGTTTTATTCTGCTTAGATTTTGACCATGGCTGCTGAGTCTGATGTTTTGCACTTCCAGTTTGAACAGCAAGGAGATGTGGTCTTGCAGAAAATGAATCTCTTGAGGCAGCAGAATTTATTTTGTGATGTATCAATTTATATTAATGACACTGAGTTCCAGGGGCACAAGGTGATATTGGCTGCTTGTTCCACTTTTATGAGAGATCAGTTTTTACTCACACAATCAAAACATGTTAGAATCACCATTCTGCAAAGTGCAGAAGTTGGCAGAAAATTGTTGCTCTCTTGCTACACTGGAGCACTTGAAGTAAAAAGGAAAGAGCTTTTGAAATATTTGACTGCTGCCAGTTACCTTCAGATGGTTCACATTGTGGAAAAGTGCACAGAAGCTTTGTCAAAGTATCTGGAAATTGATCTATCTATGAAAAACAACAACCAACACGCTGACCTGTGTCACTCTTCTGATCCAGATGTTAAGAATGAAGAAGAAAGTTCTGATAAGGACTGTGAGATAATTGAAATTTCAGAAGATAGCCCTATAAACATAGATTTCCATGTTAAACAAGAGGAAGACAATGTGTTACAGACCACAGTAGAAAGCTTGACATCAGAGAGAAAGGAAATGAAGTCACCAGAGCTATCCCCAATAGATGTGGGTTTTAAAGACAATGAAATTTGTATCCTTCATGTAGAATCTATCAGTACAGCTAGTGGAGAAAATGGGCAGTTTTCACAGCCTTGTACCTCATCAAAAGCAAGCCTGTATTTGTCTGAAACACAGCATTCATTGATTAATTCTACAGTGGAGAGCAGAGTAGCAGAAGTTCCTGAGAATCAAGGTCAGGGTTTATTTTGTGAGAATACTGATGAAAGTCATGGTACAGCAAGTGAGATTCAGAACCTAGAGGAGAGTTATTCACTGAGGCACCAGTGTCCCAGGTGTCCACGAGGGTTTCTTCATGTAGAAAACTACCTGCGCCACCTTAAGATGCATAAACTCTTCTTGTGTTTACAATGTGGGAAAACATTTACACAGAAGAAAAATCTTAACCGGCACATTCGAGGGCATATGGGCATTCGGCCCTTTCAGTGTACTGTGTGTCTGAAGACCTTTACTGCTAAAAGCACGCTTCAGGACCACTTGAACATACACAGTGGGGATAGGCCATACAAGTGCCATTGTTGTGATATGGATTTCAAGCACAAGTCTGCTCTCAAAAAGCATTTAACCTCTGTTCATGGCAGAAGTAGTGGTGAAAAATTACCTAGACCTGATCTTAAAAGGCAAGATCTGCTATAAATGGAATCATGGACTTCCTTTGTAAACTTTGTATCATTCTCATAGGTTTTAGAAATGCAGTATTTGTAATAATTTTATTGTTCCCCATCCCTTCCCCTTTTAGGTCTGCCTCACATGTTATTCTTTCTGAACTTCTAACAGTTCCAAAAAATTGTGAGAGGCCTGAAAAAGTTATGGGACTTGTCTTGTCGTGTATGTTCCATATAAGTCCCAGTGGTACACTTTGAGAAATAGTGTTTTACTTAAATATTTTTTATTCTGATGACCGAGGATCCGACCCGACAGTATTTGCAGATTCTGATTTGTAGTGTCTAGATAATTAATTTAAATGTTAAATCCAACTATATAATAACTTTAAGTATCAGAATAATGAAAGAAAATAAATTTTAAAATGCACTATTATTCATTACTAGTCATTTTTTTTTTAAGAACAGGAATTACTAGGAACATTTTTCCTTTTCTGCTAAACAACACCAAGATATCTATTATTTTAAATTATAAAGGAACACAATTCAGATTCACTTTGGAATAGAATTTCCTTAGAAAATGTTAAATTCCTTAAAGTACTTTCATTTTTATTATCATTATACATATTTTAGAATAATTAATGGGGCTATTGATTTTACTTAATACAGTTAAATCATTATACATATTTTAGAATAATTAATGGGGCTATTGATTTTACTTAATACAGTTAAATCATAATTTTTAGTTTTTGTATCACCACTGCCATTGGAATATAGAACAGTTCCATCACTTCCCTTATCTCCTTCTTGCTGCTCTTTGTGGTCAGTTCTTCCTAGCTCTAAACCCTGGCAGTAGTTCTTCATCACTATAATTTTGTCTTTTCTGGAATGTCAGATAAATGGAATCTTTTGAGATTTTTTTCCACGCAACATAATGCCTTTGAGGTTCATTCATGCACATATCAATTTTCATTCCCTTTTTCCTTTTTAATTGTCAATATATTTTAGTTGTCACTAGATGAGGTTTAAATGTGAATAGCTGCTAGTGTTAATTATTAGTGATGATATTTTCATTTAATGCATTTTTATCTGCTCTTTAAACAAAAATCTTACCCATTCTTAGAGTTTTATTTGATATTTCCAGAAAAGCAAAACCATATAATTACTATAGTAGGAGTAATATTCTGAGTCAGCTCTCTTAATGTCCCTGCCTACATATAATACAAAACTTGTTTTCATTGTCATAACAAAGATCAAAATATATCACAGGGCAAATCACCTCCTCTAAAATGCAGGAACTACTTTTAGTAAAGAAGCCTGACTGGACAAATTTAACATTCAGGCTGTTCTATGCTTTTTCTACTTACCTCAGCTTTATGTAAAATTTCTACTGTAATTAGTTTCTATTGATGTCCTGTATTTTAAAACATAATATACTTTGTACCATTTATAAGAATTTCATGAAGAATCATATTGATTGTTATAAATGTAAAATATTGTTTTTGTGATACTCATGTGGAAAAGATACTCTCCATAGAATCTTACTCTGGGGGAAGACTTTAAAGATTCTAAGTCTCATATTTGATGAGAAAAACTGACTTTATTACCCAGGTCACTAATTAATAACATTGGGCAGGTCACCTGTCCTTTAATGTTCCTTAATTTTATATATAATAATTTTGGTCTTGATAATTTGTAAGATCATTTCCAGGTCTAAAATTGCATATTATATTTAATGCTATTTGAGAACTGAGAAAAGAGGAAAGCAGGAGAGGAGAGTTTTGTGTCTATGAATGTTGCTATATAAATACTCCATTGGATACAGAATTTTTCTAAAGTAGTGTTTTTCTTCCACTGAGTAATATAATACTTCAGCGCTTAATTTTCTTTCCCATTTGAGTAAGTGACCATTTATAGTTGTGAAAGTATTTCCCTTTCAGGAATAGTTGTGTTTGAAATACTTATTTTTCCTTACTAGGATAAAATTTTGAAGGGGGGGCTTAGAATGGGAAGAGAGAGTAAAATAAACTGAATTTTTTTAGGAATTGGCATTTACTATCTTGGATGTTTGAGAAAAATTTGGTTGAAAATGTTTAGGTTTATGTGTGCCTTGTAAGATTGTTGTACAATTTTTTTGTGAGCACTTTGAGATTTTTGCTTTGGGGGAAGGGTGTTTTGTAAAAGTAATGGTTGTTATTTATATTATTTATTCCTGTTAACTAGAACAGTGATCTTAAAACATTCCTAGGAGAGTATGTTTGCATGATGTGTCTTAAAAGTTGCAGGTGAATGGAATCATTTTTAATATGTAGGCATGGCAAAGCAAAGTGTAGAATTTCTTCATTTAAAATATTCACTTTTAGTTGCTTCTGGTTTTGATAAGATAAAATTATTTGTGAACAGCTTTTTTATTTACTGCATTTATAAATATAAAAGACCTTGAAAGGTAGTTGTTACTTTGTTGTAAGAGAAAATCCTTGCTGTTTTTCCTTGATGTAACTAGCTTTTATGTTTACATAAGAAATAATAAAGTGGAGGTGGGAATAGAGAACTTCATGTCTTGCCTATGTCCATGAATTTTAGGTCACAATTTCTTCTATTTAATCATTTACTCTAAAAATACCTATTGAGTTTTTAATTATCTGTACTAGAATCTGTGTGTAAAAACAAAAATCCCTGTACTCATGAAACTTTTATTCTAGTGGAAGGAGACAAACAGTAAACAAGTAGAATTAATGTATGTCAAATTTTGAAAACAGGTTTGAAGATAGAAATAGGAAGTCTAGGGAAAGTGGGTTGGGATTGTTATATGTAGTGATCAGTATACTTTTGAAAAATCAGGTATATTCCCTCGTCTGTGGAATAGAAATAATTGTGTATATACATGTGTGCATATATACATATGTATTTACATGTTTATGTGCATATACCCACAAATATATGTCTTTACACACATATATATGTCTTCCATAGAATTGAAAAATACAATAGGTTGGAAAGCAACTATATAAATATAATCACCCATCACTCTCCAGTTGAAAATATAAAAATGAACTGCTGATTGTTGGGAACATTTATTTTGGATTGTTATATATTCCATATAGCAAAGTGAATTTAAAGGATAACAACATATACATAAAAGTCTGATGGGGGCCAATGAATTTTTCCAAAAGCGTTGATCTTGTCTTCAGGCAGTAATAGCCATGTTTTTAAAGCTCATTATATAACATTATGCATATTTTAATTAATGTTTGGTTTACTTCCATAGAACTTTTTGATGGACATCTAGTTCCACATTGAAGGAGCTCAGGGTTTTCTCTTTAATAAGATTAGAGAGGTGTGAGTGGCTGCCAATTAAACTTTTTCATTTTGGTGTTTTTGTTTTGTGATTGGCAGATTACGTGGTACCAATGTGAAAGAATTGAGGGATCCGCTCAAGCATTTCATTACAGGAGAATGAAGTAGAAAGTAACACGGGTGTATCAGATTCTGTTCAAAGAACACGCTTCTTGGTGGGAGACTGACAGTACAGTACCTCACGACAGTGTCTAGCCGGAGCAGATGAATGCACAGGGATTTTCCCATCAATCCCTTCGCCTAGCCTAGAATTCCTCACAGCAGTCCCACAGTGCTCCGGGGCTTCTTCGTCACGTGATGAGGGTGGATTGGTTAGCCCAGAGAGAAGCCAATGCGCAGTTTAGGTGGCAGGGACTACTAAGCTTCTCTTTCACCTCACCAACTCCCGGGCTTGCGTAATCTCGCGTGTACTGGAGAGAATCTTCTCGCGAGAGCTAAGTCGGGATCCCTCCAGGTCCGCCTCCGTGGTGAGGAGGAGGAGGAGGAGGAGAAGGAGGAGGAGGCGGAGGGTGGAGGAGGAGGAGGAGGCCCCGCCGCGGCCTTCGCCGCCGCCAACGGGGCTGTCCCTGTAGCTCCCGATGGAGTTTGAGGCCGTGAAACCGCCGCCGAGCTCTGCCCCGGCGAGACGAGGCGCCTCCGTCGCCGAGCCGCGCCGTCGCGGGGCTCCCGGGAGCGGCCCTTAGCGACCCCGCCCGGGCCCCCTCAGGTAGGGCGGGGGCGGGCACGATGCGGCTCGGGCCCCAGCCCGGTGCCAGGTCCCCAGCGGTCGGGCGGGAGACCGGTCTCAACCTGGGGGCCTGTGCACTGCTGCTGCCGGAACCCCGAGGGTTGGGAACTGAGGGCCGCACCTGACACTCGGACGGAACCCCGGGCCTGAGGAGGCCCCTCTCTCGGGTAGGGCTTTTTCGATGCGGAGCAACCGGCTCAAATGGCCACCTTCCTCCAATACTGGCAGAGAGGACGCCTCTGACCACTAAGGAACCCACCCAAGCGAAGGCCAGGTTTCCCTCTCCCTTTCCTCCCCCAGTTAGTAAAAGAGGGCTTTGGAAGAGGTCCTCGAAATCTGGTCCTCTTCTGGCTTTTCATCTTGCTGCCCTGGGGCTTCCGGAGACCCTCGCGCAGGGATGGTGGAGGCGATGTGAGCGGTATAAATAGGGACCTTGGCCAAACAATGCCCTGCGAGGGCTTAACCTCCCTGGAGGGAGATGGCCCGACCTGAGTGGTTGCACAGAGGATCTGACTAGAAGCAATGGCATGAAACACAGCCAGGGAATTCTGCTATGGCTCTCTTTTTTCCCCTTTTCATATTTTTTTTCCTTGGGGAAGCCTCTTGAGAAGACTCTTCCACCATCTTAGAAGAATGGTAGAGAGCATCTTTGTTTCTCAGAGAAGCAGCTTTACTTTTCTCTCTCCTTAGCTTTCAGGAAGGAAGGAGATGAAGGTAGCTGTCATTTCCATCCTTCAGATCACCAGTTTAAGGTATCGGCAGATAGAATCTTCACACCAAAATAGTCTCAAGTAATCCCTGACATAAAGTAGATCTAATCCAGTGATTCTCAACCCTTTTTATATTTTCATAAAACCCACCTGGATTCTCATTTTAACTCCTACTGTCCTCTTACCTAGGTCCATTCTTTGTTATTTCTACTCGTTCCCCACCCACTGTGATCAGAATGACTTTGTATCCTAAATAAAGTGCTTAAATCATTTCCATTTTTGTGTTAGTCAAAACTTTTAAGTTCCAATAGGAACTTTTGATTAACCTGAGAAAGCTAATATTGCTAGACCGAAGCGATATAATTTCACCCAAAAGCAAAGAAAAATTAGTTTGTGCAGTCTTTTTATAGTTAAATATGTACAGAACTTAGTTGAGGCTTTTTGAATCATCAAGTGTAGTGCATGGATTCTCCTGTTTTCACCTTCTTTTTATCTAGTTTAAAGTTAAACTAATATCCTTGTCTTAATGTTGTTTACTTTCACATCCTACTAAATACTGTTCTTCACTATTGCCTCTTTTTTTTTTTTTTTTTAATTTGGAGATTTGTTTTTTTCCAAATTCTGGAGCTTGGAAAATTGCTAGAAGGGCAAAATGTTAAACATACATTCCACTCTCGTTTAGAAAAAGCGGATGTTATAATTCAAGCAGGCTTTTTTATTCTCTGATGATCTAATTGCAGTTGTGTTCATTAGGGGATCCTTTGAGTTACTACTGATCTGTTATTACTGTTGTGTTAACCTGACATGTAAGAAGACTTATGTTCTTTGTTCATATTTTCATTAATTCCCATTCTGCTTTTGTAATTTGCAGTCTTCCACTGACAGAGCATTTTTCTTTACCCAGGATTTATATTCACATATAGAACATAAACTGTGATAGGTAAAAGTGTTAAATAAACTTATAAGAAGTTGTAATAAGAACTTGCTTATTGTTTTGGTTAGACTCATTGAAATTTCACTTCCTAATGTTGGAAAAAGGAAGCATGTTGTAAAAGTTGAAAAATTTTTAAATTGATGTTTGGCACCCAGTCTCATGTCTGTTTTAAGTTACATCTTTCTGATGAGGGCTTTTTAATTTTATGAATGCCTTAATAGTGACTTTCATCTAAAATTTTTTCATAGAAAGTAGTTTTGAGTATTTCTTTATAATCTTTAGTAATCCTGAGTTGCTCTGTCCATTACTAACCAGTAAGCTACATGTGGAAATTGAGAACTTGAAGCTGTGTGAATTGAGATGTGCTATAAGTATAAAAAACACAAATTTTCAAGACTTAATACTAAGTTCTTTTTTAATATTTCAATAATTTTTTTCTTTTTGTCTTTTATATGGTAGTTGGTATTGAACTCAGAAACTTTCTACAAATCTCTGAGCTACATTCCCAAACCTTTATATCTTTATTTAAAGATAGGGTCTCACTAAGTTGCCCAGGCAGGTCTTGAACTTGGGATGGATCCTCTCACTTCAGTCTTCTGAGTAGCTGGTATTAGAAGGGTATAATAGTAGCTGGTATTTATACTGAGTACATGATCATATTTTAGATAAGTTGGACTAAATAAAACATTAATAAACTTAATTTCACTTTTTTTTTCATATGACAAGATTTTAAATTACTTGCTTTTTTGTTGTTTATTTTGGTTTTGGGGATTGAATAGCCTTGCATATGCTGAACATTTACTCTTACCACTGCGCTATAACTCTACCACCTTTTATTGTGTATTTATTGGACATTGCTTTTCTAGAGGAATACTACTTCTTCAAGAAATAAATCAACTAAATAAAAATAAACATATGGATTTGGGGATTTAGTCAGTAGTATATTGCTTTCCTTGCATGTGTGAGACCCTGGATTTGATCCCTAGAACTGCAATCAGTCAATAAATGTAGATATATGAAAACCAAAAGTAGATATATGAAAACCTGACAGAGTATACTCTTATAATTAGAAAAATCAAAGAGCTAAAGACTTTGGTAATAAGAAAGTTATCAAATGGCTATTATTTGATAGGCAGAAACAAATACCTAAGTTTCTTTTCAAAAATAATCCATCTTTGAAGTCAAGCCATCACTAAAGAAGCAAAACTTTATTAGTTGGAATAGAAATTTATCTTATTGGGGCTGGGGGTGTGCTCAGTGGTAGAATGCTTGCCATCTACAACTAAAAAAATATTAATAGAAAAAGAAAAAAAATTACCTTATTATTTCCCTATTAAAAGGCATTGAAAGTTACACTTAGAACTGAGTTTCAACCCTGTAATTGATTTAAGAAATAAAACATGAGTCTTACATAAAGTCACATATAATCACAGTGTTTATAATTCAGTATCTTTTTCTTCAATCCTTTTGATGTGTTTGGGTGCTGAGTTTTAGAGTTTACAGATTATTTCGATTGTTTTTTGTTTCTTTGCTTGTTTTTTAGGTTAAGACCTAGATTGTGCTTCTGGTGCTTTAAATATAATTTTAAGTCCAAAGGTAATTATTTTAAAGTTTTCTGAATTGACAAGTATTGTTATCCATTTTAATAGTTTATAATCCTCACATGTGTTAACTAGAATGAAAAAACAATGATTGTTTTAATTTACACACCTGAGCCCCAATGTTTATATTTTTATAAGCAGAATTATAAAATAATATGCATGTATGTATATGCATGTACATAAATTATATATACACACACAGTGAAAAACATGTAAACTTTACTCTGACATTTTGAAATCAAATGCCATGGTCCTGAACTGGCTGCATAATATGGTGGACTAGTAACAGAAAATGAAAGTGCTTAGCTGGTATGCAGTTTGCTCTTAATAAAGCAGTTTGTAATTTGCATCATGAGAGATGTCTATTCCTATTTTATGTCTCTTCTTATTTTATGAGTTAGCCCTCATAGTAAGGAACTTATGGCTTAGAAAATTATATGAGGGAAAATTTGTTTAAGGTTGTGCCCCTACTTTAGCATTTCTTTGTTTTGTCTTATTGTCCTTCAGTGTTAGAAGCTAGTAACTAAAATTAGTTATGACAAAAGATGGATTGTTTTTCTTAAGTAATCTAGTAATCTCTACAGTATTTAGGGACAAGGACTTTTATCCATTTTATCCCAACTTGAAATGTTTTAGGAGTATATTTAAGATGAATACTTCAGTGTTAACTATAAATGTTAACAGCAGTTTAGACTTCCATAGAGTCAAATAAATCCCATAAAATGTGCTAGTATATGGGCAGGGGATGTGGCTCAAGCAGTAGCGTGCTCGCCTGGCATGCGTGCGGCCTGGGTTCAGTCTCAGCACCACATACAAACAAAGATGTGTCTGCCGAAAACTGAAAAATAAATATTAAAAAATTCTCTCTCTCTCTCTCTCTCTCTCTCTCTCTCTCTCTCTCTCTCAAAAAAAAAAAATGTGCTACTATAAACCTAGAAGGTTTACAAATTAACATATATTCTTAGCTCTCTATGGCTCGTTCATAAGCTTTTTTAAAAGAAGTATTAGGAAAATACGATATCCATCATTTTGGGTAGGTATAAAAATATTTTCTAGGTAAATTACAATTACCATTTTTGTTTTTTTGAGAGAGAGAGAGAGAGAGAATTTTAATTTTTTTTTTTTTTTTTTAGTTTTCGGCGCATACAACATCTTTGTATGTGGTGCTGAGGATCGAACCCGGGCCTCATGCATGCCAGGCCAGCGTGCTACCGCTTGAGCCACATCCCCAGCCCCTACAATTACCATTTTTAAAGCCCAATTTTGTCCTCACTCATCAAACATTTTAATGGACTATGTAACTTTTTTCTGTATTTCAGATAAAATTTTATTTGTTTTTGTCTTGAGCAATCTAATTTATTGATAATTGTTTTTTAAAAAACAATTCTTTTTAAAAATCAAAAAATTCATTATATCAAGTTATTTAAGGAAAATGTAGTTCATAATTTTGTTGTCAAAAAGTTAGAATCTGACATATAGCAGGAGGCAAATTTAGAATTATTAGGAATTATTACCCAAACTTTGTTAGGTTGTTTTTTGTTTTTTCCCCCCAGTTCTGGAGATTAAACCCAGGGCCTCCCACATGCTAGGCAAGTGCTCAAACTATCAAGTGTCTTCTTGAATACAGTAGTTGGAAAACTGAAGAAAGAGTATTTGCTCTGTTTCCCATTACCCAGTGGACTGAGACACCCTAATCCACAAAATTAACATTTCCAAATAATAAGTTTTTCCATTGTGGAAAAAGTTTGTTGGTTCAAGTTATTAACTGACTTGAGGCTCTCAATAGTAGATTTAAGACAAAATTAATTTTTGCTTAGATTTACAAATTTTCCCTGTATAATTTTGCAATAAAGGAAACTGAATATTAAATACATTAGTTTTAGGAAGTTATCAGTTCACCTACTTAGGCCTCATTTCTAAACTTGGAATCATAATTACTGATTTTTAGATTGCTGGTTTAATCAGTATGACAATGTGAAGGTGATTGGTGTAAAAATAAATTGTAATTTATAAGATTTGCATTAGAACTTTGAGAAAAAATTTATATAGGGTGCTTTTTACATAGAAGACTGTACCAAGATATTTTTAGAGTCTCAGTTTTTGTGAACATAAAAACACAAGGCTAATTAGAGGGGATGGAGACATGGCTCAGTGGTAGAGCCCTTGCCTAGCACGTGTGAGGCACTGGGTTTGATTCTTAGCACCACATAAAAATGAATAAATAAAACAAAGGTATTGTGTCCATCTACAACTAAAAATTTTTTTAAAGGTTGGGGGACTAATAGAATTCATTTTTATTTTGGAATATTGAGGAATGTTTTCAGTTATCTACTTTGCTATCCTGAGTTTAACTGCATTTTTAAACTTCTAATTTCTGTGTAATTAATATATCTGGGTTGGTAAACATTCCTATGAAATAAAGTATTAGCTCTTTAATTGCCCTAAATACCTAGATTTCTTGTTCACCAGAGAGCCTTTGTCAGACCTACATAAGATTTGAATTGAAAAATACAGAAAATTTGTGAAATGTAAAGTTAGTGTAATAAATCTTATTTTGCTAAAAATTATGAGGCAGATTTTAATCTTAGAAATAAAATTCTCTTAATTATTTTCTAGTGCCTTTCCAGTTTTAAATCATATTGATATCACTTTTCTGAATTTATAATCATAGTAAAGATAGAAATTTATATTTTACATATATTCTGCTTAGAATTATTAGGTAAGAATATGTTTCATTTTCCTGATCTTTCTTACTGTACCTGACAGGTTTTATTTCTACTTATCAATCACTAAATAATAAAGTTTTGTTAGAAGTATTATAGTGAATTACTACAAAATTTTTAAAACAATATTTTCTTTGTTTTACTTTGGCACCATACTTTTTAGTCAACATTCTTTCATTTATGGACAAACAACTCTGTCATCACAATCTTCTCTTACATGTAGATTTTTTGTTACCTCAGTTAGCCTCTGAGTTAAGTCCTAACCAGGGATTTTCTCTTTCAGATGACCAGGCTGCCTCCTTTACATTTGATTTGACTACAATATTGCTTTTATCAATAGTTTTCAAAGCTTACTAATTCTTAATTATCTTAATTCTTATCTTAATATGTATTGGGTTAGTAGTAATCCAAGAAAAAGCACTTAAATTTTTTTTTAACTCAACAATCCAAAATTATTTAAGAAAAATACATAAAAGTTTTGATGAGCAATGAAAATTGTGTGGCAATCAATATGGAGTGTAGTTGAAAGGATCTCTAGTAGTGAATTATTTTCGGGCAACATTGACACAGTTTTGTTTTTTGTTTTTTAAAAAGCATCCAAAGCATATAAAACTATTAAGAATTTCAGGTTCTGAAGCTGTGAGAATTGACTCTAGCAGTTAACTCTTGAAAGGAGAATAATGAATATGTAGTAAATTCTTACTTTTGTCCATTTCCAGCTTACAAAACACTACACAGCAAAATAATGATCTGCTAGACTGCTAACCCGAGCATCCAGCTTCCACAATGCCTGTGCAGGCAGCTCAATGGACAGAATTTCTGTCCTGTCCAATCTGCTATAATGAATTTGATGAGAACGTGCACAAACCCATCAGTTTAGGTTGTTCACACACTGTTTGCAAGACCTGCTTGAATAAACTTCACCGAAAAGCTTGTCCTTTTGACCAGACTGCCATCAACACAGACATTGATGTACTTCCTGTCAACTTCGCACTTCTCCAGTTAGTTGGAGCCCAGGTAACTTTCAGTACCTCACTAATTTAGTATCTATTGTAATCATCAAACATTGTTTATTATTGGGTATAAGATGTTTAGTGATACAAAAGACATAAATGTTGTCAATGTATGTGCTTTTCATGATTTTAATCTTTAAAAAGATACCTTTATATAATAAATTCTTATGTAAAATGGTGAATTCATTTATAGGTATGTATTTTTTTTTCCTTCAATGTTCTGGACAAAATTTATGTGTATAATTGGTTTGGGTAATGAGAAATACTTTACATATACATACATAATATTTATTCATTAGGTGGAAAATATAAAGTTCTGGCCAGAACCAATCAACTAGAACCCTGAGATGAAGTTTGGGTTTTTTTTGTTTGTTTGTTTTTTGTTTTTAAGTTTAATTGATTTAAGATAATATAAATGAGAAAATAAGTTTTATTTAGGGGTGTGTGTGTGTGTGTGTGTGTGTGTGTGTGTGTCCATGTCTGAAAAACCTATTAATAGGGTGTCAGTAACAAATTATGTTCAGTGTCTTGAGCACATGTACTATGGAATGAATATTTTGTATTATAATCATATTATTGCATCAGAGCAAGACCCTAGATTTATTATAATAACTTTCATTTAATGAGGGTCTACTCTTATAAATGATGGTAAATATTTATTATCTTTTATTACTCATATCACTACTCTTTTTTTTTTTTAAGAGAGAGAAAATTTTTTAATATTTATTTATTTATTTATTAGTTTTTGGCGGACACAACATCTTTGTTTGTATGTGGTGCTGAGACTGAACCCGGGCCTCACGCATGCCAGGCAAGCGCGCTACCGCTTGAGCCACATCCCCAGCCCAATATCACTACTCTTATCATAGCTCTTTAGGTCGTTGTTATCCCCATTTTACAAGTAAGGAAGAAGATAAAATTTTTTACATTATATGCTACATATTAAAGCAAGAAAATAAGGATTTTTCTGATTTATTAGAAAATTTATTTAAAAATTCAAATTGAAAATGTTCTATTTGTTCCCCTTAGTATCTTGATATTTGCACTTTTCCTTTTAAAGCACAAAATCTATTTTCAGTGTTAATAATCAGGTTTGACACTCTGAAATCAAAGTGACTCTATAATGATGCTACAGTTTAATTGGTAGCATATTTTTCTTAGTGGAGCATAAACTCATATTGCTTCATGCAAACGGTGGCATTTTAGATTCAGTAAAATACATGGACTTTTTGTAATAGTAGCTACCGTTTATTTAGAATCTACTATAGATCAAGTATTTTGTTAATGTTCCTTATAAGTGTTATCTGTGTTAATCCTTAAATAGCTTATTACAAGTCTGTGCAGTGTGACTTCTATTTTTTCAACCTCATCTACCACTATCTTCTTACTTTGGCCTCCTGAGCCAGTTCTCAAATATGCCTAGCATATTACCACCTAGGGCTTTTGTAGTGACTTATTTTTGCCTAGAATATTCATTCCATCTTTTTACATCTTTATTTAAAACGTTATCATTCTCAAGGAAGCCTATTGTGACCACTCCAATTAAAATTGCAACCCTTTTCCAACATTTCCTTCTTATCATTGCTGTGTAATTTCACTACTTTCTAACACCATACATATATGTATGTGTGTGTGTGTGTGTGTGTGTATTTTTTTTTTTTTTTTTTTTTACTGACTCCTTTTCACTGGAGTATAAGCTTCACAGAACAAGAAATTTTCTGTTTTGCGCACCAAAACAAAATTTTAGACACCTAATATCTAAAACTGTGCCTGGAACAGGAGTACTCCATGAATATAAATATTTGTTGAATTAAATTGAACTTTCTTAAAGGTACCATAAAATATGGATATTTGTCTTCATTTTGCAGATATAGAATTTATGATAAAGAACAGTTAAATAACTTTCTCAAGATTTCTCAGAGGTGGCAGAGCTGCAATTTTTACCCAAGTTTTTGACCTTTTTAATTCTTGCATTGCAATGCCGGGGATCAAACCCTTGGTCTCACACATGCTAGGCAAGCACTCTACCACTGAGCTATATCCCCCAGTCCCCAGAGTTTGACCTTTGAGAACACTGCCTTGTGGTTCTTATGTTCTAGCAAAGGGAACAGATTATAAATTCTAAAACCTAACAAATAATGTAGCAGAGTGGTGCTTAGCAAATTGCTATGGGGAGAAAATTCATACATTCTTTCTTATTTTTTATTTTAGACTTACTAAAAGTGTTATTTTAAAAATGATGTACAGGGGACCTGCATAACTTTCCATGGCTTTCTCCTAGTGTTAACATATTTTATAATTATAGCACAGTTATCAGCCTCCTGAAATTAACATTAATAACTATTAGCTAGTTGCCCCCCACACACATTAATCTACTTAGCCTCTACAATTATGTATGATAGCCTTGGGTTTTGGGAAGCAGTTTGGCTAAGTGATTAGCTTATCTAAAGTTTTTCTTAAATCACTTTGATGTATTATCTCTTTTATAATTTTGTGCTCACTAAGATTATTATCAAGTATATAAATAACAATTACATGAGCTGGATAAATGTATTTCTGCAATTTTTCATTCTTTAAGGTACCAGATCATCAGTCAATAAAGTTAAGTAATCTAGGTGAGAATAAACACTATGAGGTTGCAAAGAAATGTGTTGAGGATTTGGCACTCTACTTAAAACCACTAAGTGGAGGAAAAGGTAAGTTCATAAAAAGCATTTTTACTGGTTAAGAGGACTTGTTAAATATAAATGTTGAGCGTGTGTAGTGTGCCTTCATGGAGCCTACAGACTACTGAGGGAGATAGGTGTACAAGTGTAATAAAGTCTTTTAAGTGCTATGACAAAAAGTGGAATATTAATTTTTGTTTATCACTACATAGCCAGTGAGGAGCATATTATAGGTATAATAGATAGTAAATGAATTTATCTTGTACCTGGAGAAGATTTTGGACTAAGTGCCAGGCACTGTTCTGGTGTTTGACATACTTTAGTAAGTGCAACAGAAAAATATACCTGCCTTTAAACATAGCACTTATATTTTAGAAAAGCAAAAGACTATAATAAAAAAAGATTATATAGTATAGGTGAAAACTGATCTAAAAGAAAGCAGTTAGAAGGTTTGGCAATGTCAGAGTCAGAATAGAAGGACAGATTGTCTAGTATAGACCTCATTGAGAAGGAGGCTTTTAAGACAGGTGTGGTGTCCCAGCAGCCTGGGAGGTAAGGAGGATCGAGAGTTCGAAGCCAACCTCAGCAAAAGTGAGGCGCCAAGCAACTCAGTGAGATACGGTCTCTAAATAAAATACAAAATAGGACTGGGGATGTGGCTCAGTGGTAGAGTGCCCCTGAGTTTAATCCCTTGTAACCCCCCAAAAAAGAAGGTAGCTTTTGGACTTGAAATGAAGTGAAAGAGGTGAAATAATTAACCATGTAGTTTAAACTACATAGCTTAGTGGTAGAACTCTTGCCTCACATGCATGCAACCCTGGGTTCAATCCCAGTACTAGGAATAGAGAAAAAAAAAATAGTTTCAGGCAGAGGGACTAGTGTGTGCAGCATCCTCATGTTTTTAAAGAAAAGCAAGGCTGGGGGTATAGCTCAGGTGGTAGAATGCTTGCCTTGCATGCACAAGGCCCTGTGTTCAATCCCCAGCACCAATAAATAAATAAAGTAGAAGGTGTATGCCTGGAGGCATGTGAGTGAGGAGCAAAGCAATATAAGATGAAACTAAATGATGAGCTCAGGTGATGTACAGACTTTACTTTACAAGCTTTTACTATGAGTAAAGTTAGGGAATTATTGCAGAGTTTTGAGCAGAGCATTGATATCTGACTAATGTTAAATGATCACTGGATGCTTTATTGAGAATTCACCATAGAAGGATAAGAGCAGAAGTAGGATGATCAGTTAAGAGGCTTTTGGAGCAAGGTTTGCAGCAATGGAGGGAGTGAGAAATGCTCAATCTGGGATACATTTTTAAAATACAGGCAAGAGTATTTCTGAATTGGAATTTGAGAAGTTGTGCAGAGTCAAGTATGACTCCTAGATCTTGTGGCCTGAGTAACTGAAATGTGGGTGGCCATCAGTTGTAATAGTAAAGTTAGATCGGGTTTAGGTAGGAAAGTCAAGTTTAGTTTTGGTCATAGTACATTTGAGATTTGTTAATATTTACTTGGATGCTATCTGTAACTTTGGGAGTCACTGACATATATGGATGGTATTTAAAGTAACAAAACTGGATGAGGTCATTTAAGTAGTGAATTTAGATAGGAAAAATAGACTGGGTGCTGAGGTCCTTTAACATAATTAGGGGAAAAGGATGATTTTAAATCTGCAAGGAAGATTAGAAGGAAAGGAGGAGGAAGGAAGAAAACCAAAAGAATGGAGTATTCTAGAAACCAAAGAAAGTATTTATAAATACAGGAGGAAAGAGTAATCATCTGTGTTGAATATTAGTGGAAGGTCAAATATGATAAGGACTGAGAATTAACCGTGGATTTACAAAGTAGAGACAATTGGGGGGAAAAAAACAAAGTAGATAATTGTCTTGTGTTCAGTTCTGGTCAAGAGATAGTGACAAAATCAGAGTAGGTTTTAGAGATTGTAAAGTAAGAAACTGGAAATAAATCTAGAGGATTTGCTACAAATGGGAAGAAAGAAATGGAGCACCACTAATGGGAAAGGAGGGATCAGTAGAAAGATTTCTTTTTTTTTCCTTGTGGTGCCAGGAATCAAACTGGGGATTGTGCATACTAGGGAAATACTATACCACTAAGCTATACCACCAGTCCTTACTTATATTTAAGATGGATGAAATAATAGCATACTTTTTCTTATTGTATGCTGATGGGAGAGAGGGAAAAAATTGATGATACGCGTAAGAGGAGAGAATTGCTGGAGCAGTGTCCCCGAGTTAGTTCAAAGGAGTAAGATGTATGAGGTTATCACTGAGCAATGTTCTAAATGTCTCATGTACAATTTTTAAAAATTAGAACCATGATTAATCAGTCTTTATAGGTTAGAATTTTTACTCAGGCATCTTTGAATTTATCTTCAATTGCTTTATAGAAAAGATGGAGAGAAAACTAAATAAATACAAAGTGCTGCATCTGGGTACAGAAAACATGATACCTAAATAAAATCTGAAATAACTAAAAGTGAGCTGCCTTCTTATTACAAAATGGTAATAAACAGACAGTATACTCACTGTTAGAAAAATAAAACTACTTACAAGGGACTCGTTAAGATTTGTGGCTAAATACAAATATAGATAATGTAATTGTTTAATTTATTGAAAAACCTTTAGTTTTCTTTGTTTCCCTTTTCTTAAAGGTGTAGCTAGTTTGAACCAGAGTGCACTGAGCCGTCCAATGCAAAGGAAACTGGTGACACTTGTGAACTGTCAGCTGGTGGAGGAAGAAGGTCGTGTCAGAGCCATGAGAGCAGCCCGTTCACTTGGAGAAAGAACTGTAACAGAACTGATATTACAGCACCAGAATCCTCAGCAATTGTCTGCCAATTTGTGGGCTGCTGTCAGGGCTCGAGGATGCCAGTTTCTAGGGCCAGGTAAAATAGCTGACTATCTTAGCATTTTTATTGGTAATTAGAGCTTGAGTAAAAAACTTGAGGATGCCAGTTTCTAAGGCAAAATTAAAATCCTGGGACTCAACCCATCTTTATACATGTATGTGTGTGGGGGGGGGGGGGTATTTGATTTTTAGTTGTGAAGGACACAATACCTTTATGTTATTTATGTGGTGCTGAAGAGCGAATGTAGTGGCCTATACATGCAAGACAAGTGCTCTACCACTAAGCCACAAACAACCCCAGCCCTTATACATCTTGACATAGTTAAAGCTTTTGTTAATCATAATTTATATTATATATTATAGACTGTGTAATATAATGGACTATATGACTTATGTATTATAATCTCTTATAGATAGATGGGTGACCATGTACAAATTAGAAAATTGAGCTAGAAGGAGTTTAGGATTGCATAGGTTATAAGTAAAGGAAGGTTAATTCTTTTATTTTGTGTGTGTGTGGTAGGAAAAAAATATCAATCTCTTGATTATTTTTAAAAATTGGAAAAATATATAAAGTATAAGTCACTTGGGGTTAATTTCTTTATGGTTATTCTGTCCATATTCTGCTTAAGAAAACCTTTATGCCAAAGTTATGAAGTACTTCCCTGTAGTTCTTCTAGGTGTTTTGTTTTACCTTTCTTATTTAGAAATATGGTTTGAGCAGAATTTAATTTTGTGAAGAAAACTTTTTTTTTTGCAATACTGGGGATTGAGTCCAGGGGTGTACTACACATAGTAGGGTACATCTCCAGCCCGTTTTTATTTTGAGACAGTGTTGTCACTTAGTTGCTCAGAAGGAATTCAATCCTGTGATCCTTCTGCCTCAGTCTTGAGTAGTGGGGAATACAGGTGTGTGCCACTTCGCCTGGCATACAGGAAACATTTTTTAATAAGTGGGATTGGGAGAACTGGATGGACAGGTAGAAAAATAAAATTGGATGCATTCCTTATATGCTGTCACTGCCTAAATTACAAATAGTTCAGAAATATTTGTGATTACAGAGTAAATTATACAAGTAATAAAAACAAATGAAATAGGTAATTCTCTTATAACCTGGTAGGAAATAGGAACACTTTTTAAATTTTTACTCAAAATCCAGGAGTGATATTGTGTTTAATTTGCATCACAAAAAATTATAAGCGGAGTAAAAAGATAATAAGCTGGGGGAAATATTTATAAATGTCATCCAGTACATAGATTAATATAACTAATATATGAGGTTCTTCCAAATATGCAGACAGTGATCCCAGTGACTCAGGATGCTTAAACAGAAGGATCACAAGCTCAATGCTAGTCTTAGCAATTTAGCCAGACTCTTGTCTTGAAATGAAAAATTAAAAAATCTGGGGATGAGATTCAATCCCTAGTACCAACAACAACAACTGAAAAAATTAAAATTAATTTTTTCTCAAAAAACAAAGACTAGCAATCAAATTGGAAAGATTCACAAATAGTGAAAGTAGACAAAAGATTTAATATAAAAAGTAATACAAATGACTTCAAACATATAAAAAGATACCCAGTGTTTCTCATAAAAAGAAAAATGTACATTAAAGTCATACTGGAATGCCATTACTTATCCATCAAATTGGCAGAATCAAAAGTTTGACAGTGTATTCTGTTGACCAAGCTGTGGGGAAACACTTTTATCCAGTCCTGGTGGGAATGCAGCAAATGGTGTAAACTTAAAGACAGAAATTTGGCAACATTAAGCAAAATCACCTTTGTGTTTACTCTTCAGCTCAGCCATCCCACTTAAGGAGTCAATCCAAAAATACAGCAAAAATACAAAACACATAAAGTTATAAAGCACTATTTGTAAAAGCAGACATCTAGAAGTAACCTGAACATCTATAATAAGGTTCTGACTCAACTATGGTTTATCTTTCTGGTGCAGTGCTATGCAGCTGTTGAGAGCAGTGAGGAAGGGCATGATCTCCAGATATATTTTTAAGTTAAAAAAATAAAAGCAAGGTGCAGAATAGTGTACTATTCTATGTAAGAAAAAGAGGGAGACAGAATCGTTACCTACTTTTTTCATTTAAATCCTTCAAAAGAAACATTGGCAGGAAAAATAAAAATAATAAAATTTTGTGGAAGAAAAAAAGGTAAGAAAGGAACAGAATGCTGATTACCTTTTTTTTGAATTTAGGAACCACATAAGTGTCTTATAAAGGTTTTAAATAAAATTTTTAAAAATTTAAAAGCGAAGCCCGCCATGGTGGTGCACAGCTGTAATCCCAGCAGCTTGGGTAGCTGAAACAGGTTTGTGGGTTCAAAGCCACCCGCAGCAACAGCTAGGCACTAAGCAACTCAGTGAGACCCTTTCTCAAAATAAAATACAGAACAGGACTGGGGATGTGGCTCAGTGGTTGAGTGCCCTGAGTTCAATCTCTGGTACCCGCACCCCCAAAATTTAAAAGTGATTAAAACAAAATAATATCTAAAAATATAGTTAAGGGGTTGGAGATAGATGTAGCTTAGTAGAGTGCTTACCTAGCTAGCATGCACAAGACCCTGAGTTTGATCCTCAGTGCTATAAAAATTTAATAAGGCTAAAATTTATGAAGTTAAATGCATATCCATATAGGAATAAATTATTTAAGGTGACTTTAGAACATAATATTTTGATTTCTTTATCTCTAGTGAGATGTATAAATCCTAAATTATATTCAATGAGCCTGTGGTTCATAATTCTGGTGGTGTTATTTTGAAACTAATAAGACACAGTTTTATAAATCAATTACATTATTATGTTAATGCCATCAGAAACCAATACTTTCAGCATTTAAAAATGATATGACTATGAAATCAGTGAAATTTAAGTAAAAACCCTGTAGTCTTAAATTAGAATTGGTAGAATTTACTCAGATTTATTTGTTTTTCTCTTTCTAAAAATTGTTAATATCCTTGTCTGTCTGCTGAAAAGATTTAGAAGCAATTAATAATTTTTTTTTTTTTTTGAGAGAGAGAATTTTAATCTTTATTTTTTTTAGTTTTCGGCGGGCACAACATCTTTGTTGTATGTGGTGCTGAGGATCGAACCCGGGCCGCACGCATGCCAGGCGAGCGCGCTACCGCTTGAGCCACATCCCCATCCCAGCAATTAATAATTAAAGCACCAAAATTGTAAGCTTGAATAAATATCAGTTCCCCCTAAAAAGAGGCAGGACTCTTTGAATAAATGTCTTATTCCAGTTGTAAGATGGGAAAGTAAAAGATAAACCTGGAAAATCTTGTGCTAGAAAGCAAAAAAGGTATCAGAAACTTATAGAATCTTGTTAAAAAGTCATAGACTTGAACTTGAAGAAGCTTACATTGGACATAAATGGACAATTTAGACATAAAAATGAGTGATGACTATAATGGGTTGAGTTCCTAATTGTAGTAAGAAAATATTAATTGGTCATCTTGGCAGTTGCTAGAGCAGTAACATAATATTCTGAAAATTGAAAGAACAAGAGTTAGAAAGAAGCTGAGCATTTTTTTTCCTGCCTTTCTTATGCAAACTATTTTAGGGATAACTCTTCTATGTTGAGGGAAGTGTCTTTTTTTAGTAGAATTCCAACTAATAAATTTAAAAGAAAAATGATAAAATTAGAAAAACCATAATTTTGCACCTCTAAATTAATTAATGGGCTTGGTCAAGGATTATTAGGGTTTGAATTTTTGTTTTTGTTTTCCTTTTTGTGGTACTGTGGAATGAATCTATGGCCTTGTGAATGCTATGCAAGCATTCTACTGTTGAGCTACATCACCAGCATTAAAATCATTGGATGAAATGTTACTGGGGAAATTTACAATAGGTGGATAGGGTCTGAACCCTCTGATCAATTCAACATTGCCAAGTGTGGTAGCATATGCCTGTAATCCCAATAACTCAAACAGGACTTGGTGATTGTTAAGGCAAGAGGATTCCAAGTTCAAGGACAGCCTCAGCAATTTAGCAAGAATCTGTCTCAAAAAGAACTAGAGATTTAGCTCAGTGGTAATGTACTCCAGATTCAATCCCAGCCTCCTGCAAAAAAAATTTTTTTTTTTTTTGTTAAAAGCAAGACAGCTAGGCTGTATGCATATCTGTGTCTTCATGTAATATATGTGTGGTTGGCCAAAAACAAAAAAAGATAAAGACCTAAATTTGAATTTAATTAAGCTTTTGGTTTACCTGAAATGAGGGAGGTAGAGGAACATATTTAAAAATACTATAAGCACAATGAAACCAATATAGAATAAAGAAATTTTTTTTTCTTCTAGTACTGAGGAATGAACCCAGTAAGTAGTACTTTACCACTGAGCCATATCCCTAGTCCTTTTTATTTTGAGACAGGAGGATCTTGCCAAGTTGCCCAGGCTGACTTCAACTGATCCCCTTGCTTCAGCCTTCTGAGTCGCTGAGATTACAGGTGTTCCAACACCATGCTGATCTAAGAAAATTCTTTAGAAAAAGTGTTTCTTCAACAATAAATGAATTTTCTTTTAAATAGGAGGATAAAGGTGGCAAGGCAATGATATAGGTTTTGTTTTGTTTCATTTTGTTTTTAAAGCCTAAAGACATATCAACTGAAAAGAATTGTATGGATTTATTTGGATATTTAAACCAACTGTAGTAAGACATTTTGAGACAATGGGAAAAATAGAACATGGATTGAATATTAATTATATCAAGGAAATGTGTTAATTTTGTTAGGTGTGACAGTGGTCTTATTAATATTTTTAGAAGCCTTACTTATTAGAAATACATACTAAGGTATTTAAAAGTAAAATAATAAATTATCTGGAACTTTCTTCCAAACACTCCAGCCAGAACAAACTGGAAAAGAAAGAATTAGTTGAAACTTGAAAACAGCTGGATGGATAGTGTTAGCTCTTCTTTTGTGTATGTTTAAAGTTTTCCATAATACAAAGTTAAATTTAAAAATATTTTTAAATTCATATTTTATATAACTTGTATATTTCATTGTGTTTACTTATCTTAACCTAAGAAGCACCAGATTAAATATCAGATTTTTATTCTGTAACTCAACAACAAAAAGCCCAACTTAAAAGTAGATAAAAGACTGAACCTCCAAAGAGACACAAATAACAAAGAGACATATGAGCATCTTTAGTTACTAGGGAAATACAAGTCAAAATTGTAATGACACATAGGGGGCATAACTCAGTGGTAAAGCAGTTGCCTAGCATTCATGAGTCATGAACTTTGTTTGGTCCCCAGCACTGCAAAAATAAAGAAATCACAATAGGGTACCACTTTGCACCTATTTAGGTAGCCACAATTTTAGAAGATAGAAGATAACAATTGTTGATGAGGACATGTAAATTGCACTACTGTGGGGAAACCAATTTGGGAGTTCCCCTAAAGTTAAACATGACCCAACAGATTCATTCATAGGTATATACCCAAAAGGATAGAAAATAGGTCCTCAAATATATTTGGACACAAATGTTTATAGTGGTATTATTTATAATAGTTAAAAGGTAGATACAGTCCAGTTGTTAGGTGATAAATAAACAAAATGAGATATATCCATAAATAGAATATTATTCAGCCATAAAAAAAGATTGAAGTATTACTGATGTATGCTGCATGTGGGAAATACTATGAGTATTTCACTATAAGTGAAAGAGACCTGACATCCGGTTAAATGGTTGCCAGGGATCTGTGGAATAGAGGGTATGAGAAGTGACTGTTTAATGACTATGGGATTTCCTTTGGAGTAATAAAAATTCTTAGAACTTGATAGAGTTGATAGCTATACAACATTATGAATGTATTAAATGTCACCTCCAAATTATACATTTGTTGTGTGTGTGCATGAGTGCTACATTCTCAGCCCTGTACATTTTTGAATGGGTAATTTTATGTGAATTTTACCTTAAGGTTTTTTTGTTTTGTTTTGTTTTTAAGTCTGTTTCAAGCTCTGGTTTAGTTACCAACTAATTGTGTTACATTAGTTTAGTCACTTAACTTCTGTGGGTCTGAATAGCCTCACCTTGGAAAATGGAGTTTGATTTTGACTGTAGATTTTCAGCTCTAAAGTTCTGGGTTTTTTAATTGATAACCATGTACTTTTAAATTACAATTTTGATTTTTTTTTTTTTTTTTTTTTTTTTTGGTACCAGGGATTGAACCCAGGGGCACTTAACCACTGAGCCACATTCCAACTCTTTTTATTTTATTTTATTTATTTATATTTTTTTTTGAGAAAGGGTCTTGCTAAGTTGCTTAGGTTCTCCATAAGTTGCTGAGACTGTCTTTTTACTTTCAATCCTCCTGCCTCAGCCTCCCAAGTTGCTGGAATTAAGGTGTGCACTGCCGCTCCCGGCTCAATTTTGAAATAATTTTAAATTTATTGAAACATTGCAAAAATAATGCAGAAAATTTCCTGAATGCTCTTTTTTTTTAATGCTATTTGTTTTGTTTTTGTTGTAGATGGACATAATACCTTTATTTTATTTATTTATTTTTATATTGTGCTGAAGATCAAACCCAGTGCCTCACACATGCCAGGGGAGCGCTCTACCACTGAGCCACAACCCCAGCCCTCCTGAATGCTCTTTACCCACATTGACCAAAATACTTTTAAAAACAAGGATATTCTGTATGTAATAGCAATATGTTTATCACATTCAAAAACTTTTACTTTGATACAGTACAATTTATAGTTCGTATTCCAATTTTTTCAATTATTCCAAAAATGTCTTTTATAGCATTTATTTTCTTCTAGTGTAAGATCTAGTTCATACTCAATGTATTTGTCATTTATCTTTTAGTTTTCTTTAATCTGGAACCACTTCTCAACCTTTATCTTCCATGATGTTTATTTTGAGGAATACATGCCATTTACTTTACAAATTTTTTGGGTGGAGTATGTACTGGGGATTGAACCCAGGTGCATTTTACCACTGAACTGTATCCCCAGCCCCGCGCTCCCCTCCCCTCTCTTCCCCCTCCTCCTCCCAAGCTTTTTCTAAATTTTGAGACAGGGTCTCACATTGGTTAGGACCTCACTAAATTGCTCAAGCCTGCCTCAAACTTGGGATCCCCAGCATCAGCCTCCAAAGTCACTGGGATTGCAGGCATATGCCACTGCACACAGTGATAAAATATTTCTTAATCTAGGTTTGCCTCATGTTCCCTCATGATTTGATTCAGGATACACTATATATCCCTGGTTTTAAAACAGTATAAATACCCTCTTCGGGTATTGCATCTAGAGACTAATCATTTATAAATTTTTTACAGAGTAGTTTCTGACAGGCAGAATAACATTCTCATGCATATGCCACCTGTATGTTCTTTGCATGTTATTTTTTTTAATTTTTATTCTTTTTAAATTTGTTGTTGTTGTTGTTGTTGTAAATGGACACAATGCCTTTATTTATTTATTTTTATGTGGTACTGAGAATTGAACCCAGTGCCTAATGCATGATAGGCAAGTGCTCTACCACTGAACCACAATCCCAGCCCTATCTTTACATGTTGTTATCAGTAGTTCTAAGTATTTTATGAATTTCTTTTTCACCTTAACATTATCATTATCTAATTGATTATTGTATACCTGCAAATGATAATTTTGAGTTCTTTTGACTGGTGTTCTGATTGGTTATTAGTAGGAAATGTTTTCTTTTGCATGCTTATTTTTAAAATAAACTGTATTCATCTATAGGTGACATCCTTTCTTTGTGCTAATTAAATACCGATTGTGGGAATGGACCACCATAAACTAATACTCAGAGATGCCTTTGATAGACGTGATCTGCAGGATAATGAACATTTAATGTTCCTTTAATAATTTCTAGCTATGCAAGAAGAGGCCTTGAAGCTGGTGTTGCTGGCATTAGAAGATGGTTCTGCTCTCTCCAGGAAAGTTCTGGTACTTTTTGTTGTGCAAAGACTAGAACCAAGATTTCCTCAGGCATCAAAAACAAGTATTGGTCATGTTGTGCAACTACTGTATCGAGCTTCTTGTTTTAAGGTAAGCATTGAGGAACTATGTAAAGAATTCATACTTCTATGTGAGTCAGAGACTTTCTAGAATTTGTATTACACAATCTGGTAACAGAATGCTTAAAAAAAGTTGAGAAAAAATTTTTTTCCTTCAACATTGACTGCATCTGTGATACCAAATACGGTTTCAGTTACACAGAGTAGAACAGAGGATAATTTGGTGAACTTTTTTTTTGTACTTGTAGTTGTATAGCATGCCTTTATTTTATTTGTTTATTTTTATATGGTGCTGAGGATTGAACCCAGGGCCTCACGCGTGCAAGGCAAGCACTCTGCCACTGAGCTACAATCCCAGCCCCTAATTTGGTGAATTTTTGACTCTAAATTAGGAAAAAAAAAAAGTGGAAGAAAGAAGCCTAATTTATTTACATTTGTTATCTTAAAAGGGAGTCAGTAACTATATTAAAAACTTCTTTTTTTATATATACTTCATTTTATGTAATATTAAAGTCTTTAATATGGAAATCCTAAGGATGACAAGAAAATGAAAAATTGAGGGGATTGCCTTATTTTGCATTCTTTGTGGTTTTTTGTTTGGTAGAAAGGGCAAGATGTTTTAAAATGTTTCATTGTTTAACAGGCTGGTAGATAGTGAAAGGTGTTCAGAAAGGTAGAAAGCAGGTATCTCCTTAAAATTTCTCTATATTACAGGAGTGTAATATTTTGAGAAAGGTCTAGGACTTAGAAATAGACCCTGGGCCTCTGTGAAAATAAGGCATCTAATTTGAAACCAAAGCCTGTTTAGGTTATTTTGCTCTTTTTAAATTCCCAAGAACAAAAACTGTACAGACAGAAAAAGATTTCCTTAGCAGACTATTCAATTTTAGATAACAGGTAATTGATGATAGAAATATATTCAAATGGATTCATTTAACTCTAATAATGAGGTTTGGACTCTTATATGCATGACAGTTATAATGCTTGATTTCATGTCCCTAGGGAAATGAAATCAATCTCTGATTCCTTAAATATTAAGTTATTGGCTAAGCAGCCAAATTACAGAGATCATTTGCCATTTTGAAATGACTAGGTTTTCACACTGTGTATCACTGATACAATGTTTTTCTTCATAGGTATCATATTGATTTGTGGTTTATGATTGGCATATATCTATAACTGCTCCTGATAAGTGATATTTGAATAACACTAGTTTAGAAAGTTGTTTCAATTTTATGTTCTCATTTCATCCTTATTGTCACATGGTTTAAAATGTTAAAGTGCAGTGATTGTATGAATAAAAGGATATCATGTTGACTTACTGCGAGAAGGCCTTACTTGGTAGAATTTACTTTTAACAGATTCATCATTGACCAAGGTCTGTTCTTCATGTTCATACTCTTCATACTAATACCTAAATTTTGTGGGCTCATACAGTACATTTGTCTTCAGGATGATGATCATCTAGCGAAGATCACGTATAATAATACATCAAGAGCTTTATTAATTTGTAATGAGAAATGCAGTTCTTGAATGCTATGAATTCTCACATTGGTAGATATTTTCTTGTAAAAAGTATCAAACCTTTGTTTGCTGAACATGGAATGAGAATAAGGGGAATTAATGATGCTAAGTTTTAGTCTGGTAGTTCTTTTTTTTTAATATTTATTTTTTAGTTGTAGTTGGACACAATCTTTATTTTACTTATTTATTTTATGTGTTGCTGAGAATTGAACCCAAGGCCCTGCACGTGCTAGGTGAGTGCTCTACTGCTGAGCCACAATCCCAGCCCCTAGTCCAGTATTTCCTAATTGAAGGTACATATTAGAATCACCTGTGGAGCTTTTGAAAATATTCATTCCTGAGCTTTGTTCCCAAGAATTCTAATTGAGTTTATCTTAAGTTGGACTTAAGATTTCAAAAATACTTTTTAATTGTGTAGTCTTTGAATCCAGGGATTCTGATTCAGTAGATCTGAGATTCTGTCTTTCAAAGCTTCACAGATGATTTTGATACATGTTAGCACTTAAATAGGACCAGGTTCTGCTCACTACCTATGTCTGACTTCTGTACTTCTTATGCTGCCCCTGGTACACACTGTATCATACGTGGTACTTAGATGAGCGAGACCATCCTCTAGATCTTTAACTTTGTTTTTTCTGTTATTTAAGTTTTGATAATTCCTCCTTTTGTTTCCTCATTGCTTCTTTAGGTAGGTTATGATAGAACATAGATTTTTGTTACTTCCTAGGTACACTCATATTCTGCTTTTTCTTAAATACCTGAGATTGTATTAATTAAAATTATAAATTTCCCAAACTCTTCTCTGATGTATTTATAGATTCCCAAAGAGAATTGTGATCTTATTATGACCTGATTACCTCATTCATATTCTTGGTGGCCTGTCACTATTGTCCGATGTGCCAGCAACAGCAATAAAACACCCACAGAGGTGGTCTGGAGTTGTTTTGTTGTTGTTTGTTTTGTTTTTGTTTTGTTTTTGATACTTGGGATCACATTTGAGGCTCTTTATCCCTACAGTTGTTTAGATTGGCCTTGAACTTGAAATCTTCCTGCCTCAGCCCAGTGTTCAGCATAGGACTATTTTCTTCTACCAATAGGGAACCTAAATTTTGAGTAATTTGAATGATTTATCCAGTCTGTTTCAGAACCTGAACTAGTCTTGTGTGTTCTGAATTCTAACCAAGTTTTGGTTATCATTACTGGTTAGTAGTTTTAATGGTTTATCTGAAGTTTTAGTGGTTCAGGAGTAAGTACATATCATTTATTGTGGAAATTATCCATCCATATATCTACTCATTTATATTATTAGACAATTTCACTAGTTCGTGTGAAACTCTTTGAAAACTAACTCTTGTATACCTATTGACTATTGACTGAGTTTCTTTTGGTTTTTTGTTTTATTTTGTTTTGTTTTGTTTTTTTCTTTTAAGTAGCATGCCAGGCTGGTGCTCTACCACTGAGCTATACCCCAGCCCTGATTGGCTAGATTTCTTGCTTATCTGTATCTATTTCTGTTACTACCAAAGTTATATTTCTTAAAACATGAATCTGATCATATCACTCTTTTTTTTAAGAGTTCTTAGTGACTTTTCATACCCTTTAGAATAATATTCAAATTTCTTAACACAGTATACAAGGCCATCTGATTTTTCTCTGGTCTGTATCTTAGCTTTAACTATTCCTTCGCTCTTTGATGTTCCTGTTTTATCACTGCTGCTCTCTTGAGAATTCTATTTCTCATCTTTCTTTGCCTGGAAAACTCCTATTCATTCTCCAAGATGTAGTTCATGTAGTCTATAGCTGGAAGAAGGCTTTTGCAGAGATCACTTTCCTCCCCTTAACAATCACATTTAATTGCCTTTCTTCTGTGTTGCCATAGAGCTTTATAATAGCACTCTTCCTAATTTTCTGTTTACAAGTGTCTCTTCCCTGCCAATTGATGAACTCATTGAAAAGAAGGACTATATATTTAGTTACACAAATAAATTTGTCCCAAAAAGAAATGTGGTGTGAACATTATCTTAACTACTTTGTGTGGTGTCTCTTAATGTAGTATGGACTCTTTTACTCCCCCAAAAAAGTGAATTAAGTGGTTGAGGGTAAAAGAGCAGATGAGTTTTGATGAGTTCTATTTTTTTGCTTTTCTATTAGGTTACTAAAAGAGATGAAGACTCTTCCCTGATGCAGCTAAAGGAGGAATTCCGCAGTTATGAGGCACTACGCAGAGAACATGATGCCCAAATCGTTCATATTGCTATGGAAGCAGGACTTCGTATTTCACCTGAACAGTGGTCCTCACTTTTATATGGTGACTTGGCTCATAAATCACACATGCAATCTATCATTGACAAGGTTTGTAAAATTAGAGATGCTAATTTTATACCATTGTTCTTATACAGAAGAGTATTAGAATACAGATGCTCCCCTGCTCGAGTCCTGGTAAACCCATCTAAGTTGAAAATGCATTTAATATACCTAACTTAATGAACATCATCATAGAATAAACAGTTAAACAAAGTATCAATTATTTATCCTCAATGATTATAAGCCTCACTGCCAATGCCCAGCATTATTAGAGAATATCATACTGCTTTATCACTAGCCAGGGGAATGGTCAAATATGGAATTGAAATATATTTTTACTGAATATGTGTTTCTTACACACCATTGTAAAGTCGAAAAATCATGAGTCAAACCATTAATAAGTCTTAAGATTATCTCTGTTCTAAAGGGACTAAACAGTGGAGATTTCCATGTTTTTAAATATCAGACTGTTCCAAACTAATTTTTTTTAAATATTATTTTTTTAACCTTCAAAATAAATTAGGGGCAGCTGAATATAGTGGTGTATACCTATAATCCCAGTGACTCAAAAAGCTGAAACAGGAGGATTGCAAGTTCAAAGCCAGCCTCAGCAATTTACAGAGGCCCTGAGCAACTGAGTGAGACCCTATCTCAAAGGAAAAAAATAAAAAGGCTGGGAATGTGGCTCATTGATTAGTGCCACTTAATGGTAATAAATAAATAAATAGACTAGGAAATGTATTAGGGAAACAAACATAGGATGCCAGTATAAAAGCAGCCAGGCTTACAAGGTCTCAAGTGTATCTGTATTCTGACCCCAGAGAGCTAATACAGCTTGTGAATATGTTTTCTAAGTGTCTAATGATGAGTTTCATAGGGCAGATTCTGAGATGAAAATTTACTTCATCATTGATACTCCTACTATGAAATCTGAAGACACTTGAAAACCTGTTAAGTAACTGAGACATTAAAAATGTTAGAATATATTATGTGTCAAAGAGTAAAAACCATTCTTTTTTTCTATTTGTTAGCTGCAGTCTCCAGAATCATTTGCAAAGAGTGTTCAGGAATTGACAATTGTTTTGCAACGAACCGGTGACCCAGCTAACTTGAATAGACTAAGGCCTCATTTAGAGCTTCTTGCAAACATAGACCCTAATCCAGGTATGTGAAAAAATGCTCGAATGTTTGTACTGTGTCTACCTTTGAGGTAAATAACACGAGAATTACTGCTAACACATTCTCCCCATCCCCCATCCCCTTGATGCTTATTTTAGATGCTGTTTCGCCTACCTGGGAGCAGCTAGAAAATGCAATGGTAGCTGTTAAAACAGTGGTTCATGGCCTTGTGGACTTCATACAGAATTATAGCAGAAAAGGCCATGAGACACCTCAAGTATGTACATTTATTGCACTTCTGGCTACTCTTATCTCTAGTGCAGTTTCATCATGAACTTCTTAACCTGTTTTGTTAGTGGACTCTTCCTGTGACTCTTCTCTTAAAACTTCTTTTTTGTTTATTCATTTGTTTTTGTGATGCTGGGGATCAAATCCAAAGACCTTGTGCGTGCTAAGCAAGTGCTTTGCCACTAAGGTACATCCCCATCCATCTCATGTTTTTATTATCTCTTGTTTTTTTGTTTTTGAGAGAACTCAGTTTTAAATGTACTTGATAAGTACATAGCACAGCAAGAGTGTAGAGGTTATCTTTGATATGAGTTCACTGAAAACAGAATGGTTTTGACCCAAGTATAGCTTATTGATTCCCTCCAAAGATTTTGTTAAGTTCTTTTCTACAGTTGCTATCTCCCGAATGAATTTCCATTTGAATTTGTAAGATATTATCTTCAATGTACTATAGAGAAAGTTAAATTATAATCCTTATTTTGGTAATAACTTCCATTTGTTAAGTTAATGTGGGCCAGTCCCTCTGTATAATATTTTATGTATGTTATTTCTAATCCTCACAGCTACCTACAAGGTAATTTCTGTTCCTAAGCTGAAATTTAAAGAGGTTAAAGAACATCTAAGGTGATGATGTCAGTAAGTGACAACTTGGATTAAATCTATCCCAGAGACTGTTATCTTTCGCTCTTCTATCCTTATTTGATTAGAAGATATTATATTCAAATATCAACTGAATAATATTGTTCAGATGGAAAATAAGAATGACCTCTTCTGAGACTTTGATGCAAATTATAGCATCTATGAGGTTTTTATAGTCTTCCTCATTATATGTGTAAACTTAAACAGCTTAAGCCTAAGAATAAAATTGTACCTCCAAGTTTACAACTGGTAATTTTTCACTTTCAGGAAAATGGTATTCTGCCTTTCCTGGGAAAGCTTAAGTGGACAAAGCTTATGACTTTTTTTAAAAGGCTTTTTAAAATTATTTAATATTGGTATCACAATTTTAATATAGCAATAAGTTAGTGAGAAAAATCTTTCTATCCATGGATATTACATTGTATTGAATCATTTCAGAGGATCTTCAGAGAAAATATCTAAAATGCTAACTCAGGGTTATGGAATGGTAGTTGTTTCAGCACAAGAATTACTTGTCTAATGTGATAAAGAAATAAGTGTATGATTATAAAGTTCTGAAGTTCCAAGAGTGAATAACAACTGGAATCATCATTTTTCACACATTGAATGTTTTCTTTTTTGTAGCCTCAGCCAAATAGCAAGTACAAGACTAGTATGTGCCGAGATTTGCGACAGCAAGGGGGGTGTCCACGAGGAACAAATTGTACATTTGCCCATTCTCAGGAAGAGCTTGAAAAGTAAGTTTTGAGAATTCTCTTTCATATGGGTTTAATTTTTTATCATTATAATGACAATATCATTCATAGTTTTCAACTTTGTAGTGTTCCAAAGAAAAAAGTTCACAGCAGAATGTGGTTGTATGCATCTGTAATCCCACCTACTCAGGAGGCTGAGGCAAGTTCAGGACCAGCCTGGGCAATTTAACAAGACTCTGTCTCAAAGTCAGATCTTAAAAAAGGACTGTTGATGTAGTTCAGTGGTGTAGAGTACACCTGGATTTAATCCCCAGTACTACCAAGGGAAAAAACTAACATTTTAAGTTCTCTAGAATGCAAAATAACCTCTTCTTTTTTAACGATAAGATGATTAATCTAGGCTCAAAAGTAATATGATAAGTGACTTCAAGTCTTATTTAAGGATCATATTTTGAGACCATTTTATAGCTGGGAATCCGTATTTCTTCTAACTGTATAGAATGAAAATACCCCTATTGCCTTTAATTGAATTTTTTTTTTTTTTGAGCATGAATTTTATTTTATTTTATTTTATTTTATTGGTTGTTCAAAACATTACAAAGCTCTTGACATCATATTTCGTACATTAGATTCAAGTGGGCTTTAATTGAACTTTTGAGTTCAGTTGAGCAGAACAGAAAAATCTCACAAAAATGGTAAAGTGGGTACGTTTTCTTTTTCTGGCTTTAGGTCTTTTTAACTTTTTTCCCGCCTGTGCTGTCTTCTCTCTTCTCCTAGGGATAATTTCTTTTTCTATGTCTGTTTACTCCATACAAAAAAGTAATAGAGATAAGCTATGATACATACATCCAGTTAGCAAAAACTAACTGGATGTATGTATCATTTCATCATTTAAACCTAACCAAAAATTTGATCTCATCCTTTCAACTAAACAACTGGCACACATATCAACTCTTAAGTGGACATCTCCATTTTGTTTTTAGACACTTTACACTTAAATTGAGTTCATTTTTTCCTCCTATACCTTCTTTTCCTTCCATTCTGCTCTCCCCTTGTGTATCCTGTCAAGCAGTTATACATGCCAAGTTGTAGGAACCTTTGTCAGCTGTCTTTCCTTCATATTTTTCAGCTTAATCATTCCCTAAACTCTGTCAATTCCACTTCCTATATATCCCTCAACTGTGTTCTTCTTTACATCCTTATAGTCCATCCTATAATTCCCTTAATCCATAAGTTGCATCTACCATTGCACACCTCCTCTCCCATTGTTTCCCACAAAACAGAAATCTTCTAAAAGTATAGATTACTCATATTATTCCTCTGCAGCTATCTGTGATAGTTTCTCATTGCCTTACAGATAAAGATATAAAGTCTGGGTTATGGCCTTTAATGCCCTGCATCATGTAACTTGTGCTAGCCTGTCTGATCTCATCTTGCAACACTCTGTAATTATACTCTCTACTCAAGCTACACTTAACTTTTGTCAGTTCCTGAAATATACCATGTTCCTTCACACCTTGGGGTGTTTTTTTTCTTTTGTTTTTTAAATAATGCCAGTCCTTCCAGCCTTGCCTTTGGGTCTTTTCCTTTGATCTGATTATCCTTCATGTTTTCAGGGGGGATCTCTTTACTATTTCATAAGAACCAGGTTCTTTTTGTCATATTTTTCACAATTACAATGAATTAATGGTCTGTTTTAGTGATTGATAAACTTTTCTGTAAATTCCAAATAGTAAATATTTTTGGCTTTGAGGGCCATATAATTTTTTATTTTCCAGGAGGCTAATGCTGAGGATTGAACCCGAGGGTGTTTGGCCTCTGAGCTACATCCCCAGCATTTTGTTTTTTATTTTGAGAAAAGGTCTCACTGAGTTTCCCAGGCTGATCTTGAACTTGGCAATAAGTCCTCCTGCCTTTGTTCTGAGTAGCTGAGATTGCAAACATGTGCCACTGTACCCAGCAGAGCCATGCAACTTCTGTTAGAACCATTCAACTATGAATTGCAAGAAAAAAGCCTCCATATACAATATGTAAAATTGGTATGGTGGCACTTACCTGTAATTCCAGCTACTTGAGAGGCTGAGGCAGGAGGATCATGAGTTTGAGGCCAGCTTGGGTTAACTTAGTAAGATCCTGTTTCAAAATAGAAAGGGCTAGAAACATAGATTCATGGTAGAGCAGCCCTGGGTTCAATTTCCAATACCACAATTTAACCTAATTTAATTTAATTAGAAAAAATAAAAAGCATGGTTATAAGCCTTATTTATAAAAACAAGCAATTTTGGCCCACATGCTATAATTATCCAACCTTTAATCTATTCATTGAGTCTTTGCTTACCTTACTTAACTAAGTGTAAGCTCCATGGACTATATGTTGTTTTTTGTTGTCTCCTTTCCTCCCTGGCTATCACTGAGCCGTGCACTTAATGAGCTCTCCAGTAGCAGTGGCATGATAGAGAAGATTATGTTTGTGTGCAAAAAAAAAAAAAAACAAGAGCAAAAACATGCTTCTCTTGATTTTTTTCCCCCTCACTTTAAAGAGCCAAAGAAAAAAAAAGAAGCTGTATGCACCCAGTCTAACTCTGTATAGAGAATTTCACATTGATAATTTTTTAAGATTCTGGGAGATAAAATTCAGATATCCATATCTGAAATAAAGCATTTTAGCTCAAATAGAAAGATCTTGAGAGGACCTTGCTTAGTCCTAAAACATCCGAGAGGAAACTTATTTCATTGTCATTCCACCCTCAACCAGTGCCCCATCTGAAAATCTTTTATACTTCTCATATTTTCAAGCTTGCTTGCTACTCTATCCCCAGAACCTAGTTCAGAACTTCATTATCACTTACAAAACTTTTAATGTAGTAATAAATTTATTAATAATAAAAATAGTCAAATTATACTGGATGCAGTGGTGCACATCTGGAATATCAGTGATTCTGGATGTTGAGGCAGAGAGATCACAAGTTCAAATCCAGCCTCTGCAATTTGAGACTCTGTTTCATAATTAAAAATAAAAAGATCTGGGGGTTTAGCTCAGTGTTAAGTACCCTAGTGGTTAATTAGTTTTTTAGTAACATTTCTCTATGTCTCGTCTTTTCTGTTTCTACCAAGATTTTCTTTCTAAAAGATGTGTCATTTTTATCTTCTACTTTAAATTCTTAGTTTATTCCTCAGTACATCACAGAATTTGGTCCAACCTGACTTTCAAGCTTTGCCTTTTAGAAATAGATAGATACAGATATAGATTGTTTTTTGGATTTTACTTTTTTGTGGGGGAGGGGTGTTGTTTTGTTGTTTTGCAGTGCTGGGATTGAACCCAGGGCTCAAACATGGTAGATACATAATGGATAATTTTAGTGCATCCAGTTAATTACTGCTGACTACCATATGATTTCTTTCACTGTTCAATCTTCCACATGTTGTTCCCTCTATATTGTGTGCTTTTCTGTCTTTTCTCTCTGGAGAACTGTTTCTTATCATATTTAGGTATCATCTTCCCTCCACAGACTTCCCTAACTTACCTAGGCAATATTAGTTGTTCTCTTTACTGTGCTGCTATGGCATTTGTCTTACTGGTTTCATACTTTTATAACAGAATGCTATAGACTGGATATTTGGTGGTTTTCATGCCTCAATACCTCCCCTCTCTTTTCCCTCCTTCCTCCCTGGAGTCCCCTTTCTGTACTCTACTGGTCTCCCTTCTATTTTCATGAGACTGCCCCACACACACACTTTTTTTTTTCCTCTAGCTTCCATATATGAGAGAAAACATAGGACCCTTGACTTTCAAGGAGTTTGATTCATTTTGCTTAACATAATGAATGCCCTTGAGTTTCATGTATTTTCCTGCAAAAGACATAATTTTGTTCCTATGACCAACTAAAACTCCATTGTGTATATATAACACATTTTCTTTATTTATTCATCTGTTGACAGACACCTATACTATTTCTAAATTTGACTGTTGTTTAGTTGTACTGCATGAGTAAGCATATGTTATTGTAGTATGCTGATTTTAATTCTTTTGGATAAATACCACTGAATTGTAGACCTGTGTCATATTGTGGTTCCATTCTATTCTTTTGAGGAACCTCCATGGTGGTTGTGCTAATTTACAGTCCACTGAGAGTATACAAGTGTTCCTTTTCCCCCATACCCTTGCCAGCATTTATTTTTATTTTGTTCTTGATGGCTACCATTTTAAATGGAGTGAGATGAAATCTTAGTATAGTTTTGATGTGCATTTCCCTGATTGCTAAAAATGTTGAACATTTTGTAGATATTTGTTGGCTATTGTTATTTTTTTTTCTTTTGAAAAATGTCTGTTTAGTTCATGTGCCCATTTATTGACTCAGGTTTTTGTTTGTTTTGGTGTTTAAGTTCTTTATGTTCTTTTTGTATTCTAGTTATTAATCCTTTGTCAGAAGAGTACATGGCAAAGATTTTTCTCATTCTGTGGACTTATTTTTCATGTTCTTAATTGTTTCCTTTGATGTGCAGAAGCTTTTAAATTTGATTCTGTCATATCTTGGTATTATTTCCTGAGCTTTAAGTGTCCTATTGAGGAAGTTGTTGCCTGTGCCTGTGTGTTGGAATGTTGACCCTATGTTTCTTCAAGCATTTGCTAAGTTTTTGGTCTAATTCCTAGGTCTTTGATCCATTTTGAGTATACTTTTGTGCAGGATGAGAGATAAGGGTTAGTCTCATTCATCTATATATAATTAGCCAATTTTTTCAGCACCATTTGTTTAAAAGGCTACCTTTTGAGGTTGGGAGGCGGAGGCAAGAGGATCTCAGGTTCAAAGCCAGCCTCAGCAATTTAGCTAGATACTAAGCAACTCAGTGAGATTCTATCTCTAAAGAAAATACAAAAATTGGGCTGGTGATATGGCTTCGTGGTTGAGTGCCCCTGAATTCAATCCCCAGTACCAAAAACAACAACAACCCAAAAAGGCTATCTTTTCTCCATAAGTTTTTGCTACCTTTGTCAAGGATAAAATGACTGTATCTATGTGGATTTGTCTCTGTTGTTCCCTTAATTTATGTGACTGTTTGTTTCATGCTGGTACTGTGTAATTTATTACTATAGCTCTGTAGTACAATTTAAAGTTCGGTATTGTGATGCCTCCAGCATTTTTTTAATTTGTTTGTTTGCTTAGAATTGCTTTGGATATTTTGTGTCTTTTTTCTTTCCATATGAATGGACTATTTTTTCTAGTTCTGTGAATAATGTCATTGGTACCTTGATGGATATTACATTGAATCTGTAGATTGGTTTTGGTGATATGGCCATTTTAACAATATTAATTCTGCCTATCTAAGAACATAGGAGGTCTTTCCCTCTTTCAGTGTCTTCTATAGTTTTTTTCTTTAGTGTTCTATTATTTTCATAGACTGGATAATTTATATAAACATAAATTTATTTGGCTCACTGTTTTAGAGGTTGGGAAGTCTTTAAGATTAAGGGGACACGTCTGCTACGGGTCTCTCGCATCATCCCATGGTGGAAGGCAAAAGGAGATTGAACTTGCTCATTTATCGGGTTTTATCAGGAAACCACTCCTGTGGTATTGACATTAACTTTACTTTTCTTTTCTTTTTCTTTTTCTTTTTTTTTAATGATACCAGGGATTGAACTGAGGGGAGTTTAACCACTGAGCTACGTCATCCCCAGTCTTTTTTGAGACAGGGTTTCAGCAAGTTGCCCAGGGCCTTCCTAAGTTGCTGAAGCTAGCCTTGAACTTGGGAACCTCCTGCCTTAGACTGGGATTACAGTAGTGCTCTACCATGCCCAGAAGCATGAATTCATTCTTAAGGGCAGAGACCTTATGACATAATCATCTCTTAAAGATCCCTCCTCTCAACATTGTTGCATTGGGGATTAAGTTACCAACACATGAACTTTGACAGACATGTTCAAACCATAGCAACACTCCATTTGTAGTAATTATAACTAGTTTTTATAAAATGTCTGTATTGCAAGTGTTACTTACCTGTGTGCTTCATTTATCTTCATTTATCTATCTTTATATTTCTTGAATCTACCAAATATCTGAATAAACTCAAAATGTTTATGTCAAAAATAAAATAATCTACAGTTCCTATTTCTTATTTCCAGACAGCTTCACAAATAGGAGTCATACAAAGGACTAGAGAATGAGGCGATGTTTCTGTATCATCTTGATTTAAAAAATTTACGTTGCTAATCTCACAGATTTTTGACAAGTTCTTTTATCTTAGTTCACATAACACACCAAAAGCTTAACAAATATATATTCGACTTAATTTTACCCTTGCTTGCTTTCTCTACTACATACCCCTCTAACCATATAAAATGTAAATGCCCAACAATCCCTCTTTAGAATAAATATTTAAGTGGATATGTTTTATTAAAAGTATATTAGAAACCTATTCCCAAGAATTGTTGCAATTCTGAAAAGTGTCAAAAATCTGGAATCACCTAACTCATTTAAAAAGGTTTTTATGGCCTTGGTACTGTCTGAAGTGCTTCTAAGTGGGGAAACAGGAACAGTAACATGTAAATAATACATTTCAGTAGTTTGGTGAGCTACAGCAAAGACAATGGATTTTATTCTGATTGCAACAGGTAGCCATTATAGGATTTTATTCGAATAGAATGATGAGATTTTAATTTTGTCTAAGAAATGTCACTCTGGCTGGGCAAGATGGTACATGCCTATAATCTCAGCAGCTTAGGAGGCTGAGGCAGGAGGATCTTGAGTTCAAAGCCAGCCTCAGCAACAATGAGGTACTAAGCAACTTAGTGAGACCCTGTCTCTAAATAAAATACAAAATAGGACTGAGGATGTGGCTGGATGGTTTTGTGCCCTTAGTTCAATCCCTGGTACCAAAAAAAAGAAAGAAAGAGATGTCATTCTGATGTCTATATGGATGGAGACCAGTTAAACTTCTGCAGTGGGCCAAGTGCAAGACTTATAGCATAATCCTAGGACTATAGTATTGGAATTGATGAAAAGTATTAATATTTGAGATATATATTAGAAATAGAGCTTACAAGATGGACAGATTGAATGTGGATTATAAAGAAAAATGTTTGTATCCTGCATTATTGAGTGATACTGAGATGTGAAATGCTTTGAGACAGAAAATCAGTAGTTCTTTTGGTCATACAAAGTTTGAAGCTTACTCCACATTAATGCAAGAAGTATTTATTGAGCATTTAGTATGCTTGAGACACTATATTATGTGCTAAAGATGGAGAGGTGCATAAGAAAGGCAAAATCCTTATCCTCACAGGGCTTATATTGATGTAGAAGGGGCTAATATAAAACAAATAAATAGAAAGCATACTGTCTTAAGTAGACATTATAATGAAATAAATAGAAAGATAGTTACAGAATTGAAGTCTATGAGGAGACAAATCGTCTTGAGACACATAAGTGAGGCACAAGTGGAAAGATTTGCTTTAGGAACAGGAGCTCTATGTCCCTTTCTTAGAAAGAGTGCTTGATTATAGATATAGGAAGGTTAGTAGAATTGGTTATAGTAAGATAATTCTCGATTCATCTCTTTTCTTTGTTAGGAGGGATACAATATCACATACAATATACAATATCACTCTGGAGGGTGGAATGGAAAAGGTTGTTAGATGTAGAAAAGTAGATTTAGTAAAGAAATGTATTGATGAATTGCTTGGCCATTTTAAATAGTTCATAATTTTGAACTAGAATCTATAAGCATATTGCACCTTTTTTCTCCACCAACATTTAACTGCTCTGCTTGGGAACAGGCAAGAGAGGAATTAATGGTAGATATTGGATTCTAAGATGAGAGTACTTCTAAGTACTTGAAGGAACTTACGGATGATTTAAAAATAGGAAGCAGTTGGGTTTCTCAAGTATGAACTGCAAATTCTGTTTCACCCTTTAGCTGCCCACATGCTAGAAGTTCATTATGAACCCTGACTCCTCACTCAGTTTTCCACACTTGGTTAAGTTTTGACTTCTCCTAATTTCTGTTTTTTGTGAATTCACATACAATACTTTTATTTTTTGCTTGCTTAACCACCTTATGAATATCTGAAATTGTCATTTGAGTATGGATAGCAAGGCACAATTGAGCATTTTGTGTAAGAAATTGGAAGAGAAGAATAAGCAGCCTTCAGAAAGCATGTTGGAAAGCACAGGGGTTTCTGACCTCTTCATGCCATCAAATTGCCTTTGAAATATAGGTCTGCTCATGTTCCTCCTCCTCTGAGAAGTAATTATTGGTTCCCCCAGTGTTTAGCAATGACATATAAATTGGCCATCACTAGTCTTCTTATAGTACTGGGATTGAACTCAGATGTGCTTTTTTTTTTAACATTTTCACCCTACCCCTATCCCCTTTTGGTGGGGACAGGGACTCCTTAAGTTTCTAAGGATCTCACTAAATTAATGAAGCTGGCTTTGAACCCACCTTCATTCCCAAGTCGCTGGAATTACAGGCATGCGCCACTGTACCTTGTTTTTATTGTGTTTCATCTTTTTTTGTTTTGTTTTGTTATAAACTTCATGTGCCTATTATTCCACCTTCAGCCAGCCTGTTCTGGGAGCCCTTGTCTTTTATTAAGCTTCATCTTCCCTATCAGTGTATGTATATGGTGAGACCGAAAGAGAAAGGATTGAATAATGAAGCTGTTGATAGATCTTGAAGGACTAAAAGGGAAACTATTATGAAAGCATTGCTTGTCACTAAAACTATATTAAATTACTATATTTATGCATAATATTAATATCACATGTAGACATAATGATGACCCCAAATGTATGTAGACTTCTTTTCATTCATATAAAACTTAATTTCTCACCACTTAAAAATATTGAAGAGAGCTGGGCATAGTGGTGCACACCTGTAATCCCAGTGGCTCAGGAGGCTGAGGCAGGAGGATTGCAGGCTCAAAGCCAGCCTCAGCAAAAGTGAGGCACTAAGCAACTCAGTGAGACCCTATCTGTAAATAAAATAGGGCTGGGAATGTGGCTCAGTGGTCAAATGCCCCTGAGTTCAATCCCCCCTACCAAAAAAAAAAAAAAAGAATGAGTTTTGGGCTAGGCACAGTAACACATGCCTGTACTCCCTGCAGCTTGATGGGAGACTGAGGCAGGAGGATCTCAAGTTCAAAGCTAGCCTCAGCAACTTAGCAAAGTCCTAAGCAACTCAGTGAGACTCTGTCTCTCTAAATACGATAAAAATCCCTGGTAACAAACCCCTCCACCCCAACCCCCGATAAAAAATTGAGTTTTGTGGCTGCGTTTGGTGTTAGCTGCAATCCCATTGACTCAGGAGTCTGAGGCAAGAGGATCACAAGTTTGGAACCAGACTGTGCAATTTAGTGAGACTTTTGTTTTTAGAGACAGGGTCTTGCTAAATTGCCAAGGCTGGCCTCAAACTTCAGATCCTCCTGACTTAGCCTCCCAAATAACTGAAGGATGCTTTCAATTCTTATATGTCTTTCCTCTTCATTCTGTGTTTCCCAATCAAATTTGGTGCTGGTTCTTGTTGGTTTTACATATTTTACTTTATATTTCAATTATATAAGATCTTCAAGCATTTTCTTTCCACTCAATAAAAATTGTTCTCTGAATACATGTGTACCTTGGTTGCTATATTACTTTTGTGTCTATGTATATATGTACATTATAGACATATATAAATAGTATCTATATTTTCATGTGTCACATTTGTAACAGTACATTTGGTATAGACTATTTGATATTTAGCTAAAGAAACTTTTCAAAACTGTTTTCTTTTTAAACATATTTCCCATTGCCTTTTTCTTCCTTAGCATAAGATTTAGAACGATATTCACCAATGTTGTTTTTAAACAGGTATCGATTAAGGAACAAAAAGATCAATGCAACTGTAAGAACGTTTCCTCTTCTAAATAAAGTTGGTGTAAACAACACTGTCACAACCACAGCCGGAAATGTCATTTCTGTCATAGGAAGTACTGAAACAACCGGGAAAATTGTTCCAAGTACAAATGGAATATCAAATGCAGAAAACAGTGTTTCCCAGCTAATCCCACGTAGTACTGACAGTACTTTAAGAGCTCTGGAGTCTGTGAAGAAAGTGGGGAAGGTTGGCACTAATGGTCAGAATGCTGCTGGGCCCTCTGCAGAGTCTGTAACTGAAAAGTAGGTATTAGGTAAAAGGCTTAATAAGACTTCTTTATCCTTTTTAGAAATGCCTGAGTACTTTTTTTTTTAATCCCGAAGAACAGCAGTTAATTAGAGTTTTTATATAGAAAGAAAAATTTGCGTTTTAATCATGGCTGTACAATTGAATAGCTCTGTAAACTTGGAAAGTCACTTCAACTCCTAGTTTTGTTTCCTCAACTATACACTAAAGGAAGTTGGACCAGAAATGGGTTTTTCATACCATATTTCCTTGAACTTCAGGAATGATGCCATAGAGGTACCAGAAAGGAACTAAGTAGAAACCTAAACAGGTAAGAGGCTCAGCCTCTAGCCCTATTTAAATCAAAGCACTTCTACTTCATACTTTACAATGATGCATAGTAATAAAGAAAGAGGGGAATCTTTGTAGCAAAACTCGATGGACTGGGGTGGAACATATGCCCAGCATTTACTAGGCCCTGGGCTCAATTCCCAGCTATATACATACACGCATGCACAAACACACATCACCCACACACATTATAAAAGAACACCTACTTCATATATTGGTTATGAGAATTAGATGAGTTTACTGCTTTGTGTACTTTAAACTGTATCTTATGGTTATTAAGCACTCAATGAACATCTGCCTCATCATTATTATTTTTACCAGCATTATTGTTGTTGGGTGTCAGCATGAGATTGATTTAGCAAAAGGTTTTGTTGCCTTAATAAAAATGTTTTAAGCCAGGTGCAGTGGTGCACCCCTATAATTCTAGCAACTGGGGAGGCTGAGACAGGAGAATCACAAGTTCCAGGCCACTCTCGACAATTTAATTACACCCTTTCTCAAGGTAAAAATTAAAAGGATTGCAGATGTATCCCCTGGATTCAGTCCCACATATGAGAGAGAGAGAGAGAGAAAAGAAGTGTTAGGTCTGGGTGGTATGTTGCTCAGTGGTAGAGCACTTTCCTAGACTCTGGGTTCAATCCCCAGTACAACAAAGAAAAAAACTTTTAAAACTGCATATGATTTGAAAAGTTATTTCTAATTCTAAAATCTCATACCTTGGTATTCTTTTGAGGTTTCAAATCTGAGTTAAAGTATTTTCAGATTTTTTGCCCATGAAGTCTGTCAGCATCTATTACATGAGTACTATACTGTGCTATGCACACAGTAAACTGCTGCTCATTTCATCTAACAAAGGGTAAATAGGTAAAAAGTAATAATTCTCTACTTTTGCATATGATAGGGAAATTGTTTGTTAAAGGACCCTTATGATCTTCACTGAGATATCTTACAAAAATATGTATCAAAAATATTGTCTAGTAAATATTATCTGTATACTTATTGTGCATTCCATTTTTAGCACAGTTGGAAATACCTGAGACATAAGATATCTCTGCCTTTAAGGGATTTATGATGCTGTTGTTGTAGAGACAGTATTTACACAAATGAAGCACACTGGAGGGGGATTAAAGGTTAGGAAATTTTATATTGCTGGGAGAAACATGGGAGCAGATTTTAGACAAACAATAAAATGGGTTAAGTTATATGGAATACTGAGGAGACCAGCCTTTTAGAAATAAAAGTTTATATTAGGAATTGGTGTAAAATTAGATAGCTAGATTGATGTTGGATTATAAGATCCTTATATTGCATATGTTTGGGAAATTGATTTTTAAAGGGTTTTGGCAAGGTTAAAGTAAAACATTTTATATCCATACAGTGGAAGATCGTTCATCAAGAAAAGTACTATTGTGTGTTATAGAATGGGTGAATCCACATTTTGCTAAGTGAAAGAAGTTGGATATAAAACACCACTTATAATTTCATTTATGTGAAAATCCATAGAAACATAAAATAGATTAATGGTGGCTGTGGACATAGGGTAGTATTGGAATGGGAATTGAATGTTAATGTGTCAAGTTTCTCTAGAGAATGATGAAAATATTTCAGAATTAAATAGTGGTGATAGTTGGAAAATCTTGGGAATGTTCCAAAAGCCAATGAATTGCACACCTTCGAAGGGTGAATTATAGATCAATTTTTAGTTTATTTTTCTTTGTGATACTTTACCACTGAACTATCTCCCTGGCCCCTATATCTCAATTTTTTAAAAAGTACATTAACAGTGAAAAAGCTGCTGATAATAAATAAATATAAGTAAATAAATCCCTTATTTTTCCTTCATTTATTATGGGTCACCTAATAAGTGCTAAATACCAGGCCAGCTAGTGTAGCTAATGAAAATGAGCTGTGGATATACTCTTGCCTCCAGAGGTCTTCCAGTGTAGTCTGGGAGATGGACATGTAAATATATATCATATAATATAATCTGAAAAGTTCTGCAATGAAATTTGTATTCCAGTTGTTATTGGAACACAGGAAAAAGGATAACTAATTTTTTTTTACTTGTTCTAATTAGTAAAATACACTTTGATACATCATATATAGATGGAGTATAATTTCTCATTCTTCTGGTTGTACATGATGTAGAATCCCACTGGTCAATAGGGTAATAATGTCTGTCTGATTCATTCTATTATCTTTTCTACCCCCATACATCCTCCCCTCCCTTCACTTCCCTCCATCTAAGGATAACTAATTCTACAGGGAGATATTGTGGAAGACTTTTAGAGGTAAAGTGACAACACCTGAACTAGTTCTAAAAGTATGCATAGCAAGCAGGAAGATCTTTGTGGATAGAGGAAGCAACACAAGCAAAAACATGGAGTTATAAGGGGAATTGTTTGGAAGGAAAACCTAGTATCCTAGAAATTATCTAGGATAAAACTAATTACCACTTATAATTTCATTTATGTGAAATGAAACTAATCATCTATCTCCCTGACTAGTATGTAGCTGAAGATTAATTAGCTTTGTCCTGAAGTCTGGATTTTGGGGATAGCTTCAATGCTTTTCTGAGGTTACATTTACCTTTTTTTATGATAAATCTTATTTGCCATTTCAAAGTACTAATTCAGATTTTTAGTATATAACATTTTGACATGGAACGACCAGATTATCTATGTAGAACACTTAGTGTAGTGCCTAAAATGTATTCAGTTACTGTTCTGTAAATGTTGTTATTATTATTAAAAGGAAATTCTAATCATTTCCTATTGCTTTGTGTTTAACTTAAAGAATAAACAAAACCCTAAAATATCTTTAAACTTCAAGCCGAGATATTTGTATTTACTGTTTTACCCACATTTCCTTATTTATTTTCTACCTTTTCCTACCTTTTTTTTTTTTTTTTAGATAGTGCTAGGGACTGAACCCAGGGCCTTACCACTGAGCTATTACCCCCAGCTCTATTTTCTACTTTTTTTTTTTTTTTTTTTTGGTACCTGGGATTGAACCCAGTGGCGATTAACCACTGAGCCACATCCCAAACCCTTTTTTATATTTTATTTATAGACATAATCTTTCTGAGTTGCTTAGAACTTCACCAAATTGCTGAGGCTGGTTTTGAACTTGCAGTCTTTCTGCCTTGACCTTCCCAGCTGCTGAGATGGCAGGCATGTGTCATCATACCCATCCTATTTTCTACACTTTAAGATATAATTATACATAGAAATAAACATCTACTAGGCTAATCTACCATGCTAGGCTTAAAGACAGTCTATACACTTTGTTGTTTATATTTGAGCATTAAAGGGACTTTTCTAATTTAAGGGGAAATCCTCTTAAATCTGATTGGGAGCCAATATTCTGAATTCCTTCTTAATAACAAGATCATTTTCTTGAGTCACCACATATTTAAAAATAGCTTTGTTGAAGTTTGACTTCTTAAAGGGTAACAAGCTATGATAAGATGGTCTCAGCTGATTACTTGGTACTCAATCCAGAAAATTCTGTTTTGTTTAAAACAAGGTAAAAGGCTTGAGTATTTTGCATCGGTTTAATGAGTTATTTCATTGGCATTTCATTCATTCAGCAGATGCTTACTGAGTATCTACTGTGTGCCAGGAGTTATTTTATCTGTCCAACAAGTGTTTACTACCTCTTGTTCTAGGTGCCAGGGATATGAGGGTTAACAAAACAGACAAATAATTCTCTTATATTACATTTCAGCTAATCTAATCCTTAATAGAGAACAACTCTTGCTTACTACATCTGTCTTATTTGTCCCAAAGAATTCTACTGGTTGACTGATGTTTTTCTTGGGAACTTTATTAAACAGAATTTTTTTAATTTTTTTTTTAATTTCCTTTAGGAAAAATCTTTGTTTAAAAGGCGTAAAAGGTTGTGAACAACCAATAAAAAATAAAAAAAAAAGAAGTCAAAAAAATAAAATAAAAGGCGTAAAAGGGACTGATGAGTCACCATATTGCCTAGTATTTGTTTTCATTTCTTGTTTCCCACACCAGAATATAAGATGTTACTATAATCTTGTAAATTAACAGTATAAGGTGATAGTGAAAATCTTTGCCTTTATTTATCACTGGAAATATCTGAAGTGTTTTCTATTAATAGCTTCACTGTTTTAAGTTTATGAAAAATTTCTACAGAGGAAGACTTAACAGTCATAGATAGTGATTTACCCTCTGCCCTTTGTTATATTTTCTCTCCAGTAAAATTGGTTCTCCACCCAAGACTCCTGTAAGTAACATAACTGCTACCTCAGCTGGGCCCTCTAATGTTGGAACAGAACTGAATTCTGTGCCTCCAAAATCCAGCCCATTTCTCACTAGAGTACCAGTATACCCTCAGCATTCTGAAAACATTCAGTATTTTCAAGATCCAAGGACTCAGATACCTTTTGAAGTCCCACAGTACCCACAGACAGGTAAGTAATTTTAGATAATTCTAAGAAAAAAAAAAACTGTCATCTAACATTTGTTATAATAAATGAGTGAATAATTTATATTTTCCTAGAATGTTTGCATTAAAAAGTTAATCTTTTTGACGTTAATATGACCTGTAAGTTTTCTCCCTGATGTAAAAATCTTTGATTCTAGATGCCAGTATATAGATTTTCATTAACATATGTGTTGTGAATACACAGGAAGAGACTCAATGATAGGTAATTCAAAGGGGTGGTTAAAACATGAGCTTATATGTCATCTTAACCAAAGAACAATAAAACTAGAAAACTGACAAGAGAAAAGAAAAGGAGCCCAGTATCCAAATGCATGCCTATAATCAGAGATTCAGGCCAGCCTCAACAACTTAGCAAGATACTGTCTCAAAATAAAAAGGGCTGGCAGAGTGGCTCTTTGGTAGAGGTTCTATGGCTTCAGTCTCTAGTACCACCAAAATAAAAAGGAAAAGGACTTCAAATTTCTAGTGTGGCACATTGTGGGAAGCTAGATAAATGGGGGAACTACTGGAGGATAAGGGGTAGTCACTAAGGTTTTTATGGTTCCCATGGTGCCACCTTCAGGCCAATAAGAATCTAAAATTGTCTCTGATGATTACAGTTAGAAATGTTATATACTGTGTTTAGGCATATAGTAAGAAGACAGAGATCTTTTTTCTTGGTTTTGCTGCTTTTCATTTGTCTTCAGCTCAAAATAATCCTTATACAAAAAGTTATACATCATGGTATTCTGCCACCCTTTAGTCTATGCCTGTTTTGTTTCCTTTCTTTTTAGTAAGTGATACAAAAACATAAAAATTATATATATTAATGGAGTACCATGTGATATATTGATAATGTGTTTACATTGTATTAAGGTTTAAATCAGGTTAAACATACCCATCTCCTTAAATATATATCGTTTCTTTATGATGAAAACATTCAAAAATTCTTTCTTCTAGCTTTTTGAAATATATCTAGTACATAGTTAATATCTATAGTCACCCAAAATCCTTTCTTCTAGCTCTTTGAAATATGTGTAGTACATAATTGGTATCTATAGTCACCCTACTGTGCTGTAACACGCCAGAACTTCTTACTCCTAACTAAGTGTAACCCCATCTCTCTCTTCCCCCTACTCTCCCTAACCTCTGGAGAAAGTATGGTAACCACCATATATGAGATCAATTATTTAGATTCCATGTATGAGTGAGATCTTGCAATACTTGGTTTTCTGTGCTTAGGTTATGTGACTTAACATTATGATTTCCAGTTCCATCCATGTTGTCACACATGGCAGGATTTTATCCTTTTTATGGCTGAAAAGTATTCCACTGTGCATATTACCACATTTTCTTAATCTGTTCATTGGTTGTTGGGCACTTAGGTTGTTTCCATTTATTGGCTATTGTGAATAGTGCTGCAATAAACAGGGAGTGCAGAGGTCTCTTCCACGTATTAATTTCCTTTCCTTGAATATAATACCAAGTAGTAGGATTTCTGGATCATATGATACTTCTATTTTTAATTATTTAAGTAACTATTATACTGTTTTTCATAATGACTATACTAATTTACTTTCTCGCTAACCTGTACAAGGGTTCCCTGTTCTCCACTTCCTCACTAGCACTTGCTTATGGTTAGCGTTTTTGATAATAGCCATTCTGACTGGAGTGAGTTTGTGTTTTCCTGATTATTAGTGATGTTGAGCATTTCTGCACATACATGTTGTCCATTTGTGTGTCTTCTTTTGAAAAGTGTTTATTTGGGTCTATTGCTTATATTTTTGGGTAATTTGTTTTACTATTAAATATTCTGATACCTTTTATATTCTGGATATTAACCCTCTCTCAGATATAAATTTTATAAATATTTTCTCTCATTCTATAAATCCTTGCTCATTCCAATGTCCTAAAGCATTTCCCCTTTGTTTTCTTTTGGCACTTTCATAGTTAAGTCTTTCGTACATTTTGAGTTGATTTTTAGACTAGTTAGAGTTAGGGATCTGGTTTCATGTTCTTCTGCATGTGAATATCAAGATACCAATCAAATAGAGTCCCATGAATAACTTTTCAAGGCATTCTGTAAATTCCCTGAAATGATATGCAAATTATATTACTTATGTTGCTTATATACAATTTTGAAAAGAAAGTGAACAATTTATATGGATTTTATAAGAAGTCTTTGACCTCTGCTCCCAAAATGTTTAATAAGATTCAATGATGTAATAATTGAAAATCTATAGCAGTGGCTACCCTAAAGGAAATCTATCAGCCATCTGTTAATAGCTCTGTCAGATGTTTTTAAGGAGCAGTTTAACAAACTGTTAACTGTTAATGATTTTCATATAATGGTATCTTGAAAATGTGTAGCTTCTTTACAAGTAAATAACAGTGCTTACTATTATATTTCCTCTGATTAAAGGCTACTTTAGTTTAAACCATTATAAAATGTTGAATTTTACTAAGATAACATTAAATATTCCTCTTTCCAATTTTCAAGGATACTACCCACCACCTCCAACGGTACCAGCTGGTGTGGCTCCCTGTGTTCCTCGCTTTGTGAGGTCCAATAATGTTCCAGAGTCCTCCCTCCCACCTGCTTCCATGCCATATGCCGATCATTACAGTACATTTTCCCCTCGAGATCGAATGAATTCTTCTCCTTACCAACCTCCTCCTCCTCAGCAGTATGGACCAGTTCCTCCAGTACCTTCTGGAATGTATGCTCCTGTGTACGACAGCAGGCGCATCTGGCGTCCACCCATGTACCAACGAGATGACATTATTAGAAGCAATTCTTTACCTCCAATGGATGTGATGCACTCATCTGTCTATCAGACATCTTTAAGGGAAAGATATAACTCGTTAGATGGATATTATTCAGTGGCTTGTCAGCCACCAAGTGAGCCAAGGACGACGGTGCCTTTACCAAGGGTAAGTGATAATGGAAATAGAAATGCTACTGTAGTGTAGAAAAAGAGCCAGTGTATGGAGTCAAACCACCCAGACTCCTGACTTCTCTTAGTAATTGCTTGACTTACAAAAGTTACTTGACCTCCCTATACTTCAGTTTTTTCTTCTGTTTGGTAGAAATAATAGTACCTACCTCATAAGGCTATTGTGAGAATTAAATTAGAAAAACAAAGCCCTTAGTACTAGGCCTAATATATATGGCACATGCTCAATAAATATGTTCCAATAGGAAACTGATAGGAAGATAAAAAGTGATCTCAAATATAAGGACAGAGCCTTTTTTTTTCAGTATCTATGTATATACAAATGACTTCACTACTAAAAAGTGCTCAGATTTCACTTAATATTAGTTGAATAAATATTAAACTTTCTGTTAAGTGTGGAGAATAGACTAGGAGACTTTCCTGCTTTTTTTTTTTTTAACTTTATTTTTTTCTTGTCCCAGCAATATCATAAACTGTTTACATTATTTTCACAGAGCATAGTTGAATTTATTCACTACTCCCTAGATGATCAAGATTGTTTCTTTTATCCCCCACTTAGGAACCATGTGGTCATTTGAAAACCAGTTGCGAGGAGCAGATACGAAGAAAGCCAGATCAGTGGGCACAGTACCACACTCAGAAAGCACCTGTCTCTTCAACTCTTCCTGTTGCAACACAGTCACCAACACCACCTTCTCCTCTATTCAGTGTAGACTTCCGCACAGATGTAAGAAAGGTTTTAATCACTTGATTTGTGGGATCAGTCAAATAGCTGACTTCAAATTATTCAAATCAGGGCTAGCTATTTGGGATATTTTGCAGTGGTTTGGTGTGCAATTGAATTTAGTTCAATAAACAGTGAGTGTATAAACAGAATGAGTGTCAACATATAACAAACATACAATGGTTAGTTAAGTATTATGAGACTCTGAAGACCATTGAGGCATAGTCCTTTACCAAGAATTCAGGATCTTTTCAGCAGTATAGTTTTTATTTTTATGCTGTGCTTTTTGTTTGTTTTATTTGGTGATACTGATCAAACCCAAAGCATTGCATATTCCTTACCACTAAGGTGTACACCAAGACCCAGTTGATGGGTGCTTAGCATGCTGGAGGTCCTGGTTTTGACCCCAGCACCTCCCAAAATCAAGATTTATATGTGTCATTCATCGAATACTTACTCATTCCAGGCACTATACTAAGCATTTTCACAATGCTATTTTATTTAATTCTCACAAAAACCTTAAGGGGCAGGTATTATCCTTATTTTATAGATTAAGATTCCTACTCAGAGAAGGATCTTTCAGCCTATAAGTAGCTAGTATTTGTATCCCAGTCTTATCTGAGGCATTTTTTTTCTGTTCTTCACAAGAGGTCCAGAATTGCTTATTACATCACTGTTAATTATTGTTCTTGGCAATATAAAACAAGTTTTTTGTGCCAGGATGATTTCAGTTTAAACTGCTGTTTTTAGTACTATTATATTTAGAGAAAGATAGTTATTTTTTTTTAAACATTTCCTCTAGTTTACTCCCCACTCCCAGAGGTTCTGATATAAAATATTTTTTTCCAAGTCTTCTCATTTTAAATTTTAAACAAACACAAATTTAGAGAATAATGAACTCCATGTACTCATCATTACCCATCATCCAGCTTCCACAACTGTCACCTTAGCCACACTTGTTCCATCTGGATTTTGGGGGCAGAGAGTACCAGGGATTGAATTTAGGGGCACTCAACCACTGAGCCACATTTTGTATTTTATTTAAAGACAGGGTCTCACTTAGTTGCTTAGTGCCTCCCTTTTGCTGGGGCTGGCTTTGGAATTGTGATCTTCCTGCTTCAGCTTCCCAAGCTTCGGGGATTACAAGCTTGCTCCACTGTACTCTGCCCAACTGGATTATTTTGAAGTCATCCTAGATACAGTTTTTTTGCCCATAAATATTTCAGTAAAGCATGCAATTTTTAAACTAGATTCAAATTTGTCTCTCCAAACTTACACTTCCTCAAAGCAGATAAACATCTTAACAACAGAGCAGTAGAACTGCCACTTGCTTGATAGAAAAAATATGTTTTTGCCAGGTTTAATGGCACATGCCTATAATCTCAGTGGTTTGGGAGGCTGAGACATGCGTATCACAACTTCAGAGTTATCCTCAGCAATTTTTTTTTAACTATTTTTTTTTTAATATTTATTTTTTATTTTTTCGGTGGACACAACATCTTTGTTTTGTATGTGGTGCTGAGGATCAAACCCGGGCGGCACGCATGCCAGGCAAGTGCGCTACCGCTTGAGCCACATCCCCAGCCCATTCATCCTCAGCAATTTGGCAAGGCCCTACACAACTTAGTAAGACCCTGTCTCAAAATTTTAAAAAAGGAATGGGGAGGCTGGGGATGTGGCTCAGTGGTCAAGTGTAACTTAACACCTGGGTTCAATCCCTGGTACCAAAATAAAAAAGAAAAATATTTTCATTTTTTTATGTACTGATTTAGGAAATAAGTATTTTCCTGAGATTCAGATCTGTTATCAGCTAGCAAGATGACTTGGAACAAGTTATTTTAACCTTTTATTTTTATTTTATTTTATTTTTTTATTTTTTTAATGTGGTGTTGAGTATCAACATCACATCAGTACATCACAAATGCTAGGGAAGTGCTCTATTACCACTGAACCACAACCCCAGCCCCTATTTTAACGTTTTAACAATTCTTACAAATTTAGTATTCTGGTCCCTTAATGTTCTTTATAGTACCTTTAAAATTTATTCTTCTCTTTTTCTAGCTCTGGAGCCACATTTGAATTCCTTCTGTTCTTTATATAGTACTGTGTGGTTTATCAGTTATGTTCCTTTATTCACACATGTTGTTTTCTTCTTAAGAAAATTATAAACTTTAAGACATGGACTGTGATCTCTGTGCCTATGTATTTATTTTCTTTTGCCTTTTAAATTTTTTTAGCACACTCTGTTCCATGTCTGCAACAGATTATAAATATTTATTGATTGGTTTTGATAATATTGGAGTTTCTTCTCAGCACTTAAAGGACAAAGTAAAAAGAAACTGTGCTGTTATTGAAAGTACAATTGTTAATTTAATAGTTACTTTATATTAGTTAGAAGTTTGAAAGTTTAAGTTTCATACTGTCTTCCTTTTTTCTCCTCCTCTCCCCAATCAGTTCTCTGAGACTGTGAGTGGTACAAAATTTGAAGAAGATCATCTTTCCCATTATTCTCCCTGGTCCTGTGGTACCATAGGCTCCTGCATAAATGCCATCGATTCAGAGCCAAAAGATGTAATTGCTAATTCAAATGCTGTGTTAATGGTATGATTTTTCTGGGGTGGGAAATTTGGGGGTGGGATAGATAATGCATGTTGACTCAAGTTTTAGAATGAATGGTTTTATCTTCCTGTTGCTTTGTAGTTCTGTAAGCATCAGGGTTATATTTAGGTAAGTCTGAAATAAATTGCATTTAATGTTTAAAGTACATGAACAGTTCTCTGGTTTAGTATAGTTGTTGGATTATTATTGAGATCTACAGCAGGTGTTAAATTTACCAAAAAGCAGCTGATTACAGATCTTTTGATAACGTATACTGTACCACTAATTCAAGTAATTGCCAGCAGTCTTTTATTGATATTCTTTGGTTCATGCAGGACCTGGACAGTGGAGATGTTAAGAGAAGAGTGCATTTATTTGAAACTCAGAGAAGGACAAAAGAAGAAGATCCAATAATTCCCTTTAGTGATGGACCTATCATCTCAAAGTGGGGCGCAATTTCCCGATCTTCACGCACAGGTTACCACACTACGGATCCTGTCCAGGCTACTGCTTCCCAAGGAAGTGCAACTAAGCCCATCAGCGTATCGGGTAATTCATTTAATTAATATTTAGCTTGATATATTCTAATCTCTGTACTTTTATTCCCCAGTCGATGAGACCAATAACATTTCCTTCCATTTAATAATCATAGTAAACTTAGATTTAAATGGTTTAATCAGGATCTTGTAGCTAGTGGGATAAAATACACATCATTTTTGAAAAGTATAATTCACATCTGTACACTGATTTTTCATATTTCTATTCATTGTTTCTATCTTTCTATAGATTATGTCCCTTATGTCAATGCTGTTGATTCAAGGTGGAGTTCATATGGCAGTGAGGCCACATCATCAGCGCACTATATTGAACGGTAACATTACTCTTAATTCTTTAGGATTCTCCATTGTCAGACTTGTTTGCATCCTCAGAATATAAAACCTACCCCGAGTTGTCCATAAAATATGCTTAGCTAATTTGAGCTATGTAATAAATGTCTGAAGAAAAGTTTACATTGGGAATATTGACTGAAAGTTTGAGAGTTGGTCAGTCACATACAGCATATTATGGTCATTATTGCTTTGATTGCTGCATGTATTTCATTTTATTACAATAAACGTATTTCTCTTTAAAGGGATAGATTCATTGTTACTGATTTATCTGGTCATAGAAAGCATTCCAGTACTGGAGACCTTTTGAGCATTGAACTTCAGCAGGTAAGCTCTATATAACTCAGTTTTGATTTTTAAAACCTAGGATGATGATTGAAAGCTCTAGTTAGCAGCTAAGTTTGTTTTCCTCTCTTCTTGTGTAGGCCAAGAGTAACTCATTACTTCTTCAGAGGGAGGCTAATGCTCTTGCCATGCAACAGAAGTGGAATTCCCTGGATGAAGGCCGTCACCTTACCTTAAATCTTCTAAGCAAGGAGATTGAACTGAGAAATGGAGAGGTAAAGAAACTGAACCTCTGGGCTGGGGGTGTAGCTCAGTTGGTAGAGCTTGTCTCACAAGCACAAGAATAAAAACACAGAGATTAGAATATATCAGGCTAAATATTACCAAAAAAAAAAAAAAACAGAAACTGAACCTCTCAGCTTCATGCTATTTGCTCTCTGCTGCAGCCCATTGGTTTATACCATTATTTTAGTGCATTTTAGTGTTCCTTTTTCTGGTCGACTATTGATTACACTTAAAATTTATAGTAAAAATGAGATTGTAGTCTTAGATTTCCTAACTCATTCTTTAGTTAAATTATTGGGATTCCCACTTTAAATTAAAGGGACACCCTACAGATATAAAATTAGTATTTTTCTTATTTACAGAGTGATTATACTGAAGATGCAGCAGATACTAAGCCTGATAGAGATATTGAGTTAGAGCTTTCAGCACTTGATACTGATGAACCTGATGGACAAAGTGAACAAATTGAAGTAAGTGCCACAGTTACTTAGAAGGCTTTGTTCATTGGAAATTAGAAAGTATAAGTTACTTTGATTCCAAAGGATTAACACTTTGTTTTCCTAGGAAATCCTGGACATGCAACTTGGTATCAGTTCTCAAAATGATCAGTTGCTGAATGGAACTGCAGTTGAAAATGGGCATCCAGTCCAGCAGCACCAGAAGGAGCCACTAAAGCAGAAGAGACAGAGTTTAGGTGAAGATCATGTGATTCTGTGAGTGTTAGACAGAAAATTCATAACCAGTGGGCACAGGGCATGAATACATAGAGAAATAGCTACTGTATTAGTTTCATTTTTGCTTCATGTTATGAGAAAAGAACTTTATATAATAGGGTAGTGATTTTTGATCAGTCTGGATTTTTAGGGGAAAAGGTGAATTTGAACTAACAGAGTAGTCCATTGTAGTAACATGAAACTTGTTTTTTTTATCGGGATAAAAGTTAGTTTGTGCTCCAATACTAGGTTAGTCTTCAGTTTGGCCATGCTTCTAGGCTACAGAATGGAGAATTAGAACCTAAATGAAGTGTTTCTTGTTTTTAAAATCATTTTAAAATTTTCTTGGATACCATATTGCCATTTTGTATAATTTCTGCCCAAAATATGAGTTTAATCTTGAAACTGACAGTTTCTATGGCCTTAAACTAATCAGTATTTTAATTTTTTATTGTATTTTTTTGGAAAGTGGGACTTTTTTTAATGATTTCTGATACTTTTTATTGATAAAGAAGACTTGCTTTTTGCTAGGGAATCTTGAAAGTTTGATATAAATTTCATTAAGCCTATATGGTTATTCTTAAAAAGTTTTCACTTAAAGCTAATTTGTTTTCATTGTCATTTATTTTCTCTCAGGGAGGAGCAAAAAACAATTCTGCCGGTAACTTCTTGCTTTAACCAGCCACTTCCAGTGTCTATTAGCAATGCAAGTTGCCTCCCCATCACCACATCGGTCAGTGTTGGCAGCCTCATTCTGAAAACTCATGTTATGTCCGAAGATAAAAATGACTTTTTAAAACCTGTTGCAAATGGGAAGATGGTTAACAGCTGAAAGGAGGTTCATCTTTCAAATTTGTGACCACACCATGGAAGCATTTACACTAGCTTTTTATATATATAATATATATTATATAATGTATATTTTTTTTAAAAAAAAGATATTACTGGGGGCATCCATTTCCTGTGGACTCTTTGATACTTCAAGCCCTCTTGCATTATTAGCATTATGAAAAAAAAAAAAAGAAAATTTACTTTACTAGGGTAATACGTTCACTTTCCAGAAGTGATTGGAATTTGGACAACATTTAACTTAAGCTTCAAGCAGCTTTTTATGAGTTTGTAGCAATCCGGTGCAGTAACTGAGCCATTTCCTACTTAAATGGCTTCTATAGAAAATTAACAACTCAGTTATTAAACTAGCAGGATCCTACAATGATACATCTAGTGAAAGTAGACTTACTTAACTTATTTATTTCTATTTTATGTTTCACTGAGAGAAATTTCCATCTCATTCCAGCTGCTTTATTTATCTTTTTCATGGGACTTTGCATGAATTTTTTTTTTCTTTTTTCTTTTCTTTCTTTCTTTTTTCTTTTTTTTTTTTTTTTTAATTTTGAAGAGTGGAGTTAGACTTTCTTACCATAGAATTTTACAGGGTTATATACTAGCTTTCTTTACTGCATTATATGTAGGAGTGTGGTGCAGTGCTTTTATCTGTAGCATTTAATTTTTTTGATTTTCCATTTTTCAAAAATAGTTTCTGCTTTATTAATATTTACACACAGGCTACTTGTTGAAGTAATTAATTAAAAATATAACCAAGTGCCTAAGTCTTTCAGCTGATGTACTAGATATTAAATTCTCCTAAGTTATGCAGAATCGTTTTTACAATTTTGATAAATTATGCACTAATGTAATGGCAGTTTTTTAAAATGCAGATTTAAGCCTGTACATTATTGAATCTGATGACTTGGCAAAAGAATCAGGTGCTTTCAGCTTTCTTGAGAAAACCCTGTATGTAGCGTTTGCACTGACTAACAAGATGGTATTGCTGGGTTTTTAATTTAAAATAATTAATTTGGATGTTCATTGCATTATCTTGGTTAAATATTGTTTATTGTTACTTCATGTTGGGGTTTTAATTTTCCTTATTTTCTGACTGTTAGGTTGATAAGACTATGAACCATGTATAATAGAACATTGGCTAACATTTACTCATACTTAAAAACATGAATAATATCTGCCCTGCCATAATGTGACTGAAATTGTTTTGACTTGGCATCTGAAAGTATGCAGTATGTTCAACCAGCCGTGCCTCAGATTTGTAGGAGGTATTTTATTGAAACATAAATTTCAGTCAACATTTGAAAACAAAAGCTGGGCATTCCTTCCTGGTGATCTTGCCTATAGTTTGTCTTTTTGTTTTTCCTTCATTTCTTTAAGATTAGTTTGACTTTTATTATTATTTTTTTAATTAACTTCTGTGAAGTTGTTTACTCTGAAAATTGTACTGGAATATTTTAAGCCAAGCTGATCTTTCACCAGGTGTACTGTATGTAAGGGCTTTTCCTGCTAGCAAGATGCTTAAACAGGATCATGTTATTGGTCGTCTGAGCTATTTAGTTATTTTACAAAACCACAGCATTGTATCAGATAAGATTTTGATAAAAGTTTTGTGCACATTTCCAGGGGTGGGAGGGTTGACATTTCCCTGAAATTTCTTGATCAGAATGAGTAAATACTGGTGTTTGATACCTGTCTTAATGAACATGCTCATAAGGTGACTGATAAGTTGTAAATATACCTGAGAAACAAAGGGGTAGTTTTGATATTCTGGTGTCAGTATGGAAGATCTTACACATTTATTTAATACTCAAATGTATGAAGATGTTTGTTTGTAGCATAACAGCACAGTAGCCTTGACTTAATTTCCTTTGGTTAGTATTATACCTTTTTGCCATGGCCAGTGCTCCCCATCCCTACAAAGACATTTTATTTATTTCACTCTATAATCTGAAATGAATAGGAACAAGAGTTTTAAACCATGTTATTACATTAACTTATTTCTGACATTATTAATTAGCCTAGGATATTACAGGAACATGATTGTTATATAATTTATATCAGAACCTTTCTATAAATATTACATTTTAAATGCTTCCAATGTACTTTATTTGCTGTTTGTAATTCTAAAAAGGATATGCAAACCAGTCTGTCTATTTCATGGATATTTAATAGTGAGATCTTCCATGTTGAAGGTAATGTATTTTTTTTTAAGATTTTAAAATTGCTATTTTGTTACAAAATAGAGACCTATTAACAGTTCGAGAGCTCCTTATGTGCCCTCAGGGAAAGAACCCTCTGTGCAACAGAACTACACAAAACATCTTCAGCACGTTCTGAGGGTGAATATATACTACATAAATTGATCTTGTGTATTTAACCTTATCTTTTTAATTTTAAAATTGAAATTTTGAAACTTGGTTGTGCTCTGCTGGAGGGGGTTGGGATAAACTGCTTAGGTGTTTGCCTACTTGTCCAGTAAATTACATTTGCATCACTGTATGTATATACCTGCCACCTTATTGGTATGTCACAGAACATTTATATTAAAATAATGCTTGTCTTGCAGCAGGTGATCCCATAAAACATAACTCCCTATTCTTAATATGTTGCTCTCTTTCTCATTAACAACATAGAAATTGTTTCTGTGTTGAGATTATTCTGCTTTGCATCTTTCTGTATGTGGTGGCCACCTTCTGCCTGTCATGGTGGATTTTAATGTGAAGTAAAGCCATTGGTTTCCTACCACTTTAGAAGAAAAGAGTTCATCTAATCTTTCTTCAAAATGGTACCTACTGATGTCAAAAAGGAAAATTGTACAGTCAGACCTAGAGTGTGACTTAACATTGCGGACCAGGGTCATTTGACTCTTTTACCAACATGTTGTGATGTACACATATTTGGAATCAAAGACTACAAAGCAACAGGAGAGAAAATTTTATAATGTTGGTAACTAAACTCTGTTGCCAATCAGGAAAAAGCAATCTGAGGTCTGGAAATCAGGAAAGTGGTGGTTTCTTTCTTTTTTGTGTTTTTCTTTTTTGAATTTCTAAGTCTCATTCCAAAGTCCATTTGCCTCATTTAGATGCTATGGATGTAGTATCAGTAGTTCTTTTTTTTTTTTTTTTTTTTTTTTTTTTTTTTTTGTGTGTGTGTGTGTGTGTGTGTGTGTGTGTGTGGTCTCATTTCATTTTATGAATTCTGAGAAAGTTATATATGTATTTCTTCCTAGTTGGTACCCAAACAAATCAGATTCCCTTGCCTTTGCTGCAGTGACTTACTTTCAATGCCATATGATGAACCAGTGTCATACATGAAAAGTTGTGCATTGTAATTTTCAAGAAAAGGTAGTTCATTAGGCCAGTGACACTGATTTTCCTCCTCTGTTAGGTCTTTAGTAAGAGAATAGTAATTGAAACCTCACATACTAAAACTGAAATTGTCACTCAGATTTCAAAGTGGTGTTAAGTATATAAGTAACATTCCAGTTTTACCTATTGGCTTGAGAAAATACAAAATGCACAAAAATTCATAGGAATTTTAAATTGAATCATTTAAACATTTAAAAATATATATTCTAAAAACAATCTGCCTTGCTTTTGCATTTTGAATGTTAAAGCCCATGTTGTCTCCTTAACAGGGGTGGAATTTGTAACAGTCAGATTCTGTGAGTGATTTCAGTTTTGAATCTGAGTATTTCTTCCCTAGCTTCTTTAAGTCATTTTCTGAGCAGGCTGTCACCAGTATTGGTAACTGATCATTAAAGGGAAAAGTTGGATTGCAACTATGTATTAGTTTCCTGGAAGAACTTTCTTGTGTTTTAGTGAATGAAGAATGTTGATGGGATCACTTACTGTATGTAACTCCTACATAAGGACCCCTTCTGTAAGCAGAACACAAATGAGAGTGCTCATGGAGTATCCCATTTTCTGGATAAATAAGTTTGCTAGTAACTTCTTTATACTAGCAGTTTCTTTGTATCCCTTTGCTGGCAAGGGAATATAAGGAGTCAAAACCACAGATTAGAACACCCCACATTTGAGTGGAGATGTGTGTTTACTCCAAGAGCAGTTATTCCCCCCAAGTCCGAAACTAGCAGTTTGTGTGTGCACAGGCGCTTGTGTGTGTGTGTGTGTGTGTGTGTGTGTGTGTGTGTGTGTGTGTTGGGGTTTCGTTTTTTGTTTTTAACATAAAATTTAAAAAATATCCCCAAACCAGTGGAAAACAGACACTGGCTGCACTTAGTACTGCCAAAAGCCAAGGTCATTTGCACATATTCCATCAACCTGTCAAGAATTAGGCCTCACTTTATAACCCAAGGCATGGAAGTGCATGCATTCTCTTAGCTGGGCAAACAATTATACTGTAGTTGTGATACAACACATGTGGCTTTTATTTGTACTGCACATATCCACTGTACAGCCACTTGGGAGTATCGTGGTTAGCTTGCAGCAACTGCTGTCTGCATTTATACTGTTTATTGCATATTCTTTTCCCTGGAAGTGAAAGAGAAATGTTTTTCTTGTTGCATTGATTACACTTTATAAATTTGCTTAGCTGGAAAGTTTGGGAAAAGAGGCCTGTTTGTCAATTGTACAACCGATTGTGAAGCTCTAGTGTGAATATTTTTACGTCTGTATTAGACATTTTCTTTGCAAATCTATTGTTCGATTGAAATGTAAATGAAATTAAAGATGGTGTACACCCATCATGTAAAAAGCAGGCACCATCTCTAAGATGGATTTAATGCTCATTTTTAAGGCATATACTCAGCTTCTATTTAAAACTATAATTTAAAATAATTCTGTACAATGAAATGGGGAATATATATGGGAATAAATTCTATTCCATTTATTTCAATTTGAATTTCCAAATTGTAATGTTTCCCTTTGTGCTATAGGAATAGGATTAAATGGGGGAAGGCTAGGATTTATAAGGCCTGTATATGGGGGGAGGGCAGAGATGGAACAATGAGGGTTGTGATGATAGTGAATAGCAAAGAGTGAATTCTGTGTGTTTTTGCTGTAGCACTGAAGTGAAGAGATAATTAGCTTTGGCTGTTCACAAAATAGAGCATCATGATTTTCAGTGTTTGAGAGAAATTTGATGGAAAAGTTTGCAGTACTTGACATGTATTTGCATGCACAAAATAAAATTATTTGTCCACCTTAAAAGTTGTTTATTGTCAATGTTAAGTTTGTGGTATATTTAATTGTCTTAATTTTCTTGGTTTTTTTGGCTTAACAAAGCTACCAGAACACTCCTTAAGTGGGGATTTAAATGGTCACCTGCAGGACTGGGGATGTGGTTCAGTACTAGAGTACTTTCCTAGTGTACATGAGGCCCTTGGTTTGATCCCCAGCATCATTTTACATATATATAATATTATATATATCTTTTATATATATACATATAAAAACACACATCCATGTGTCATTGGGAAGGATCTGAAATGAATGAGTACACCCAAGGAGGCAAGGAGGTTGAAATATTCAATTCTATTTGTCACTGCATTTAAAATAGAGCACTTTCAGCCAGGTACAGTGCACATGCCTGTAATCCCAGTGGTTTAGGAATCTGAGGCAGGAGGATCACGAATTCAAAGCCAGCTTCAGCATGAGGTGCTAAGCAACTCAGTGAGACCTTGTCTCTAAGTAACATACAAAATAGGACTGGGGATGTGGCTCAGTGGTTGAGCTTCCCTGAGTTCAATCCCCCCACCAGTAACCCCCCACCCTACACCAAGAAACAACACAAGGATGTAGATAATCACTGAGTTTGCAGTCAAGATGTCAGAAGTATGAAGACAATTCTGTGGATTTCAGAATATGAATAGAGAATGGCTTGAATGAATCTAGACAGCATTTCTACTGGGCCTTGTGTAATTTTATTCATATGCTCATCTGATATATTTTAAGCCCCTGTCTGTGCTGATCATATAGGTTATTAAGGTGAATGAAACATGAGCCCTTTCTAAAATGAAGTTTTTAAAAATAGAAGCATGAGGTTTTTTCTCCAGAAGCTCATAGAAAGACATTTCCCAAGCTTCCAGAGATTGATTCTTCTCTATGAGATGACTTCTGAAGATTTTGAAAACTGAATAACATTTCACTGAACAAATGAGAGAAGAAAGCCTTGCTTGTATGGCAACCCATGTGATTTTAATAATAATCCTTCTCTATCAATATTATAATACCTGTTTTATACTTGTTAATAGATGTTACGTAAATTGCCAAGATTCTGTGACTAGAAGGTAGTGGAGAGTCAGATTTCTGATTCAGGTCTGTCCTTTTTCTACCTCCAAAAGAAGTCGTGATTGTGGTTGGATCCTATTTTTGCCTAAGTATTTACAGTGAAAGGGGTTTAAGGAACGTTGATTTACTGAGTGATGATATAGCTAACCCTTAGAGCACTTAATTTGTTCCAGACAGTTCTAAGTGCTGTAGTATATTATCACTTAGGACCATTATTGTTGCCACTTGCAGGCGAGAAAACTGAGGCAGAGACCTTGGAGAATTTGCCCATGGTCACATAAACAGAAGATGGATGGGGAGTTCTTTGAAGGACATTGACTACCATACTCAAAAGAGACTCTGAGGGAGTTTTAGAAGTTGAAGAGTTTTTAGTAATAAAAAGATCACTTGGGCAGTAATGTGAAAGGTGAAGTTGGAGATAGAATAGCAGGGAGGCCAGGTCAACAATATATAAGCAAGAAGTGTTGATAGCATAAGCAGGGATGGAGGAAAAGAAATGGAATTGAAAGTAGGACAGAGCATTATCTTTGGGTTTGGTAATGTAATTCCATATACAAAATTCCCTTTGTATATAGAATTACCTCTTGATGTTCATGTTTATGTTTTCCTCCCTTTCAATTATCATCTCTAAATACTAGAACCACTCTACAATTCTGACATTTTGAAAGGTGCTCAATAAATGAAATACTGTCTATGGGCTTTGAGATTGGCTTTCCCCCCAACTCGCTATCATCCTTTGATATCCATCCACATTTTTGCATGTGTTTGTTCCTTATACTGCTTAGTATTCCCTGGTATGGAGATACCATGTTTTTTTTTTTTTTTTTTTAACATTGACACATTAAAGGGTCAGGTTTCAGGGGGTTGAATCTAGCTTCATGATGTCTGCTGTCAGCAAGTTGACTAACATCTAGGAATGCCATACCCAAAGGCAGAGCAAGAGAAGGGGACACACAAACGACGTTTCCGTGGAACATTCTATCCCAAAAACAGGGCAAAGGGGTAGTATTACCAGAAATAGGTGAGTGTAGCTCAACTCCCAGGGTGACACACCTACATCTGAAGACACGCCCTCAACTTCCTGGACGGGGGGCCTTTTGCTTCAGGGTCAAAGCCTCTTGCTTCAGGATGCAAGGAGAAATAATGCCAATTTTGCCAAAACTGTTTCAGAAAGTGGAAGAGGATGGAACTTCCAAATAGTTTTATTAGGCCAACATGAGAGCAGAACCAGACAATATTACAAGGAAAATTTCAGATTAATATTCCTAATGAATAAAGATGTAAAAATCCTTAAGATGTTATATGATAAGCATTTTAATATATAACACATACATATACATGATATATATGTATTATACACACATGCAAATAAACATGAAGTATAATGCAAGTTCAAATAGAGTTTATTTCAGAATACAAATTTGGTTTAGAATTTGAAAATCTGTGAGAACTTGTCTCAAAAAGGACTAAGGATATAGCTCAGAGGTAAAACACTCCTCTAAGTTCAATCACTGGTACCTGCCACCCCTCCCAAAAAAAAACATTAGAAAGAAATTTAGAGCTGCGTGCAGTTGTGCACGCCTGTAATCCCAATGGTTTCAGGAGGCTGAGACAGAAGGATCACAAGTTCAATGCTAGCCTCAGCAATTTAGCAAGGCCCTGAGCAACTTAGTGAGGCCCTAAGCAACTTAGTGAGACCCTGTCTCTAAATAAAATGTATTTTTAAAAAATGGGATGTGGCTCAATGGTTAAGCTCCCCTGAGTTCAATCCCTGGTATCAAAAAAAAAAAAAAAAAAAAAAGAAAGAAAGAAAGAAAAAGAAGATGAAAGGAAATGAAAAGAGGGAGCGGGAGAAGAGAGAGGAAGCGACAAGCCATCTGGACAGTCCTCATACTACTTGATATCATTCAGAACCACCTCTCTTTAAAAAAAAAAAAATCTCTAGACCCTTTATACAGTCATATATCACTTAAGAACCTGGGATATGTTCTGGGAAATGCATTATTAGGGGATTTCATCATGCAAACATCCTAGAATACACTAAGAAACTAAGAAGGCTGTGATGTCACTAGGTGACAAAATCTTATGGGACCAGTTATATGCAGCCCATCATTGACAAAGATGTCATTATTTGGAGCATGCTTGTACTTATATTTAATAATAATGATCCAGAGAAAAGGACAAATTTGTTCTAAATTCACAAAAATATTAATGGAAAAAAAATGTTACACAAGAAAGTTGATGGAAAACTAAATCTTGTTTTCTCATATCATGTATATGAGCTCCCAGATAACAGATGAGAGGACCAGGTACACACAGTCAACCAGTCTTGATCAAACTGAGGATTGGCTGATCATTACCTCAGGATTGGTTGGCTGGAACTTGTGGGTGGAGTTAAGAAAGTTGAGGTAGCCTGGGGGATATTTTCATCACTTTACAAGATGTTTATCAGTCAGGCGTGTTCCTGGAATCCAAGGTGACTGACTCAGAGCAAAAAAGACAAATGCAAAATGGAGGTAGAGTTGCCATGTTTTTCATGTTTGCAGGCCCAAATGAAGAGTTAGTGTCTTTAGCAAATGCTGCCCTTAGGTTTTGTTACTATTAGGTCCGTGGTGGCGACTTAGAACAAAGCAGCCTGCGCCGGAAAACAACATCAATCAGATGCCGGCGGAAATGCCTGTCAATCAGCCAGATCTCCTGACTAACGCCTGTCAATCAGCAGGACCCCCGGGCCAATCCTGGAGTTCAGCCTGCTCCCCTAACCAACTCCAAGGGGCCAAGGGACCCTACAAACACCTTTTCCTGTCCCAAGCCCTTCCCTTTCTGCTGTAAGCCCCATAAAAGTCCAGTGCGGTTCAGCTTCCACCTGGTTTCTCCTCAGACCCTTCCCCTGTCCCCTCTGTGGGTCTGATCGAGTTCTGCCCCGGAATGATATCTCAATAAAGCCTGTTCAGCGGCCCTTTTAAATCTGCCTCCTTTGGTCACTGCCTTCCCCGCCTGATCTGACAGTTAGGATATTCCTGACAGATGCAAGAGAATTTCCCAACAAAGCCGCCACTGGTTAAGTTTCTGTATAACATACAATCAGAAGTCTAAATATATTAGAAGCAACACCAATGAAGGTGTTGGGAATAGCAGATATTATTAACTACAAAAAAAAATCATTCCTAAGCTTTAGTACATATAAGCATTTAATATCTACCTCCCAGTATAAATATGCTTGAGATCATACAGTCTTGGGGCTGGTTGAAAGAGTGTTCAATTCAGCTTGAATGCACAAGGCCCTGGGTTCAATCCCCAGCACCAAAAAAAAAAAAAAAAAAAAAAATCGTATAGTCTTGATATCCAATTTTATTGACTAACCCTGAGTTTTGATAAATCTTATTGTGTTCAAGTGATATCTGAAAGTAAATCACTTGAACCCAGCCAGGTGTTTGAGCCTGAGGAATACAGTGAGACTGGGAGGGAGGGAAGAAGGAAGGAAAGCAGGCTCTCAAAAGTCTCTTTTGATTGCATTTGGCCCATTCAGATAATCCAGGAGAATTTCCTTTTTGTGGTGCTGGGGATTGAACCTTTGTGCATGTAAGGTAAGCATTCGACCAACTGAGCCATATTCCCAGCCCAAATTTCCCTGTTTTAAAGTCAACTGAGCTGGGCAGGGTGGTTTATGCTTGTAATCCCAGTGGCTCACGAGGCTGAGGCAAGCAGATCATGAGTTCAAAGCCAGCCTCAGCAATTTAGCAAGGCCCTAAGTAAAGTCAGGGAGACCCTGACTTTAAGTAAAATATAAAAAAGGGCTGGGAATGTAGCTCAGTGGTTAAGTGCCCCTGGGTTCAATCTCTGGTAACAATAAGTAAGTAAACCAATAAATAATTATAAAGTCAACTGATTAATACCTTACTCATATCTCCTCTTTTGTCAGATAAGGTAACATAATACAATGGGTTATCTCATCATGTAACTATGAAAGGTCCAGTTCTGCTGCTGCACAGTGAAGCTAATAACGAGAGAGAGAGAGAGAGAGAGAGAGAGAGAGAGAGAGAGAGAGAGAGAGAGAGAGAAAGAGAAGAGTTTGATTGCTAATAAGCCAGAAAGTTGGAAGATAGAGGCTTTCACCCAAATTGCATCTTGCCAGGAGTCACAGGTGCAAAGCTTATATGGTGTTTCTGGGGAGTCCAAGTTTAGCCATAGCCAGGTGGCCTTACAGTGGTATTAAGGCAGTAATCAATTCTCTTGACATAGTTTGGATGTTGTCCACAGGTCACCAGGCATTCTAAACACTCCTGGTTCGTGTAAACCTAAAAAATGATTATAATTAGGAAGTTGTATGATTGGTACTGTTCTTTGATGTTTTCCTTCATTCTTCTTTTCAGGCAAGATTGACTTTACTGATTAATTATTTGGAGAGTAAGGCAAGGAGGAGTGTAGCAAAACAGAAACCATGAGAAACAAACTCTTAATGCTAGGATCGAATTAACCTACCTATCAGCTTCAATCATATTCTCAGTCCCAGGAATCTTCTTGGGTACCATAATTATGGCCTAATCACATCACAAAGCTAAGGTTATAGAGCAACCAATTGTCCAAAAATCTCAGGAGGGACAATCACGTATAGGAAGAGATGAAATTTGAGCACTTTCTCATCTGAGTTAGATGCAACCAGTAAGAACAGTTAAGAACTCAGCTAGTATAGTTGTCAAGTTCATGAAGGTCAAGTGCAGACTAGGAAGGCAGGGTAAAGTTACTGGAAGTTGCAGAAAGTAGGAATGGGGAAGGAGACATCTGTGCACCTTTGGGGGCTCTTTCTTTCCTTGCAGAAATCACATCAACTTGCAGAGAAATGATGAGAAAGGAGCCTAAGAAATACCATGGTTCTGGCCTGGGAAGAAGGAATAGTATTTGTTCAGAAGAGGCAAGACACTATGTAGATCCAGCTGGGCACAGTGGTACATGCCTGTAATCTCAGCAGCTCAGGAGGCTGAGACAGGAGGATCTCAAGTTCAAAGCCAGCCTCAATAATTTAGCGAGGCCGTAAGCAACTTATCAAGACCCCATCTCAAAATAAAAAACAAAAAAGACTGGGAATATGGTTCAGTGGTTAAGCATGCCTGGGTTCAACCTCAGTACCATAAAAAGAAATTACCTAGGGGCTGGGAGTATAGCTCAATTGGTAGAGTGCTTGTCTCTCAAGCCCACTACCCTGGGTTCAATCCCCAGAACACACACACACACACACACACACACACATACACACACACACACACACACACACACACACACACAAAAGAAAGAAAGAAAGAAAGAAACTACCTAAATCCATCTCCCTTTTTAACAAAAGCCTTAAAGCCTTAATTTGGGGTTGGGAGGAAGATGCTTTTAAGGCATAGATGAAAACTCATTACTTCTGGGAGCAAGGAAAAGAGTTAAAAACAACAACAAACAAAAAGAACAAAACAAAAACCTAAAAAATACTCCTGCAAGATTTTGCACTGGGCCCATAGCTACAGTAGAAGAAGAAGGATAGGAAAACCCTTTGGGATATATGTCTAAAACTCATAAGACCTGGCTAAGATTAAACTTTAACCAGAGAACAACAGAGAATATATCCCAATGCCACCATCCAGTACCAAATGAACAAGTTTAGAATAGCAAGTAACAGCAGAATACATTTTGGAGAAAAAAATGGGCAGTTTCTTTTCCTCCTCCTCCTTCCCCTCCTTTTGGCTTTCCCCTGTCCTTCGCCTTCTTCTCCTCCTACTTCTCTCATTCTTTCCCTCTGCCTGTCTTTCTCCTCCCACCAGCCCTCAATTATGAGGGCATTCAGGAAGCCTATGAAGAAACACATGTTAAACAATGAAAGTCTGCTAGCAACTATGCAAATTAGCTAGAAAGTGGATCTCTACTGTCCCCACCTCTAAGCTGAGACCTCAGCCTCCAGGCCAGCAACTTGACTGCAATATCATGATGTCAGGGCAGACCTTGAGCTAGAGTCACCCAAATAAGCCAACCATAGTCAGATTCCCAATCCACAAAACTATAAGATAATAAAAACTTGTTTTAAGACAGTGGTACTGGGATACTTTGTTACACAGCAATAGATAACTAATACAGTTTACTCATATTTCTTAGAACCTGTAAAGAAACCTGTATTAGTCAGGGCTCTCTAGAAAAACAGAACCAAAGGGGATTTATCAGATTGGCTTATATGATCAGAAGCCAGATAATCCCACAATGACTGACTTGAGACCTGTAGGAACAAGTAGATGCTCAGTTCAAGAAGATGAAGCCTCAGAAGAAAAGGGACCAAAGATGCAGCCCCAGTTCTAGATTGAAGGTCAGTAAACTCCCTGGAGAACTGCTGGTCCGAGTAAAGGAGCTAGAGTTCAATGTCCTCAGGATCACAGCCATAATGGAAGCACCCGCTCAAGAAGAATGGAGTTTGTGTCTGTGTTGGCTTGCTCCTTTTTCCAGCTTTTCTTCCATCCAGACTCCTAACCTATTGGATGGAAGGTCTTCCCCCTCAGTTTGCCCCCTCATATACCCATTATCTCTGGAAACACCATCATGGACATACCGAGCAGTCTCTGAATCTTAGGCATCACTTAATCTGATCAAACTGACAATCCAGATTAACTATCACAAAACCCAAGACACATTTTTTTTAAAATAATAAAAATTGGGATTCATAATATAAATTATGGTCCAATTATTTTATAATAAATTTATAGAGGAATCACATGATTTTAAAAGATAGGACTAAATTCAGACAATCATTAATACTTACTAAGACTCTCAGGATGATGTCTCTCAGATGGCCTCATTATGCTTACAACATCAAAATGTGACTTGTGTTTTGGACTTGGTCAAATGCTTTCCAAATATTTATTTTATTTATTTATTTGTTTATTTTTGGGGGGAGGGTGATGCCCAAGGGCAATTTACAACTGACCTATGTCATCAGCCCTTTAATTTTTTTTTAAATATTTTTTAAATTACACATGGACACAATATATTTTGTTTATTTATTTTTATGTGGTGCTGAGGATTGAACCCAGGGTCTCACACATGTGAGGCAAGTGCTCTACCACTGAGCCACAACCCCAGCTCTTTTTTTTTTTTTTAATTTTGAGACAGGTTCTCACTGAGTTTTTTAGGGCCTCCATAAATTGCTGAGGCTGGCCTAGAACTTGCGATCCTCCTTCCTCAGTCTCCAGAGTTGCTGGGATTATAAGCATGCACTTTCACTCCCAATTTTCCCAAATATTTAAAACAAATCTTTTAGTTGCTCACATTTTATAAATAGCCCCAATGGTAACAACTTAGCAGGAGAGGTCCAAGACTCTATTTAATTGAGTTGTGCTAGGATTTCTTCCCTGAATATAGCTTCCCATTCAAAATGTATAATCCTTAATTTTCTCTGTGACCCAAATACTACACAAAGCAACTCAAATTTTAGACTTAGCTACAAAAGTACAAGTGACCAAGATATTTATTTATGGGAATACTCCTCCATATCTTTTCATGACTTGATAACTCATTCATTTCTTTTCCTTTTTTGTTTTTCTCTGTGGTTCTAGAGATTGAAAGCAGGGAAGATCTACCACTGACCTATTATTTTAGCCCTTTTTATTTTTAATTTTTTCAAGGCTTTGACATATTATTACTCACTCACTCTTCGGCAGCAGCAGGTCAAGGTACAGTAGAAAGCTGCATTTTGCCTAAAAGCAAGGGGAACATATAGGATAAGTTTCCTGCCCACTGCACAGGTGAATTTCCTCAGATGTTTTATGAGTATATTACTTTGCTTTACAACTTACAGATCCTCAAGGGGCAGTGTCTCATGCCTGTAATCGCAGTGATCTGGGAGTCTGAGGCAGAAGGGCAGCAAGTTGAGGCCAGACTTAGCAACTTGGCGAGGCCCTAGGAAACTTATCAAGACCCTGTCTCAAAATTTAAAAAATAAAATAAAAAGGGCTAGGGATGTAGCTCAGTAGTAAAGTGTCCCTGGATTACAGGTCCTGTAACCTGCGTCCCCCCCCCCAAATTATTCCTTTAGTCAGGAAGTCATATAAAAATTATGTACAAAGTAATTTCAGGTTTTTCTCAAAATGTTTGTATGCACACTTTTTGCCCTTTTGTACTGATATTTAGATATTTAAAGGTTGTTATACTACCATTATCTAAAGTCAACATCCAATTGATGTTCCTGCATCAAAGACAGTGAAACCTCATGATCAAATCTACTTCTTGAAGTACTTATCATAACCAAAAAGTGGATAGGTGGCTAATTTATGTGTGTGCTGGGGATCAAAACAAGAGCTTGGCACATGCTAAGCATGTGTCCTACCATTCGGTTATATCCCAGCCACAAAACTGGATGTGATGGCTAATTTTGTGTGTCAACCTGACTGGGAAATGGGGTGCTCAGATATTTTGTCAAGTGTTATTCTACGTGTGTCTGTGAGGCTGTTTCTGGATGAGATTGACAGTTGAATCATTTGGTAAAGTAAACAAAGCACCCGGGTGTGGCTGGCCTCATTCAGTTAATGAAGGCCTGGCACTAGGAGCACATATTTAGCACATGCAAGAACCTAGGATTGATCCCTTGCAACACAGATATACACATACAACCAATGAATGCCTGAATAGAGCAAAAAACCTGAGTAAGAACTCCTGAGCCAATTCCTTATAATACATTTGGTGAGTGGGTGGGTGGGTGCCAAATCAAGTGCAAGGTTTTCTGGGGAATTCAGAAATAATATTGTTGTCTTTGATGACTTCAGCCAGCCAGCTCAAGGGCAGACTGCCTAGACTGATCGCTTTGCAACCTGCCAGTTAGTTCATTTGCTTCCTGAAAAATGCACATGATTCACCATGGCGTCTCAACATCCCACCTATCCACCTCTTTTTATAAATTCACCTTTTAAATTTCTTTTATCTTTTTACATGTCTTGACATTCACCTATTGACTCTTCTTCATATGAGTAAATAAATAGTTTACATATAATTTACTGCCTCCATGTTATTCTTTGACAAAAGTGAGTATATATAAAAAGAAGTTGCCAAAAGGCTAAAACTTGGGGCATTCAATTTTTGGAGGGTACTGGGAATTGAACCCAGGAACGCTTTGCCACTGAACTATATCCCTAGCCCTTTTTATTTTATTTTTTTTATTTAACTTGCCAAGGTTGGTCTTGAATTTGCAATCCTCCTGCCTCAGCCTCCCAAATTGCTGGGATTACAGGTGTGTGCCACCATGCTTGGCATTCATTGCTTTCTCTCTATGTACATAATAAATATTTGTCTCCACTTTTTAATGTAGAAGACCCCAGAATAATAAGTACTGTTCTCTGTTTTGTTTTGCTAAATAATATAAGTATGCAAGAATACTTACAAATAAACTTTGGAAAAGGACTTGCTGAATATGTATTTTTGCAACATTGATACATTGATAGATGGTTCTCAATGGCCACTCATAATATGAGTTGAATCAATTTGCACTTCTACAAACCAAGACCCTCCTCCGATCTCAGTGTGATCAAACTTTAGGATTTTTTTTTTTTCCGTATTGGGGATTGAACCCAGGGGTGCTTTACCACTGAGCCACATCCCCAGTCCTTTTCAGTTTTTATTTTGAGACAAGGTCTTGCTAAATTGCTTAGAGCCTCACTAAATTGTTGAGGCTGGCTTTGCATTTGTGAGCTTCCTACCTCAGCCTCCCAAGCTGCTGGGATTACAGGCATGTGCCACTGCTCCTGGCTTCAAACTTTTGGATTTTTAATAACTGAAAAAGCAGAAAATAGTATCTTAGATTATAAGTCCTTTTTTTTTTTTTGGTACTGATGGGGATTGAACCCAGGGGTTCTTTACCACTGAGATGCATTTGTTTCCCTTTTTATTTTGATTCAGGGTTTTACTAAGTTGCTTAGGGCCACACTAAATTGCTGAGGCTGCCCTTGAATTTGCCATTCTCCTGCCTCAGCTTCACCTTGGGATTACAGGTGTGCACTACTGTACCTGGTTTAAGAGTATATGTCCTTTTTAAAGATGAGAGCTATGAAAGCATATGAATATGCTGTAGGAAAAAAAAAAGCCTGATAATTCAGAGGGGAGAGAGAAGGGAAGTAATTTCAGGAGAAGAGTCCTTTACTAGGCTGAAGGAATGGGATTTACTTCATCAGTGATTCAATCAGTTGGTATAGATGAGGGGGTTTTGGTACAAGTTTGGGGAGCTAAACCAAGGGCAAGTCTCTTCTAATTGCTTTTCAGGTGAAATAAGATTGCAAGTCAGTTGAGCCAGGATAGGAGTAGAAGTTTTGAAAATTTGAGAGAATAGATATGAATTGCTTTTCTTGGAATGGGAGAGGAAACTGCTCAGGGAAATATAAGATTGTTGGGTGGCACTGAGGTCCCCTTGAGGATTATAGCACTAAAAGTGAACTTTGGTGGGGTGCTGTAGGTCCATGCCTATGATCTCAGTGACTGGGGAGACTGAGGAAGGAGGTGAAAACTTCCAGATTAGCCTCAGAAATTTAGGGAGACTCTGTTTCAAAATAAAAAATTAGAAGGAAAATGGCCCTTGGGTTTAATCCCCAGTACCTGAATGAATGAATGAATGAATGAATAAAAGAAGGTGAACTGTGAAGGACAAGGAACTGCCATGGATGAGAAAAGTCACTGCTTTAGGGAGAACTGAATAAAAGCAAATTAAAACAAAAGCATTTATTGAGAATTCATTTAACAAATATTTATTTATAAGGATCTCTTGTGCAGATCACAAGTATATTCAAGTCTGTTGGTCACACAAGCTGATTAAAGTAAGGCATTCATTATGCAAACAAAAGCATAAAAAGTCCCTATTGGACTCTTTAAATGAATAATTCTGAAATTTGAAGTGCAGTGGGGAAGAGTTTTCAGATTCTTTTTGACAGACTGAACTAACAGTTTCACAGAAAAACATGCACATACACAAAGTGCAGATAATTTCAGGTGGTCTTATAGCCACAAATTAAGAATACTCTCCCCTGAATTTACATCCCTATTTTATTAAAACTTTTTTTTTTTTGGTACTGGGAATTGAACCTGGGGGCACATACCCCTGAGCGGCATCCCCAAACCTTTTTATTTTTTATTTTCTGACAGGTCTCATTAAGTTGCTGAGGGTAGCCTCGAACTTGTGACCCTCCTGCCTTAGCTTTCCGAATAACCCTATTTTAAAATAGTATATCATTCTTGTATATTTTATATGATTCAATTTCACAAGACTTTTTTTTTTAATGAGTAACTTCATAGCTGTGTACTGGATATCTCAACAAAGGCAAAGAATTTGAAATAATTTTAGGTTTAACAAGACTGTTGGAAAAATAGGTTAGCGTTACCCTATACTCTTCATCCAGAATCTCGAAGGTTAACAAGATAACCGGAGTTCAAATATGGAAATTATTAATTTAATTCTATTAATTAATATTATGCAAATTTCATCAGTTGTCCCATTCTAATTCTTTTTCAGTCCTAGGATCCCAATCCAGGATTTCATGTTACGTTTACGTGTCATAGGCCTTGATTTTTTTTTTTTTTTTAGTTTTATTCTAATTTCTGACTTAATGGCTGTCATTTAATGTCTTTGACTCAATTTACTGCTCAATAGATGTAATGAAGCTGTTTAAAAATTTTTTTGGAATGGCTATGGAACTTTTTTGAGGGGAGAAAATATTTTTTCCTCGTTCAAAGCTGGGAGTATATATTCAGTTTGTGTGTGTGTGTGTGTGTGTGTGTGTGTGTATGTGTACGTCCAGAGCAAAACATAAACAGGACAAACAAGCGTATTAAAGTTGTCCAGGTAATTTGTCCTAAACTAGGACCTGTAGTTTCTCCCTCAGCCGCCGGGAGAAGCTTCTTCTAATTGGGCCGCGGCGTCCGCCATGACGCAGGAGGGCCGCCTCATTGGTCCGCGCAGTCAGGACTCCGGCAGCTTTTCTCTTGGGTGCTCTGGGCGCCGACCCACTTCTCTTCCTCTAAGTCAGCGCTCCGTTCTTTCTGGTGCCCGGAGCTGCTAGCCCAAAGGGATCCAGACTGAGCTAGTCCGGGTAAATGCACTGGGGTCAGCCGGGAGGAAGCGATGGGCGTGGAATCTGGGTGGAACGGTGGTTTGCGAGCCTCGATAAAACTGCCTGGTCTTCGAGTCTCCCACGGACCCCGCCACTTCCCTGCTCCACCTCTCTCCCGACCCCAACCTCCCCTTCGCCTTCTCCAGGATCTCCCAAGGCTTGGCGCACCCCTCTGCCGCCTTTCCGGGGACCCCGCCTCCTTCGCTCACCCCTCAACCGGCCCCGCCCCCTTGCGCTCTTTTCAGCAGCCCCGCCTTTTCTGCGCTCCCCTCTGCTGGCCCCACCTTCTCACCCCGGCCTCCCCATTGACCCCGCCCTCGCCACGTCTCATTGGTCCGCCCCTCGCCTCCTCCCTTACACGGTCCCGCCTCCCCTCTGCACCCTCCTCCGTCTGTGCTGTGAGCGGGCGCGGCTCCTTCAGGTCGCTCTCTACCCTCAGGCGGTTTTTTGTCCCATTCCTGGCTTGCCCACTTACCTTAAGTTAGGTTCTGCTCCTCCCTAGAACCTACACTTTCTCTTAATTAGCCTTGCTTCCTTTTGCACCATCCTCCCAGTCTGACTGTGGGGGTCGCGGGATTCAGTGATTCATCATCCTTTGGGGCATTTTGCTGGATGTTGGAGATAGGGATTAGTTGTTGGATGGTTCTTCTTTCCAGAGCTCTCTCAGCCTGTGGGAGAGAGTCATTTTGTAATGAAGTGTAACAGGCCCTGTGAGAAGTCTTCATGAAGACAGCATAATGTCGGGATGCTTTGAGGAAGAAATACTAAAGGGTTAGGCGTTTTTTGTTTTTGTTTTTCCTTTTTTAACTATTCCTGTTGGATCCTCAAACAAGCCTGTAAAGGGGCGAAACTGCACTTTCCCCCAAATGCCTTTGGCTACTTGTGATGCAGAACACTGGCTTTGTGGTCCTTTAAATACTTGGTTTTTATTAAAATCTTGGCATCGACACTAGTTTTAACTAGTCAGAATTAGTAGGGCTTTGGAGACCATCCAAGTTTGCAGTGAGACGGCTTGACTTAGGTTCGACATCATACTTTTAAAAAATTCATATATATATATATATAATTTATATTTATATTTGTAAATGGACATGATATCTTTATTTAATTAATTTTCATGTGGCACTGAGGATGGAACCCAGTGCCTCACACTATTAGGGAAGCACTCTGCCACTAAGCCACAACCTCAGTCCCCAGCATCACACTTTTTATGATCCCTTTTGAAGTATTTCCTGAGGATTCTTACTGAAGTTTTCAATTACTAATTACTTGGTAGGCAAACTGAAACTAAGCATAGATAAAATCACAAGTCAGTAATGTAAACACAGGTTCTACTTTGGAACAATAGATACTAGTACAATATTCAGAAGACAGTAACTCATCCCTCAGGCTACAGGAGTTAGGCATACCTGGGGCCTGTTACCACTCCACCACATTCTGGAAAGCTTGGGAAAGTAACTTCCCTTATCTGAACCTCAGTTTTACCTTCTACAAAAGAACATAATAAATTCTATCACTGTCATGGTAGGGATTTGTTGAGATTCTATTTAGGAAAAAAATAATTTTTAGGTTCCTATAGGATCTTAGCCCAAGTGGGTCCCCTATTCTTCAGATTCATGACTTCATGCTTAAGCCCACAAAAAGCCTGATATGTTGCCTTCTTCCAGGCATCATGACAACCCTGGATGACAAGTTGCTGGGGGAGAAACTGCAGTACTACTACAGCAGCAGTGAGGATGAGGACAGTGACCATGAAGACAAGGACAGAGGCAGGGGTGCCCCAGCCAGCAGTTCCATGCCTGTGGAGGCTGAGCTGGCAGGTGAAGGCATCTCAGTTAATACAGGTACTGGAAAGTCTTGAGCTCTGGGAACAGATTTTAAAATGTCTGTTAAGTATGTATCACTTAGAATTCTCCTGATCTCTCTAACTATCCCATTTCTATCGATAACCAGTGTTGGCATTCATTGTGTGTGCTTGTAGTCTTTTTACTACACAGTGCAGAGCAACAGACAATGAACAGATTGGCCTGGGTTTGAATCCTATTTGTCAGATTAATAGTTCGATAGGCATAAATCATAGATGTGAGTATATTTGTAGTATAAACTCCTAGAAATGGCATATTTATTTTCTTTCTTTCTTTCTTTATTTTTGATTGTTCTGGTCCTTGAACCCAGGGCCTCTTGAATGTTAGGCAAGTACTACCACTGAGCTGTCTCCAATTCCACTTTTAATTTAATATTGTTGAATTTCTGTTAATTGAGGTGGCACTAATTTATAATTTAACTGGCAGTACAATGTTTCTTATATTTTTCTTCCTGGGTTATCAAATTTTTTGATTTTTGCCATCCTGGTAGATGACAAATAGGTATTTTTTTTCCCCCCTAGAGATGGAATCTTGCTTTGTTGCCCAGGCTGTCCATGAACTCCTGGACTCAAGTAGTCCTTCTGCCTCAGCTTCCTGAGTAGCTGGGCCTGTAGGCAGTATTACTATACCAGACTTGTCATTTTTATGTAAACTAATATATTTGGAGAATCTTTCATTGCAGGGAATAGACTGCCTCATCTTTCTGAGTGTTACTTTATTTTCCCTGAACAGTGTTACTTTATTTCATAATTTCTTTAACTTGTTTCCTAATGTTGGGCATTATCTTGGCCCTTTATTACGAACTGTGCTGTAGCACACCTCTTTGTGTGTAGACCACTCTGCCCTGTGGCACTGATGCACTCCTCAAGAAGCTTTAAGGTCAGTGGACATGATCCTAAGGAGAAGGAGTGCTGTGCCGGGCGCAATGGTGCATGCCTGTAATCCCAGCAGCTTGGGAGGCTGAGGAAAGAGGATTGCAGGTTCAAAGCCAGCCTCAGCAGCTTAGCAAGGCCCTAAGCAACCTAGTGAGACCTTGTCTCAAAATAAAAAATAAAAAGGACTGGAGATGTGGCTCAGTGGTAGAGCTCCCCTGGGTTCAATCTCTAGTACAAAAAAAAAAAAAAAAGGAGAAAAAAAACAAGAACAAAAAGAGAAGGAGTGCTGTGGGGTAGGTGGAAATTTGATGCAGGTCTCTGCTTTTTGCAAGCTTGCCCACTGTGGCCTGTTATTCTGTGCCCAACTGCTTTGCCCTGAACAGATCATGGGTTCTGTCAGTGTTTAGAATATTAAGAAGGTTCCCTGCAACTGATCCAGCCAGTGCCAAGGGTTCTTCTCTCACACTGGTATGATACATGATAAGCACTGCATTCAGGAAAGGAGGTAGAGTTTTTTTTTGCCACCATGTTGTCAGCACATTCAGGTATGCTGGGGAGGCTAGAGATCTGGTTTCTCACAAATAGTAAATGATATCTGTCAAAAAAAAAAAAAATGAGTCCTAAAGGGTGATGAAAGGAATTAAGATAAAATTGCCTTCCATAAGGGTTCTAGGCTTCAGTTTCTAACAGGAGTGAGGGATTTTAAAAATGGCTATAAAACTCTTTCACATGCCTCCCATTAAGGTGTGAGGTTTATGTCTCCTGCCTGGAAACCTGGATAGACTGGTAACTACTTCAGATAATAAAATGTGATGGAGATGATACTATGTGACCACTAAGCTTGGGTCATAACAGGCAATGAGGTTTCTGTTTTGTCTACTGGAACCCTTGCACTGGAGCCACAAGCTACCAAGTTATATGTTTACCTATCCTGAGATACCATGTTTGGGGGAAGCACAGATGCATAGAGAGGACTCATCTATGCACTCTGATTGACATACCAGCTGAGCTTAGTGTGAAGACATTTCAGCTCAGTTAACAGACATGTGAATGAGACTCCTAATGAGACTCCTAATGATTCTAGTCCCAGCTGGCAAGTCCTCTTCATATTTTGAGTCTTTTTAGATGAGATACTAGAGAACATGAAGCAGAAGCAAGCCATTTCCCCTGTAGCCTCTCCTAATTTCTGACCCACAGAACCTGTCACCATAATTTATTTGATATTTTTTACTACTAAGCTTTGAAGCAGTTTGTTATTTGGCAGTTGTGTCCAAAATAGATTTTGATGATAGTGAAAGCCCCTCCTACTCCTGTAGTGGAAAAGTTAATGTCCTTGAGGAAAAAGCTTATCTGTTTATTTCAGTTCATGCCAAATAATTGTTTGTTTTTTTAAAAGACTAATGCTTAGCAGTGTAACATAAGGTAGCAGGTTTTATGCAGAATGCATTTGTAGTGGGGTTCTATGCACAACATGCTACAATGTGTATATTTTTTATATCATGAGAAAAACAGTATTAAAATAGATTAAATGAGTGGAAATTTTTAGACACAAATGTTTCAGTATGTGAAAATAAGGTTTTTATATTCTGTAAGACAACAGAAATATACAGTTGCAATTTATTATATGTATCAAGCACTGCTCTAGACACTTTACATCCTCTCATCCATTCATCTAACCAGCCTGCCAATTGATTGAGTCAGGGGCAAAGGGCAGATAGCTGATTATCAAAGAAAAAAATAAGCAGATAGCACTTCCCCATCAACCTGTTGCTCACACCTCTGGGGGAGGGGAAGGATTGCACTTTCCAACATAAGCCATCAGCCCCTGGGCTGCTCATTTCCTGCCTTTTGGTCATGTAGGCATGAGAAGAAAGGAACCTAAAATTTATGAAGGAGCAAGACATATCCACTCCCCTGGGCACCAGCTCTGGGTCCCCTCCTCTCTGTAGGAGTCTCCCCCCCCCCCCCCTCCCAGTTCTGTTTCTTAAATAAAATTTACCTTTTGCTCTTGCCTCGGTATTTCTTTTTTCTTTTTTCTTTTTATTGTTGGTTGTTCAAAACATTACATAGTTCTTGACATATCACATTCCACACATTTGATTCAAGTGGGCTATGAACTCCCATTTTTACCCCGTATACAGATTGCAGAATCACATTGGTTACACATCCACTGTTTTACATATTGCCATACTAGTGTCTGTTGTATTCTGCTGCCTTTCCTATACTCTACTATCCCCCCTCCCCTCCCCTCCCCTCCCATCTTCTCTCTCTACCCCATTTACTGTAATTCATTTCTTCCCCCCCTTTTTTTTTTCCCTTTCCCCTTACTTCCTCTTGTATGTAATTTTGTATACCAATGAGGGTCTCCTTCCATTTCCATGCAATTACCCTTCTCTCTCCCTTTCCCTTGCACCTCTCGTCCCTGTTTAATGTTAATCTTCTTCTCATGCTCTTCCTCCCTACTCTGTTCTTAGTTGTTCTCCTTATATTAAAGAAGACATTTGGCATTTGTTTTTTAGGGATTGGCTAGCTTCACTTAGCATAATCTGCTCTAATGCCATCCATTTCCCTGCAAATTCCATGATTTTGTCACTTTTTAATGCAGAGTAATACTCCATTGTATATAAATGCCACATTTTTTTTAATCCATTCATCTATTGAAGCTTGCCTTGGCATTTCGTGGGTGTTTAATCTTTAACACCAGGGGATCAAGGACCCCATCCTGATTTTCAAGACTGGTATCATAACCATTCGTCTAACCATTCCTCCTTCCTTCCTGCCATCCATCCATACCACCACCTACTCATTGATCTGTACATCTGTCTATTTGTCCATCTATCTACCCACCCACCCAGTCAGCCAAAAAGAAACAATTAACCAAAATTAAGTGAAAAACTCTTAGGTGTTAAATTTTATACCAGGCACTGGGCATTGAAAATTAAAGAAGATCCAGTCCCTGTTCTCACTTCAGAAAGTTCATAGGCTTGGAGAAATGCTTATAGCCTGGAAGTTTTGACATGTGCTGGAGTTTGATGTTTATCATGGCCCTTGGTTCAGTGTGGTTTCTGTCCTTATAAGGAGATCAGGGCTGGGCCCTTGGTTCAGTGTGGCTTGTGTCTATATAAGGACAGCTGGGAGGGCCTTGATTCAGCATGGCTTGTGTCCTTTTTTTTTTTTTTAATGCATTTATTATGTTTGTATTTTTTTATGAATTTCATGTAGTACTGAGGATTGAACCCAGTGTTTCACATATGCCAGGCAAGCTCTGTACCACTGAGCCACAACTCCAGCTTCAATGGCTTGTGTCCTTTATGAGGAGAGCAGCACAAGCTTTGATTCAATGTGACTTGCTTTGTTATATGATTATCTTCCCTCCTATTTAGTTGATGATTGTATTGAAACATTTTGATTCCCTTACCTCTCATTTTGGGTGTGCTCTACTAGAATTTCTTTGTGGTTCCCATGGGGGGGGGTCCTATTTAACATGAGAAAGACATGCCACTGTGATATAAATCTATAGCAACATGACTTCAGTAGTGTGCAGATGTGGCTGCTATAACTCTCCAGCCCTTCCCCTTCAGTTACTGATGTTACAGTGTTATATAAGGTATTTTTTTACTGTAGAATAAAAATGAGGTGTTTCGATACATTATTCTCTTATTTGTAGAAAACAACAGTAGCACTAGCTTTTTTAATTGTCATGAATTTGCTTTACCAGGGATTTTTCTTTCTTCATCAAGATCTGAGTTTCTATCTAATGTCCTTTGGGTTGCACAGGGCATATCTAGTTGGAACCAACTCCCTGGGCTGTAGTTTATTTCATTCTGTGGTTTGAATGTGTGTATCCCTCCAAAATTCCTGTTGACAGTTCAACATTAATGTGACATTGTTGACAGCTGGTTAGGCCAGGAAGCTCCCACCCCATGGATGGGATGTGCACATGAAGAGAGCTTCTCCAGCCTGTGCAAAGACTTGGTTTAGCTCCTAGCACTACTCTCCTGTGTGAGTGTGCACGTGCACGCCATACATCTGGGTACAATGATGTATGGCTGTGATTTCATTAGCTCTGTTGTCTCTGTGATCAAAACACCCAACAAGAACAACTTGGAGAAGGAAAAACTTCTCTGGGACCCACAGTTCCAGAAGTCTCAGTCAGATGGCTGACTCCATTGCTCTGCCCAAGTCCATCATGGGGGAAAGGCCCAATGGGGAAAGCTGCTCAGTTCAGGGCAGCAAAGGATCAGAGAGCCTGAGTGTGGAGATACGATGAGGTCTTTCAAAGCCACAAAGTTATTACAGATTTTCAGACTCAAAATGAAGAGACCACTGAAGTAATCTACAAATTTTAATTTCTAAACAAGTACATATTAGTCTCCATAATCCACTAAAGCAAATAATCTTCCAGAGTCCTTTCTTATTATTTTGAAAGTGGAAAAGGTCCTGGAGATCCAAAAGTGAGAAGACCTTTGGGGGTTGTGTCCAGGTGTGACTGGGTCATTTCTTACTCTGACCTCACAAGGAGCCATTGTGAGGAAATTTCAAACAGTAGATATATAAAAGGGTGGCTGCAGCTGTTTTGTTTTGCTTTGTTTTGTTTTTTGTCTGTAAGTACAGGAAGCTCTTGGTGGTGACCTGTCGGACTCCCAGATATTTAGCACATTTGGTGGTTGTTAGTGGCTTGTGGCTATGGTCTTTGGATATTGGCTTTTTGATTTGGGCTTTATTTTATTTTATTTTTGGTCCTTATTTATTTTTTTTTTTAGCTCGCATCCTTGTTCCAGTTTAGGAATGAGCAGTGAGAGTAGTTAGAGCAATGTAGTGCTGCAGGGGTGGGGCTCCTGTTAGGAGCCAGCCTCCATGGATGGACCATTATATGGTCCTGCAGGACACTGGAGAAGGGGGCTTTGCCCAGGTGAAACTTGCCTGCCATCTCTTCACTGGGACAGAGGTTGTGGTGAAGGTCCTGGCAAAAGTAGCCTCGAACTTTCCCTTCCTACCTGAACTGGATCTGATGGTGGCCTTGAACCACTGAAACATGATCCAGTTCTTCCAGGGCATCGAGACCATGTAATATATCTACCTTAACATGGAGCATGCAGGTGGGGGACAGCTATGGGACCTCATCCCCAAAGCTGATGGCATGCAGGAGGAGGAGGCTTGCAGACTATTTAGGCAGATCATCCATGCCATGCAGTACTGCCAGGACAAGGATAATGTGCATCCTGACCTGAAGCCAGAGAATGTGGTGGTGGATGCCAGTGGCAACACCAAACTCATTGACTTTGGCCTGAGCACCAGATTCATAGCTGGGAAGAAGCTGAATAGGTTCTGGGACACTGTCCTAATGTTGTTCTTGAAGTCATCCATGGGAAGGAATACAAGCACTATCCCCCGCCCACCAGACCTCTGGATCCTGGGTGTCGTTCTCTATGTTATGCTCACAGGGAAATGCCCATTTGAGGCAAGCAGCAATAAGCAGGTAAAGAAGCTGATCATACAGGGAATGTATGACATTCCCCCCTGTGGATTTCCAAGGGAACACAGAGCCTCATCAATGAAATCCTGACAGTGGACCCCATGCAGAAGCCCACCCACCTAGAGAGGTAATGGGGCACCCATGGTTGAGCCAGGGTGAGGAAGCTGCTTCACTTAGTCCTTATAGTGAGATACTCCCAAACTCCCAGATCCCATAATTACAAAAATCATGATCAACATGGGTTTCCACCCCTACAATACCTGAGTGTCTGTGGCAAGTTGAAGATTTGACATCACGATGGCTGTGTACCTCATGCTACAGTGCCAGAGAATCCAGGGGGCAGGCCCTGCGGATCCTCCTAGAGTCTGCCTTGAGAAGCATTGCAGTGAGCCTTCCCTTGCCCTCTGAGCAGCAGCAGCCTGAGGAGACCAAGCAGTCCTGGAAGTGCCAGTGTGCCTGCCATTCAGCTCTGCATCCTCCATGTGGACACACCTCCTCCCAGCCTAGCCTCCCAGTAGGACCCTGTGCCCAGCATCTCATCCTTCCAAGGGCAATCGCAGGACAGCAGCAAAGGCTGGAAGAGGCTGAGGAGGAGGATTGCCAAATTCATTCAACATCTGTGCTGCATACCTTGCTTTGGTTGCTAGTGTTCAGGAAAAGAGTGGCTCCAATGGAAATGCCCAGCCAAGACAGACAGAACTGAATGACAGCCGGAGGACCCTGAGCTCTTGGATTTGACATCATGGTGTGGGAGTGAGGTGTGCCTACTGGTTCAGGCTTCTTGCACAGATTCCAGGCCGAAGTTTATCTGTATCCACCAGGAGTCTATTATGCCCCCCACTGCAAAACACATCATAGAGACTTTTCCCTAGGACACTTTCTCCTTCTCTGCTCTTTGTCCTTTCTCTTATGCTTTGGGAGAAATTTATTCTGAATTCCTTTTTTTCACAGATTATATAATAAAATTGATGTTTCAAAGATTAAAATATATATATATGTGTGTGTGTGTGTGTGTGTGTGTGTGTGTGTGTGTGTGGTTGTTTTAGAGATGAGCTTCAGGGCAAAGGCTGGAGCTCACTGGCCATCCTCTATCCTCTCCTAGGCCTATACCACTGTACCTCTCTCTACTGCTCACTGTATATACTTGTTCACTTTGAGCCAGGGTAGACCGGGACTTACTTGCCTTAAGCCAAGGTAGACATGGACTTGCTCCCCTTGACAGAATATAGGCAGAGATGCTCCCCTTCAGCCAGTGTAGACTTGGTTCACTTTGAGCTGAAGGAATCCTTTTCCTGGTCTTCAGACCCCTCCCTGAAGTATGTGGGGAGGAGGTGTTGCAGCTTTGGGCAAGGCATTGGAGATTCCAGAGTGTTCTATGGCTTCATCTACATAATCTCATGTGCAGGAAGCAAAAGCTGGGCCAGTGGGCAGGGCAGGCCCCGCAGCAGCTGAGTGCTTCACCACATGCCATGCAGCCTCCACACCCAGCAGCTCTTTCTGGTCACAGCTAAAGGTCATGGAGAGCAAACACGTGGGATCTAGGGAGTGGAGATGTGAAATCTCAGGAATACTACTTACATATAAGCATAGTGCCTTATGTGGAATTGCTCTTATCTTTGGGTTCTATTGATAGTGAATTTTGTAAAGTGAAGTGAGCACAAATAAAAAGTAAGAGACACTTGGGTTAAAACTAGAGGTTTTGTGCACCTTCCAGCCCCTGGCATCTCTGCTCTGTGAGTCCCAGAACTTCTCTGGACAGCTTCTTCCTGCTCTTTCTTCCCTTTAGTGGTCAGAAATTGATATCTTTTAAACAAAGACATCCCATAAGTCATTTCAATAGTTTGCCCTTTTTCCTTGATCCAAGAAAAATGTTTTAAAGAAAAATACTCTATCATGCTGTTTTAATCACATGCATTATTTGTGTCAGGAGATAAAGGAATAAGTATAATCATGTTCATATAACAATAGATTTTCTCCAGTTAAATTTATCCAGAAAATTGCTCTCGATTTTATAAAATATAGATGTGAGAATTTTAGTTTTTATAGCATTTCAATAATGATTTGGGATGGAAGCATTTTAAATAGCTCTAAGTTTTATAGTTAAATATTGTGTGTGTGTGTGTGTGTGTGTGTGTGTGTGTTGCTGGGGATTAAACCCAGGGCCTTGTGCATGTGAGACAAGCACTTTACCAACTGAGTTTTATCCCCAACCCTTATAGTTCAATTTAAAAAACTTTTATAATAATAACAGGGTACTGTTAACAATTTTTGTTCATAGCAAAATGTTTCCAAGGATCTCCTGAAGAGTTGGTAAGAAGGTAGCCCTATCATGGGCTATGTGCTATTTCAGTTGAAAATGCTATGTGCTTATCAAGCCCCTGGTCATAGACATGGCAATTAACTCTAAAAATGGTAGAAGATTTTGTTTGTTGAGAATTCCTTATTAACACTGAAGACTCTGGAAGCTAGGCTAGAGCTACAATTCCTGCTTTAACTTCCTTGTGCCTCATTTTCACAAACATGAAAGGTGGGCAGTAGTAGGTCCCACAGACAGGACTGACTAATGGTTCAACTTAAGTTATAAGTTGGATATTGCTCAGACCCACGCTTGCCGCCATCCCACATGTTCATGCATATGTAATTAATGAATAAATGATGATTTACCATAACATGATTATACAATTTTCAAAGTAAGGCCTGGTTTTTAGGAAAGTATTGAGTTTAACTAAGGCTACCTTTATGTTATATGATATGAAAAGCAGTTTCCTTCCTGACCTGTCCCAAGTCCTGAACATGGTCAATTTTAATCTGATCAGAATCACTAGAGAGTTAAGAAGATGTGAAATATTTTAATCACAAATGGGAGTTCTTCAAAGGCATTTGGTGGAGTGAATATGAAGTTGCATAAAAGATTTATAAATGCTGAAAAAAGACTGAAATATTTTGATGATATCGGAGAAAGGGAAAGAGGGTATTTAGGATGCATATTTAGGAAAGCAATGAAGGTTAGATTGCACCTTGTATGGTACTGCTATGTCGCTATACTAGTCATAGTACATGGAGGTTCTGTGTTAGTTGTGCAAGCTTTAGACAGATGTGAGCTCCCACCTGCACATGTGAGCTGCTCCATAATTCTTTGCTCATTATTTTTGGTCACATCCATGTTCATGTCACTCAGGTCCAAAAGGTGTGATCAATGACTGGCGCCGCTACAAGCAATTGGAAACTGAGCAGAGAGAGGAGCAGTGCCGGGAGATGGAAAGGCTGATCAAGAAGCTGTCTATGACCTGCAGGTCCCATTTGGATGAAGAAGAGGAGCAACAGAAACAGAAGGACCTCCAGGAAAAGATCAGTGGGAAGGTAATCAGCAGTCCTAAGCTTTTCTCAGAAGCTGCCCTGGCCAGTAGAACTGGGCTTGGTGATTTGGGAGTTAGAGGATGTTGGTTTTGCCTCTGAGAAGCTTTGCAATACAGGGGAAAATATAGAGCCATGTCATAACTCAGGCACACCTGGGGTTTGACTCTCAGCTCTGCCATTAGTGATTGTGGGGAAATAAATTTCTTCCTTTCTGAATTTGGTTTTAGATTAGTTTATTGAGGTCATACCCACCCCAGAACTGTGTGGATAAAATGCCCATTGTAGTGACTGGCCCACTGAAAAGTGCTCATTTAATGTTTTCTGTCGTAGGAACTAAGATTCTAATTCAAATTTTCTTGTTCTTTCTGTGATGCTACTGTGTTTTATCTGAAGCCTATCATAAGGATTTATTCTGAGGAGGCATTAGAGTAGAAGCAGATAGGCCCTCTGGAAGATATTTGGAACAAGGTCCCTGACATTTCCTAATACCTTCTCAGTATTAAAGGGCCTGTGTTACTCACCTACATGGAAGAAAGTCTAAGAGTGCCCAAGATCAGTTAGGTGTGGCCCAAAGCCAAAGCACAAGCCAGGATCATGGAGCATTAAGTCAGGAGTCATTCACCTTGACCAGAAGGATGATTTCAGTGCATGAAAGTCGGCAAAGACCATAATAGGTCTGTTAGAAATAGCTGGCTGAGATAGAGTGGAGAGCTATGTGATGGGAAGAAAATTGGTAATAAGTATGACCCAGTAATGATGTCTGTTCTGACCTAGAGTGGGCCCTATTACCCACCCCTAATCTGTACACGATTAGGCTTAGTGAAGGTTTGTTACAGGGGCATCTTGCTGCACCCCAGAAGGAGAAGGAAGATGCCTTGTGATGTAAGCTGGCCCTTGGGCAGTGTGCCTGCTTTGCTTGGCTGCTTTCTTATCCTGGGCTGAAGGACCAGAACGAAGCCATAATCACATGACCACATGAATCAAGCTAGTGAGAGGCTATCTTTGTCCTGCTGAATTACCTGCAGTTGAATAGAACTAGAAACTGCCTGAATGCCAGAAATAGGGAGTGGTTAAGCAAAATATGACACATATATAATTTTTTAAACTATTTAGAAAAATGAAGAGATACTTAGAATTTATTATTAACATTAGCTAAGAGACTGAGTAGGTTATATCTTAATTGGTACACCCATGGCTTCTGTTTTAAGAGCAGAACTAATCTAGCATGTGACTGATAATAAGAAGAAAAATTTTAGAGTGTATGTGAATGTGTGGGTGTTTGTTGTGTGTAGACGTGTTTTGTGCAGGGCAGGGATTATAAGTGTTCTTTTGAAGTTACATAATGTCCTGTTATTTTTTATGAAAACAAAACAGTGAATAAAGCAATCCACTGTCAAGACAGACAAAATGAAAATAGCTCAGTGAAGTGGTACTATCTGATGCTGCCTGCTTGGGTTGAGAGGCAGTATGGTGTAATATAAACCAGGGTGTTAAAAATCTAGTTTGAGTCCTGGTCTTACACATACTTCTTGTGTGAATTGTGCAGCTAACATAAGTCTTTAAACCTCATTTGTAAAATGAGAATTATAAAATCCCTTTCCCAATGGGATTATTGTAAGGCATGGTAGCATTCACACAAGTAGGCCCAGCTTGTTGGGAGACCAAGGTGGGAGGATTGCTTGAGTTCTGGCATTTCAGGCTGGCATGGGTGACATAGTAAGACTTCCTTTTCTGAAACAAAACAAAACAAAACAAAAAACCAAAAAAACCCCAAACAATCTCAAACCCTCCTAAAATACAACAACTTATTAAGACATAATGCACATAAAGTGCTCAGTGTGGTGCTGCATGTATCTTAAATATAAGGTGCACATCAACATTTATCAAAAGTGTTCACTTGTGTCTGCTTACCTGCTGGTCTCTTACAGATGACTCTGAAGGAGTTTGCCATGATGAATGAGGACCAAGATGATGAAGAATTTCTACAGCAGTATCGGAAACAGAGGATGGAAGAGATGCGGCAGCAGCTCCACAAGGGGCCCCAGTTCAAACAGGTTTTTGAAATCCCTAGTGGAGAAGGGTTTTTAGACATGATTGATAAAGAACAGAAAAGCACCCTCATCATGGTCCATATTTATGAGGATGGCATTCCAGGGACTGAAGCCATGAATGGCTGCATGATCTGCCTGGCTGGGGAGTACCCAGCTGTCAAATTCTGTCGGGTGAAGAGCTCGGTCATTGGGGCCAGCAGTCGGTTTACCCGGAATGCCCTTCCTGCCCTGCTGATCTACAAGGGGGGTGAATTGATTGGCAATTTTGTGCGCATTACTGACCAGCTGGGGGAAGATTTCTTTGCTGTGGACCTTGAAGCTTTTCTACAGGAATTTGGATTACTCCCTGAAAAGGAAGTCTTGGTGCTGACATCTGTGCGTAACTCTGCCACCTGTCACAGTGAAGACAGCGATCTGGAAATAGATTGAACGGATGGTCTAGTTGCATAGATTTCTCATTGTTTGGGCTGGAAGATACATGTCTGTGTTTATTTTTGTTCCTTCTTCGTCTTCTGACTTTTCAGCTGTTCTTTGTAGTCCTTTTAGTTATCATAGAAAGTCAAGAAATTCTTAGATTAGATCAGAATGCTGAATTACTTTGTGGCTAGCAATAAAGTGACTTTAAATTGCATAAACAGGAAGCTAGGCTTTGAACTGTTTACTTAAGATTCTCTAGCATGACATCTCTGTTATTGTTTCCAGTCACTATTTACATAGCATTCTAAAGACTGTCCTGGAAATTGTCTCCTGTTGACTTTGGAGGTCCTGCCAGGTCTGAGAGTAGAATTCTCTAGTTAGTATGTTATTTGCAATGTAAATAGTATATTTCCTTAATCAAATGATTGCAGTTATATTTTCTTGTAATTAGATTCCCCCAGATGCTCTGCTCTTCCATGGTCTTATATAAAGGTTCCAGATGAGGCTGGGGATATAGCTTAGTGGTAGAGCACTTGCCTAGTGGTGCAAAGCCCTGGGTTCTACTCCCAGGGCTTTGTTTTGTACTATAGAAACACAATAAACAACCAAAAACCCAAACAGCCCACACAGGTTCTAGAGGATGTGTGCTTGCCCTGTCAGGAGGGGTGGCCTCTACTGCTAGAGTCAGTGCCCTGCTCAGCACTCTGAAATCTAGAACAGGAGAAGGGATTTATGCTGAATGCTGTCCTCACGCTGGAAGACAAGCATCTTCTTTACAAACACTGGAGCTGGGTGGAGCTGGAGAACTTTCAGTGAGGTGCTTTTTCTTGTCTCTGTGTCTCTGTTATTTAACGAGGTAACTTTTTATTTACTCTAGATTTTTTTTAATAAACTGGTCTTTTTGCATATTGAAAAATAATTCATATTTAATAGAGGAAAATTGACCAAAATGCAGAAAAAAATCTAAAAATTAGAATAATTTTTAATTCTATCATCTAGAGTAAAGCACTATTAATGTTCTGATATACTATAAATATTTCTTACTAAAGCATTTTCTGTGTATACCTACACATTTCATTGATTTTTTTTTGAATTATTGGGATCATTCTGAACATACTCTTTTATAGTATGATCGACTAATAATATATCAGATTTAACTTTTTTTTTTTTTTAATGGCTATGATATTGTATTGATGTGCTGTAATTTGCTTGAGCCAAGAGGATTGTGAGTTCAAAGCCAGCCTCAGCAAAAGTGAGGTGCTAAGCAACTCAGTGAGACCCTGTTTCTAAATAAAATAGAAAATAAAGTTGGGGATGTGGCTTAATGGTTGAGTGCTCCTGAGTTCAATCCCCCGTATCCCCGCAGCTCCCCCCCCCCCCAAAAAAAGCAAACATTTTAAAAAAATTATTATGAAAGTAGTAGATATTTAGTAGAACATGTGATAAGAGTTGTTAAGCAAAGGAGATTTAAAAAGCCATATAATTCTGTTAACCAAATTAATCTCTGTTATTATTTTTACAGGTTTATCTTTCTGGTCTTTGTGTTTATTTATAATAATAGTTGTTAAAGAACAAGTGAAAGTAAAATTTAAAAAATGATTGTTATTCAAATTGTTTCCTACTTAAAATGTATATCCTGGCATCAGGAAAGATGTAATCTGGAATTAAATATTAGCTTTAAAATTCACAGTTTTGGTTTTCCTCATGATTCAGGAATTGACTAACTGTAGAAAAGTCTTCAAAGCATTTAGTCAACAAAAAGAATGTGGTCTTTCTGACTAGGGAAGTTCATTGTAGAAAGTGCGGAAGGTTCAGAAAATGATCGGAAGCAGAGACAACTGTTACTAGTGTTCTAGGTTTTTTCGTTCTAGTCTTTTTTTTTCAGTATTTTTCATAACACTGAAAGCTTCTTGAATTTAGTTCTATGCTCTGCCTTAATATTATATGATAAATACTTTGACATGTTATAAAAATTCTAAATAAATAATTTATAATGGCTTCATCATTTCTATCATTTGGATGTACCATAATTTATTTAACCAGTTCTTTTATACTGGATATTTCAATTCTCAGTGTTTTGCTAAAGCACTTATCATCTTTGTGTTTTAGGCCATGTTTTGGGCCATTCTCGTAGACGTCTTGAAGAGGAATCACTGAGCAAATGGATAGCAACATTTTAGAACAGCTTTTATAGTCTATCTTCTGTTCTCTCTGGAAATGAAAATAAACACACATACAACAATGACTGCCTTTCAGGAATAGAAATTCTAAAATAAAGGGAACAGACATGAGATGGGGGAATCCTAAAATATCACATCTGTGACTCAGATGTAGTGGAACCCGCATGGAATTTGGAGTCAGGCAGATCTGAGTTAGAATTCTGATTCTGTTACTTGTTTATTCTGTAGTTTCTGGTGAGGAACACAGCCTTCCTGAGGCTCAGATTCCTCATGTTTTTTTTTTTAAAGAGAGAGTGAGAGAGGAGAGAGAGAGAGAGAGAGAGAGAGAGAGAATTTTTAATATTTATTTTTTAGTTCTAGGCGGACACAACATCTTTGTTGGTATGTGGTGCTGAGGATTGAACCCGGGCTGCACGCATGCCAGGCGAGCGCGCTACCGCTTGAGCCCCTTCCCCAGCCCATCCTCATGTTTATAATGAGAATAATCACCTGTTTGTGGAGCTGTTATGTGACAGTGGTTGTTGTATATGGTCCTCTAGTGAAATCGGCATCATGGGGTGGGTGTGGGGGGTTATGAGAAATGCAAATTCAGTGGTTTCACAGACCTACTGAATCAGGAATGCTGAGTGTCCTGGCAAACTGTATGACAAGCCCTCCAGGTGATTCTGAGGCCCAAGTTGGAGGAGCACTGACCTAGGGATGAAGGGGTTGGTGACTGTCTCCTCTCGACTGGTTCCCTGCTACTGGTATCTTTTTTGAGTAAGAGTTAAGGAGAGAAGGAGTTGAAAGGGTAGTATGCAGATTGATTCTCTTCCTCTTATTTTATGTAATTCTCCTTTTTAGCTATGGAATTGGAGGAAGAAAAGAGGAACTAATATTTATCTATCATAAATCGTTATGGTTTAGGTATGAAGTATCTCCCAAAAGCTCATGTGTGAGGCAATGCAAGAAAATTTAGAGGTGGAATAATGAGTTATGAGAGCCTTCATTCTAATCAATGCATTAATCCCCTGGTGGGAATTAACTGGGCAGTAACTGTAGGCAGGTAGGGGGTGACTGGAGGAGGTGGGTCATTGAGGGTATGCCTTTTACATTTTCGATGGTGAGGGGAATCCCTGTTTCCTGGTTGTCATGTCCTGAGCTGCTTTCCTCTGCCACAATGTTCAGCTTCACCTTGTGCACAAAGCAATGGAGGTGGCTGCCTGTGGACTGAGACCTCGAAAACCATGAGCCCCAAATAAACTTTTCTTCCTCTACATTGTTCTGGTCAGGTCTTTAGGTTATAGTGTTGAAAACAGAAACTGTGTCTGTAAGGGTCCGGCAAAATGTCGGAGTAAGAGACCACAAGAGACTGTCTTATGCAACAGCAGAAGGGTGGGTTTATTTGGAGACCAGCATGCTAGGGCTCTCTCTATAGCAAAGAGAGATAGAGCCCTGAGAACCGCTTGAGCAGAGCTTATATACTTTTCTTGGAGAGGGCAGGGAGGGAAGTTCATTGACGGGTCAGGGCGAGTGAGCAGTTTGCCTGCAACTGAGTGAGGGAGTGCATCCTGCAGTTTGGCAGTTGGGGACAGCACATTCTGGGAACAAGATTAGCAAACAGTTCACAGTTGGGGACAACACATCCTGGGAACAAGATTTCAACAGTGTTTTGTTAAGCATATAGAAAAACAGAGTGACAAGTACCTATTTTATTAACCTTTCATGTCCTAGTAGTTTCCAGACTTCACTTTCCTCCAAAATGGAAGTTCTGCAAAGGCCTGGACTTAGTTTTACTCCCTGTATGTGGTGTAGAGGGTAAGGGCTTAGACTCAAAACAGGCTGACACTGACAAGGATTTTTTTTTTTTTTCTTTTGTGCTGGACATTGAATCCAGGGGTGTTCTACCACTGAACTACACCCCCAGCCCCTTTTTATTTTACTTTGAGACAGAGTCTCTATATTACCAAGGCTGGCTTCCAACTTGTAATCAATCTTCCTACCCCAGTATGCTGAGTAGTGGGATTATAGATGTACACCACTATCCTGGGCTCTGTGGCTTTTTAAAGAGCCTAGGCCAACAGTTTTATAGAATGTTGCACATTCTGTTTCTTCATTTTGGGCAATAATAACAACCAGAGGCAATGTGAACTTCTTACTGCCTCAAGTCTGGGATTAATAAGGTTAGTGTCTTTCAAAAATTCATGTGTTTAAGAATTGGTCCCCAACATGATGGTATGGGAAGTGCTGTGGACCTCTAATAGTTGGGGCTTAGCGGGAGGTCTTTAGGTCTTTGGGGCATGTCCTTGAAGGGGATTGGAGGACCCCAGGCTTTGAGCCTCTCTTTGCTTCTTGGCTGGTGATTGAAGTAGTTTGCTCCATCACCTGTTCTCACCACAATGTGTCACCCTGCTGAGAGGCCCAAAGCATCCAGGCCACCCAGTTTTAGACCATAACCTTCCAAATCATGAGCCAAAATAAAACTTAGTGTCTGTCTGCCTGTCTCTCTCTCTTGTGGTGTTGGGGATTGAACTCAAGGCCTCGTACGTGTCAGGCAAGCACTTTATAGCTGAGTTATATCCACAGCCCTTTTAAAAATTGATTTTGAGACAAGGTCTAAGTTGCCCAGGCTGGCCTTCAATCTTCCAAGTAGCTGGGATTACAGGTGTGCACCACCATGCCCAGTTAAAACTTTTCTCTTAGAAAGTTAATTACCGCAGGTATTTTTTAAAAATATATTTTTAGTTGTTGATAGGCCTTTATTTTATGTATTTATTTGTATGCAGTGCTGAGAATTTAACCCAGTGCCTCACACATGCTAGGCAAGCATTCTACTACTGAGCTACAACTCCAGCCCCGCACTACGGGTATTTTGTTACAATAACTCAAAGCTGACTAACACAATGGCAAATCACTATGCTGTAAATTTATTTTCTCCAGTAGAGGTAGAAAGTAATCTTTGATGTGATGATTTGAGACTAGGTGAATATTAATTTCTCTCAATAAACTTTCCCCTAATAGTTTTTGCATCCATTGATAATTTTTTAATAATTCTTGCCTGAAATAAATTATTTATGTTTGGGGATGCTTAAATGTGATTTTTAAGTTATTTTCTTTCTTTTATACTTACTGCAAATCTTCTGCAGAAAAGAACTCTACTTTCCATTCTCTCTGAGTTTCTGTGGACTTACAGATATTAAAAAATTTAGTGTCTATTACCATAATTCTTTTTGATGCTTTTCAAGACCATTCCTGTTTTCTTTAGAGATGACCCAGTAGTTTTTTTGAGAATTCTGATACTCCCAATGGAAACTCAGTTCCCAATGTATATATTTACTCACTTTTATTATCATAAAATATACACATATTAGTTACATAATTGTGCCTATGCCACTAGCAATAACTACTATAGGTAAAAGTTTCCAAGATTTCCCTTTGCAATCATGATTATATTTTTGACCTGAAAGTTTCTTGCTGTGTTAGTGCTCTTCAGAGAGACAGAGCCAACAGAATAGATACAGGTGTTAAGTGGGGTTTTCTTGCGGGGAATTGAATCATGGGATTATGGAGAGCCCCACAACAAGTTGTCTCGGGCTTAGTCAGCAAGGAAGCTGAGGCCAAATTTGGGTCTGTTAACCTAGAGGATTCCTGGTGTAAGTCCAGCAGTCCAAAGGAGTGACATCTGGAGTTGTGGTGTTAAAAGACAGCATGAGGAAGTGTCCCAGCTCTCAGGGAGTGAGAGGAAGTCACTCTCTTGTTCTAAATGGGCATGGGCTGGCTGAATGAATGTGGACAGCAGATCTTCTCAGTCTACCAACTCAGTAGTGTCCTGTGGACACACACCCAGAAATAAGGCTTTACCAACTCTCCAGATATTTCTCAATCCAGTCAAATTGACACTGAAAGTAACCATCACACCTGCTAAAGATATATAGTATATTGAGTTAAAAGTAATTTCAATTACTTTTAAAAAAAATATTTAGTTTTTAGTCGTAGATGGACACAATACCTTTATTTATTTATTTTTATTTTGTGCTGAGGATTGAACCCAGGGCCTTGCATGTTCTAGGTGAGTGCTCTACTACTGAGCTACAACTCTAGCTCTCAAATACTTTTTATATAATCGTGCTATTAATTTGCTGCAAGAGAAGACTCATTTGTTTCAGTATAATTCAATTTTTTATAAAATCCTTTTTGATTTAACTTTTTTGAACATATAAAACATTTATCAGTTTAAAAGCCAATACAACCTGGGCATGGTGGCATACCCTGTAATCCTAACAACTCAGGAGGTTGAGGAAGGAGGATCAGAAGTTGGAGGCCAGCCTTATAAACTTAGTGAGACCATGTCTCAAATAATAAAAAAGGCTGGGGATGTAGCTTAGTAGTAAAGTACCCCTGGGTTTAATCCCCAGTATCCCCCTTCTATTCCCTCCACAACCAAAATTTATTTACTTACCCATTTCTTCAGTATTAGGGATTGAACCCAGGGGCACTGTACTACTGAACTATACACCCAGCCCTTTCAAATTATTTTATTTATTTATTTTTTCCTTTCCAGCCACTCTGGACCTGTAGATTTTTTTCTCCAATATTTTTAAATTGGCATATTATAACTATATATAATAGTGGGATTTGTTGTTATATATTTGTACATGCACATGATATATCAATATAATATGGTTTTAGTTTTATTTTTGAGACAGGGTTTTGTTGAGGCTGGCTTGGAACTTGCAATCCTCCTCTCAGTCTTCTGAATCATTGGGATTACAGATGTGCACTGCCACACCCACTAAAAATATTTATTTTTGATTGTGTGGATAATTATGGGTAAATGTCTTAGTCCCTCAGTGTTTGGATATCCCAAATGAAGATAATCATGGTAACAGTCTCATAGGTCATGGTAATGGTCTCAGGATGGCTAAAAAGTGTTCAGTGAGCCAAAGTTCTCAGCACAGTATCTCATAAATGTCTTTTTTATTCTTGACTATCCATCCTCTACTATTGGGAGCCACTCTGGACAGAAACTATGTGCACATCTGTAAGTCCTGAGTGAATAAGTATTGCTCCCCACAATACATTGGGCTTTACCTCTATCCCATAAGGTAGGTGTGGCTCCAGGAGTGGGCGTCACCAGTGGGTTGAATTATGCCCTTCTGTTCTTTTGTAATCCTATCCCTTTGCCCTATTTGGGATAGAATGTTCCATGGCACCTCTCCTTGTGTGTCCCTATGTAAGAATAAAGAATTCCAGTGGCCCTCTCTCTCTTTCCAGGGACCTCTAAGGTCACAGAGCCATCCCCAGATTTTGAAAAGATACTTTTGTGTGTTTGCGTGCTTTCTTCACGGTTTTCTTTTTTTTAAATTAAAATTTATATATGACAGTGGAATGCATTCCAATTCTTATTACACATGTACAGCATAATTTTTCATATCTCTGGTTTTGTACAAAGTATATTCACACCAATTCGTGTCTTCATACATGTACTTTGGATAATAATGTCCATCACATTCCACTATCATTTCTAACTCATTGCCCCTCCCTCCCCTTCCACCCCTCTTTCTTATCTAGAGTTCATCTAATCCTCCCATGCTCCCCCTCCCTACCCTATGAATCAGCCTCCTTATATCAGAGAAAACATTTGACATTTGTTTTATTGGGATTGGCTAACTTCACTTAGCATTATCTTCTCTAACTCCATCCATTTACCTGCAAATGCCATGATTTTATTCTCTTTTATTGCTGAGTAATATTCCATTGTGTATATATGCTACATTTTTTTTTATCCATTCGTCTATTGAAGGACATCTAGGTTGGCTCCACAGTTTAGCTATTGTGAAATGTGCTACTATAAACATTGATGTGGCTGTGTCCCTGTAGTATGCTGTTTTTAAGTCCTTTGGGTATAGGCTGAGGAGAGGGATAGCTGGGTCAAATGGTGGTTCCATTCCCAATTTTCCAATAAATAGGCCAAGGACCTGAAGAGACACTTCTCAGAAGATTATATACAATGAACCAACAAGTATATGAAAAAAATTTTCATCATTGCTACCAATTAGAGAAATGTAAATCAAAACTAAGATTTAATCTCACTCCAGTCAGAATGGCAGCTATTATGAAGACAAATAACAATAAGTGTTGGCGAGGATGTGGGGAAAAGGCACACTCATACACTGCTGGTGGGACTGCAAATTGGTGCAGCCAATATGGAAAGCAGTATGGAGATTTCTTCGCCATTTTCTTAAGTTACGGTAATAGTCAGATTTTGTGAACCCAGCATAGGTCGCAATACTGGGATAGATGGCAATACTCTACACAAGCATTCATCCTCTTATGTTTCGAGATTCCCTCATTCCCTTTGACAAGTTGGCAAAACCCTCTTTATCTTTAAAAACTCAGCTCAAATCTCACATCTTCTGAGTCTTTAATAAGTCTTTGCCAACTCTTCAGAGAGAAGCAGTCACATCACCACATGTTCCCCCAGGCTATGATGTCATTGACTAAGAAAAGGATTGAGGGTTCAAAGCCTGCAGCCCTCAAGTACTGCCAGCACCTTTTCTTTTCCACTTGAATAGCCTACTTGTTAGACCAACAGCACTGGGCAAGAGAAAAAGGAGTAAGTATTGGGAAAGCATATGGTATTTTACTTAATGTAAAGAAAAATCTTTGGGCTGGGGATGTGGCTCAAGCGGTAGTGTGTTCGCCTGGCATGCGTGCGGCCTGGGTTGGATCCTCAGCACCGCATACAAAGATGTTGTGTCTGCTGAAAATGAAAAAAATATTAAATTCTCTCTCCTCCTCTCTATCTCTTAAAAAAAAAAGAAAAATCTTGAGAAATTGTTGTCATTATGTTATAATTTTAACTAAAAAAATTTTTGTGTGTGTGTGCTAGGAGTGAACCCAGGGCCTGCACATGCTAAGCAAATGCTGTACTATTGAGTTGAAATCTGACTCCATTTTAATTTAATTTAATGAAACATTTAAACTTTCCCCTAAGTATACGATATGAGTCTTTGTGATTTGAATAATCTTGCCACTCTTTCTTGTTGGGTAACCCTGTCTTCATGTAGCGTTGCCAAAGTTGAATTTTAAGTTTGATTACACAGAGATTATGAAAGCTTGTGGGGCAGGGACTGTGTGTCCTGTCAAAAATCAATATATGTTGCTTATGTAGGGAAAATCCCAAAGCAACATGGGTGGGCTGGATTCATCATGATGGGACAGAAGGTCACTTGTTATGTCTCTTTCCCATAAATATTTCATATATTTAGTCATAGGTGCATTACCTATGCTCACTAGGAAACAGAACTAGATCAAGATTGATCTTGATCAATCCAAAAGGTCACCACCCTTGCCAAGTAACGTGGAAATGCTCAAATAGGCACAAGGTGGCAGCAGAGGAGCAGAAATGAATAGTTTTGTTGCTTCTGAGCAAACCAGGCCACAGATGAGAGATTTAGGGCCCCAGGGTGATATGTTTAGCACTGCGTATGAATAATGTCAGAGAAGTTATCTTTAGGACTGAGAACAAGAGAGAATTCAATCCATATACTTTAAATAATGAGTATAGGAGAAAACAAAATGTAAACTGATGAATGAACATACACTTAACTTTCAGACCTTGGTCGGTTAAGAGGGAGGGAGATGTAGACTGCAGAAGGAAAGAGGATGACAGTAGGCCCCCCTCAGGCTCCAGGTGCAGTGAGGACTCGGCAGGGGATGGATCTCCTTAGTTAAGAGCACAATCTTTGGTTCAAATCCCAGTCCTACCATTTATTCTCAATGACTATTCAGCCTTAAATACTGAGAATGCCCCAAACGTATTGAGTTTTACTGTGTGCCAGGCCATCGTTCTAAAGTATTTTATACGTATTTTCTTATATAATTCTCACAAAACCCCCAGAGTGATTAAATTATCATAATTTATTTAGTTAAACAATTTTTCTAAGGCCAGCCACCTAATAAACATTTAACTCAAGGAACTAGGAACTAGGAATTCAGAGCTCGGAGCTCAAGATCTTACTACTGCCATGGCTGTCTTGATTATGAACAGGTAATAATTGTGTTCATCCAAAAAGCTGTTGGAAAGAGATAAGGGATGCCTGTACTATAGTTGGTGTTATGAAATGAATCACATCCTCTCAAAATTTTCTTTTAATGTCCTAACCCCCAATGTGATCATATTTGGAGATAGGGTCTCTAAGGAAGTAATGAGTTTCCAAAGATGAGCCCTAATCCAAAGGACTGGTGTCCATATAAGATGAGGAAGAGACACCAGAACTTGGGAAGAGGCTCTGTGAGGACATTTCCAGGAGGTGGCAGTCTGCAAGCCAGGAAGAGAGCCCTCACCAGAGACCAACCCTGACGGCACCTTGATCTTGGACTTGGAGCTTCAGGAACTGAGAGAATATTTTCTGTTGTTAAGCCACCTGGTGCATGGTATTTTGTTGTGACAGCTCAAGCTGACTAATGCAGTTTGTGGTCAGGAAATGTAGCTATTCTTGCCTGTGACCTTGTTTTCCATTGCTTTGTTACTACAAATGATACTCCTAGAAAGGTCTCCAACTCTCACCATCCCAGTCCTTCCTCCCTCAGCCCATTTTCTGATTTCAGCAGACATTTTCTATTTGTTTACTCAGGGTCATGCCCTATGCATGGTATTCTGAGGTGGAAGAGAAATCAGATATGCTCTCTGCCCCCATGGAATTCTTAGTTTGATGCATGTGGTAGGTGGTCGGTGGGATGAGAAGAGAAAAGACACAGAAACAGACTTGAGAGAATATGACAGATACCCTGCCACAGGGGCATACAGAGGACGTAGAAGGGCGGATACTCAGAGTTTGCATTGGATAAGACCCTTTCCCTTGCACAGTGTTCCCCTCGACAATCTGGGGCTAATGGAGAAAAGCTTAAATTGTTACGGATCACATGTTATGTTTCCCTCTCCAAATTCATATGTTGCAGCCCTCACCCCAAATGTGATGGTATCAGGTGGGGAGGTCTTTGGCAGGCAAGCAGGTTTGAATGAGGTTATGAGGATAGAGCCCCCAGGATTGAATTAGTGCTCTTTTAAGACAAGGAAGAGATGCTAGAGCTTCATCTTTCCACAACATGAGGGTATAGCAAGAAGGCTGCAGACCATGATGTGGGCCTTCACCCACAACTGTATCTGTAGGCACCTTAATTTTAGATTTCCAAGTCTCTAGATCTGTAAGATGTAAGTGTCTATTGGTTAAGTCACCCAGTCTATGGTATTTTGTGATAACAGCCTGCAGTCAGTTACTAGTTCCTAGTAATTTCTATAAATTCAAAAGAGAAGATCTATAACATCTCAATTGTAAATCAAGTGAGAGTTGGTAAGAGTCACAGAACCTTCTCCTCATGAGAAACTTTGCTGTCCATCTTTTGCATAGGCATATATTTCCTACAGCCTTCATGTTATCTCTGAATACTTTATGGCCAGGTTGGCCTTTCCCAAGACAAGGTTACCACCTCTCTTTTGGCAATCTTGGGTTGTTTGTTTTTTACATGATTCAGGGCTTCCATCAAAATGCTTATTCAAAATGTAGTCCTAGCGAGGCTGTGGCACATGCCCATAATCCCAATGATCTGGGAGGCTAAGGCAAGAGGATTATAAGTTCCAGGTCAGCTTGGACAATTTAGTAAAGCCCTCAGCAACTTAGGAGACCTTGTCTCAAAATGAAAAATAGAAAGAAGGACTGGGTGCTAAAGGACTGGGGACCGAACATATGGTCCAATTCCCAGTTCAAAAACCAAAGAACCAAGTCCCTGCTCTCACCCAGATCCACTGATGATGAAAGTTCAGGGGTAAGGGACAGAATATGTGTTTTATCTGAGCATTTCAATTATTCATAAATTCTAATCCATAGCAAGTAGATCTGGGATAAGAATGGGCTGAGGTGGGGGGTGGGTTCACTATTCCTCTTTTATGCCTAGGCATGGATATGTGCTCAAATATCAGTCCTACCACTTCCTAGCTTGGAGCTGTGGGAAAGTGGCCTCACCAAGCTGGGGATGGCATAAGGAAGGCCAAGTATGTGTGGGGGGGTGTTAAGAGGTGATTAGATCATTAAGTGGGATTTCTGCCTTTCTCACAGGACTGGGTTAATTCTCAAGGTAGTGAGAGAGTGCTAGCTCTCCTGAACTGGATTACTTGCCACAAGAGTGGGCTGTTATAAAGCAAGCCTGCCCCTTATGTTTTTGTCTCTTCTTCATGCAACTGCTTGCCCCTCAGACGTCTGCCAGGTAATGAAACAGCACACAGGATACAAGGAATGCCAAGCCAACGCAGCCTGCGCTGACTTCTGTCTTCCATTGTGCCTTCTGAGGTCAAAGCTTGCTCGACTCCATGAGGTGTGTGGTGGTGGTCACCTTGGTCCTCATTTTGCCAGCTGTGGGTTGTTCTGTGGTCCTGGAAGAGGAGAAGGGGCAGTGGAGTGTGCGTGTGAAGTCTCTTTCCCACAGAGGGGCATGTCATTGGTTTTGTTCACCTCTTCCTTCTAACAGCCACTACTTCTGCCAGTTTCAGTTTCCCTCCCCATAAGAGAAAGTGTCCCAACTTAGTCTGGATGTGCGTGTGGGAGTGACTTCAAAGTCTCCAAAGAAGGCGGCCAAGAGAGGACTCAGAGTCTCTATAATGAGAAAGTAGATTTGATTGAGAGGCAGGAAAGGGAAGTCCCAACTCTTAACTTCTAGGAGCTCCCAGTCCATGACTAACTCACATTCTCAAAGAATCCTAGGTAGATCAGCATAGGTTTGAGGGCAGAAACATGCTCAGAATACCAATATAAATTCCTCAAAGCAAACAGAAAAGAAAGTATATATTGATAGATAAATTTTCAGGACTTAGAAGGGGGGGAGGAGAGAGAGAGAGAGAGAGAGAGAGAGAGAGAGAGAGAGAGAGAGAGAGAGAGAAAGAGAGAGAGAGAGAGAGAGACACTGCACTGGAGGAAAAGACAAATATCGGAAATAGTGAAGGGAGCTGCCTCAGTTTGTTTTTATTGTGTAACACACCAGTCTTAGTGTTTTCTCTTGCTATCACAGAATACATGAGACTAGGTAATTTATAAGGAAAAAGGGATTTATTTGGGCTCATACTTCTGGATTCCAAGAGGTCGAATATCAGGTGACCAAATCTGTGATGAATTTGTGATGCTTTATAACATGAAAGAAGTATGAGGGGCCAGAAGGTACATGCAGAGGAGATAAAATACATGCTTTATAACATTCTACCCTTGTGGTAAGTAATTCAGTTCCATGGGAGCTCAAACTCTCTCACTATCTTGAAAATCAACCCAGTCCTGTGAGAAAGGCATTAATCCCTCTTTAATGATCTAATCACCTGTTAACCTCTCCTTAAATCTTGGTACACTGGGGACCAAATTTCCGCCTGAGTTTCAGAGTGGACACCTTGATACTTGGTGGTTTAAAACTTGAATCAGTTAGCTTCACTGCTGGGCTTCCCTGATCTAGGCTGGGCTTGCTCTTATATCTGCAGGTCAGCTGGGGGCTCTGCCCTCGTCACTCTGGCCAGAGCAGTCCTGTTCCATGTGACTCTTCTCCTCCTCTTGGGACCAGTGGACACATTAGACATGGACTTCTCAGACAACAAAAGAAACATAGTGAATGACCCACTATCATGGATACTTTTCAGGTTCTGCCTGTCATGGCTCCTAACACCCTGGTGGTCAAAGAATCACTTATTTGATCACAATGGGAGGGCAAAGTTACGTGGCCAAGGACGTGGATTCAAGAACAGGTGAGGGACTGAGGTCACTGATGCCATCTTCCATACTCCTCCATGAGTTGTCTTCAACTCTCCCTTCCCTTTCAATCCCAAGTCCCTCCTCCCTCTTTGATGCTCCTACAGCACTTCATGCTTCTCTCTGGCTTTGATCATAATCCACTTTGTTGTTGTGTATGCAAGGGCCAAGGCTGTCTATGGTCCTAGTGCCCTCCATGGGGGGCTTTGTACCCAGCAAATATTAGTGAAGGAGAGAGAGTGGGGAGGGAGAGGAAGAAGAGCAAAGAGGGGAGAAAGTAGAAACACAGGGCCAAAAGGAGAAAACAGGATAGACAAGTAAGGAAAAGCAGGTGGAAAAAACAGGAGAGGAGATGTGGCTAGGGTGAGCTAAAGGAAGCGCCAGTGGTTCAGCGTGAGCTAACAGCTTGCCTGAAGAGCTTGGATTATCGATCCATTTCTAGGAGTGTTCAAGCAGACATTACTTACTGCGTTGAGAATCTTTATGTTTTTATTTTGCAACTCTAATGGGTTCATTTTCCCTGTGGAAGCCCTTTCCTGAAAGAAGACTAAGGTTATAGAAATTTTCTTTGTTTCCTTTCAAAGGAGTAATCACTTTACCACTTATGATCTGAGTCTCTCTCACTACTAAAATCGCTCCAATCACTGTACTTTTGACATGAAGCCCGTCTTACTTTATAAAGATTAGCAATTATTATTATTTTTGGGGATGCAGTGGTTCACACTGCTATACATTGTTTTGAATAAAATAAAGGACTGAACATTATCAATGCCAGGAGAGAGGGCTGGATTAATTCTGAAATGGTCAGAAGTCATTTGAGGACAAGCTCAGGGAACGTGTCGAGTGAGAAGAGGCAGAGGCGATTTCTTGGTGTGGCTCAAAGGTTTTTCTAAAGTGGGACAGTGGGAGGGGGGTACTGCAAAATCCCTTGAATGGAACTAGCCTCTCTGGAATGAGTATAAGCTTTTCCAAGGAGTGTGTTTGGAAGGGACTCAGTCATTTGCATACATTTGTTTTTTTTATATATATTTTATTTTTTAATTCTCGGCAGACACAACATCTTTGTTGGTATGTGGTGCTGAGGATCGAACCCAGGCCGCACGCATGCCAGGCGAGCGCGCTACCGCTTGAGCCACATCCCCAGCCCCCTACATTTGTTTTTCTTAAAAAGCTAGACAGGTGCCCTGGCACTAGTTTATAATCCCAGCAGCTCAGGAGCCTGAAGAAGGATTCCAAGTCCAAAGCCAGCCTTAGCAATTTTGCCAGTTCTTAAGCAAAACCCTGTCTTTAAATAAAATATAAAAATGAATGGGCTGGGGATATGGCTCAGTGGATAAGTGCCCCTAGGTTCAATCCCCAGCACACACACACACACACACACACACACACACACACACAAATTAGCCTCTATATTTCATGCGAAAAAGATCTAGGGGAAAATTCTTTAGTGGCCTAGACTCTTTAGTGGTCTTTCTAGGGACAGAAGGACCTATCTAGGCCATTTGTCTCCAGGCCATTTTATCTTTCGGGGCTCCATTTGTATACAATGAATCGAAGAGCATTCTGCTGTCATGTATTACTGATTACAACAAATAATAGTGATTAAAAAAATAAAACTGTACTGCAAAAGGAATTTTATCATTAATAGGATTAAATTTCTATTTTATATATTGAAATTTTTGCATTGTTGACTAAAATTACTGGAATGTTTTATTTTTTTTTAAAAAAAAGTATGTGAGCTCTTTGTGGGTAAACATAAATGAAGTGCTGACATATATGATGAGTAACTCTTCCATCTGCACCTTCCTTTCTTCTCAGCTTTGATTTAATTTTATTTTATTACTGTGCTTGTCCATATCATGTCCACAGCATTTCCAGGTGTATCTGAGCAGGCAACATTATAGCAATGGAGAGAAAAAGATAAGGAAAACAGACTGCTTCTAAATGTTTGTTGACGTAAAAATACAGCAGTTCAACTCAGATGTGCAGAGTGCCCCTCCGGTGTGCCAGACTGTGTGCATATGGCGGGGTCAAACAAGGGTACGGGAAATTTTATTCATGTCTCAGATGGTTGTGAAGTCAATTTATTTTAGAACACACAATGATATGATTGAAAATAAAGTTCCAGTCCCCCTAACCCACAGAGCAAGTCCCAGGGATTGAGTATTTTCCTAGATCACGCTAAGTCTTTAGAAGATGTCCAAATGCCTGGGAGTGACTCTTAGAAGAGGTCATTATGTATCAGAAAGTGTCCAGATTTTGTCCCCTGAGAATTGGGTAAACTTGGGAAAGTCACTTCCTGTCTTTGAGCGCCAGTTTCCTTCTGTAACACTTTGTGATGATATCTGTTTCCCTGTTGCCATGGTAATAAAGTGAGATTAGGCAAGGATCTGCTTCAGGTAGGTGTTCAGAAAATGATGACCATTGTTACGATTTTTGAGGGTTAGCAGAGAACAGAGGATTACGTTTATGAGTTGTCGCTGTGGCTGATGAAATCTATTCTTGGTGTGGTCCGACCTTCAGGAGACACCAGCAGAGATCCTTTGCCCAGTGAAAAGGGCTCGGAGTGCGCCCTGCACATCGCGATTCCGGAGACTGTAGATGACCGGGTTCAGCATGGGGGTGACTATGGTGTACATGACAGTGGCCACACGGCCCCGCTCTGCCTTATATCGGGATGTGGGCCGGAAGTAGACTGCGATGACTGTCCCATAGAAGAGGCCCACCACAGCCAGGTGGGAGCCACAAGTGGACACAGCCCGGATCCTCCCAGAGGCGGAGGGCAGCCTGAGCACAGCAGCTGCAATGGCCCCATAGGAGGCAAGAATGAGCAGGAAGGGAGTGACCACCACCGCGGCACCTTCGGTGAAGATGAGCAGTTGGATGTGGCGGGTATCTGAGCAGGAGAGCCTTAAGAGAGGCTGGTGGTCACAGAAGAAGTGGGGCACTTGGTGGGAGGCACAGAAGGACAGGCGGGCCATGAGCAGGATGTGCAGGAGGGAGTGGATATGGGACACCAGCCAAGCTGTCCCCACCAGGGCCATGCACACAGCCCGCGACATCCTTGTGGCATAGTGCAGGGGGTGCCGAATGGCCACATAGCGGTCATAGGCCATAGCGGCTAGGAGGCAGCTGTCAGTTACTCCCAGGGCAAAGAAGAAGTACATCTGGGTCAGGCACCCTGCCAAGGAGATGGAGTGGTCATAGGACAACAAGTTGGCCAACATCTTGGGCACAGTGACAGAGGTAAAGCAGAGGTCAGCAAAGGACAGATGGGCCAGCAGGAAGTACATGGGTGCATGAAGGGCTGGGCTGGCCCGGATGGCAGCCACAATGAGCCCATTACCCAGGATGCCCGCCACATACAAGAACAAGAACAGCACAAAGAAAGGCCACCTCTGTCCTGGGCTTGTTGTCAGTCCCTGTAGGATGAATGGTGCTCCCTCTGAGGACTCATTGACAGCGCCCATGGCTGGCCTTGATGTTCCCCTGGAACCTAGGGGTTCCTTTTTACGGTTGGGCCATGTCCACAATGTCTGAGGGAAAAAGTGAGGGTCTTTATTGTTCAAGGTGTGCTGGATGTGAGAAAGTCATGGATTTGGAGTCAGGGAGCTCTGGTTCTACACACAGATGTGACTGTGGGCAAGTCATTACACTTCTGGACACTTCTTTCTTACTGGGCCTCAGAGTCTCAATCTGTAAAATAAAGTAATGAAAATAAGGCAGTTGAACTAGGTAATCTACAAGGGCACTTCTGGCTTTGGTATTTTGTGATTTGAAAAAAAAAAAAAGAACAAATGATATTGTTCAAGGACATAGAATAGGGAAGAAGCAAAATACAAAAGATAAAACAGAGGATTAATTTAGAAATATCTGACCAATAGGCATTTATTTCAAGAAAGAAAAAGTGAAAAGCAAGATGAACAAACAAAACCCCAGTAAAAAACCAGAATCAAGATGCTGGAGAAGAACATATCAAAGAAATACTAGAAAAATTGTGTGTGTGTGTGTGTGTGTGTGTGTGTGTGTGTGTGTGTGTGTGTGTGTGTGTTGGTATCAGGGATTGAAGACAGGGATGCTTAAACACAGAGCATGTCCCCAGCCCTTTTTATTTTATTTAGAGATAGGTTCTTGCTAAGTTGCTCAGGGCCTTGCCTAAGTCGCTGAGGCTGGCTTTGAACTCATGATCCTCCTGCATCAACCTTGCCAACCTCTGGGATTACAGGTGTGTGTGCCACCACGCCCAGCTTAGGAAAACTCCAAATCTTATGGGTTCATGTGTTATATTAAAGTGAATATGAGCTCACACCTCTTAGACATAAATAATGGAATTTTAGAACATTGGTGATAAAGAGAATAACAAATACTTCCCAAGGGCATAGAGTAAAGTGCACCCATGGTATTCTGATAACCAGATTGCCACCAGTTTTTTCATCAATTTTAGATGGTAGTACACAGTTAGATAATATCTTAAAATTATGGAGAGGGGCTGTGATTGTAGCTCAGTGATAGAGCACTTGTCTAGTATATTTGAGATACTGAGTTTGATTCTCAGTACCACATAAAAATAAATAAAATAAAGGTAGAGATGGGGATATAGCTCAGTTGGTAGAGTGCTTGCATGCACAAGGCCCTGGGTTCAATGTCCAGCACCACAAAAAATAAAATAAAATAAAATAAAGGTATTATGTCCATCTACAACTAAAAAATATTTGAAAAATTGTGGAGAAACAAGATTTTGAATTTAGAATTTTATGTTAAACCAAAATACTAATCAAGTATAAGAAAAGAAAGAAGATATTTTCAGACCTGTTAAAAAAAAAGAACAAAAAAATCTGGGTTTGGGGGTATATCTCAGTTGTAGAGCACTTGCCTAGCATGTGTGAATCCCAGGGTTTCATCCTCAGCACTGGAAAAGAAAAAAAATCAGATGCAGTAACAAATGTCCAATCATACTATCAAGGAAAAAAAATGAAAGTTTTTAAAGTTGTTTATTGTATAACTATGAAGCTGTTAACGATTCAAGCATTATCCTGATAAACCAGCCATGATACTGGAATGAGACATAGGAGTTAAAAGAATGGTCTCTAGAGTTATGCAGACACAGGTAGGGAGTTCACTCCCTTTAATACTTTCATGACTTTGTTATTCTCACTGGAAAAAAAATGAGCAAATAAATCTGGAAGATTCCCCATATCCCTGGAAATTTTTTTTTCATAAAATTAAAATACTTACCGAACATCTTGCAAGTGCCAAGGTACACGCTTTAGGGAGAAACTTGTTGGAACAGACATGTCTGTGGAGGTGCAGACTTAACTCTTTTTTTTTTTTTTAAGTGCTGAGGATCAAACCCAGGGCATCATACATGCTAGGTGATTTGCTCTATCCCAGAGCTACATCCCCATCCACAGAGGCTTGATTCTTAAGGACAGAGGCAACTTGAACCAATGCTTCTATTTTTTTCCATGTCTGAATCTCATTGCAGACACTTTGGGAAGTCCTTTAAGAGGGGCTTTAAAATGAGAGGATTTGGGACACAGGTTTGCTGAAGACTAGGCTGAGACTACCTCTGCAGGAGAATGATCTCTTAACTTATTTTAACTCTTTCTCTATAAAAAATAAGACAATCAGATAGAGACCTCCTTATCCTATGGTCCTCCTTTTCTTCCTCTACCAGTTAAGAAGAATATTCTGGCATTGTCTCCCTGTTAAGCTTTTTCTTCTTCTTTTTACAAATTCCCAACCATTTCCAAATTTCCAAGAGGTGAAAAACATAAGGGTGACTGGGTAGGATGGAGGAGAAACCTGCTTTTGGAAACTGAAATTCCGATCTGTTTAAATTGGTCCCAATAAACATTCAGATATACTGAGCCGACTGTAGAAATATTTATATGTAGTTGCAAACACACCCGAGCAAGTGTGCAAACGTGCAAATACACAGGCATGATCAATCGTACCAGAAATGTGGAACCAACATATGCATTCACTTTCAAATAGGCAGGCAAGTAGAACCACAAGATTTAAAGACCCAGCTCAGCATACGTGTAAACTCACAGTCAAATGCAATTGCATAAGCTCTTAGAGGGCGACAATCGTTTATATACACCTGTTCGTGGCAGCATGTATCACCATACACAGATGATATGTGCTGTGAACCATCATGTACATTTTCATTGGCACCTTACTCTTTGTGAACACTCTCCCAGGTGCCTGTTCATGCACACCCATTCACACCCAATCTCCTTGTTGATCACACATTCAGGCATAGCTTCAGAGTCCGCAGTCTTGCACCTTCACGCATATGGCTACACTCACCTGGGCCCGTCATGGGTCACAGAGAGATGTGCTACCCTAGAGGGGCACTTCCACATTATGCACTGCTTTCACTCCCAGTGACACCATTGTGCAGTGACGGCAGTGCCCAATCACAGCCTCACAAACAACACGTGCTCTCACACTCATGCGTAGGACTCACACACACTGTCACACACAGGAGGACAGCTGCATATTCTGAAGCCTGACCCTTGTCCCCAAGTGTATCCTCTGCCCTCCCACATCACAGGAGGAAGCAGCAGCAGGGTCTGGATGTAGCTTGTCACTGGAGAGTCTGAGGAGGGAATGATTGGCTGCACTTATGGGTCTGGGGACCTTGGGGGCAGCTTAACTTCTCCTCAGAGGCAACCCCCTTAGCCCCAGCCTTCATCTCTAGAGTAGGAAGAAGCTCAGCTCTGGGACTTGTTATCCTTTCTCTCTGGGCCCAATTTGGTGGGAGATGAGGTGATGGGTGCTGCTTCCAACTCAGGGGACATTCAGAAGCCCTGTGTATGTGTATGGCAAAGCTGCTGCTCCTTGTGAGAAAGAAGGATGAGGCAGATCTCTGGACCCCCAGAAGAATGATGGGGAGTCCAGGGTTTATAGCAGTAGCTTCTGGGGCCAACCCTCCTGTGACCTTAGCTGGGCTGGCAGCTTCTTATAGGAAGTATGGGAGTCTGAGAGGGTTTGTCCCTCTGGTGACTATGGCAATATACATGGCTGTGTGTAGAGTGTGTGCTTGGGTGTGGGGAGAGCATGGCCCTGTGTAACTATATGTGTCCAGGAGCTTGAGTGTGTCTAATTGTGCAGCTGCATCTGCATCTGTGGGGGTGGCCACACCTCTGAGACTGTCCCTTTGCTCAGGAATGTTTCCCATAGGAGCCTGGATCTAGGGTGAGGGTGTGTTTTTCTCATTGTGTTTGTGCTAAGAGGGAATTGTGTCTGCATGTAGCATTCCAGATGGGAATGGCTTTCCATGACACGATAAAAGAAAGATTCTAAATATGAAATTCAATGATTCCCTATTGTCTGTGGAGTAAAGTCCAAATTCCCCTACCTCATATCCAAGCTGCAGGTGCCCTTCTCATCCCAGATCCATAGTCTTCAAACTTCCCTCTGTGTCTTTCCCAATACACTCCTCTCAAGCCAGTTAAATTGGTCTTCTTAGAGTCTTCTCCCCACCTGACCTTACTTTACTCCTGTGCCTTTCTTTTACATTTGTCCCTGCCCCCAACATAATGCCCCTTCCTCTCGATTCCCACTCACGTTGCTGAGCCCAACTCCTCTGGTATAGTAAGTGCTCCAAATAAGACCCTCAGCTTTCCCCACTTCAAACTCACTGTTCTTCTGCCTGTCCTAGTAAATAGTGTTGAAGGAGGTTAAAAGGGATATTGTTATCAGAGTTGGATGAGCCCTGCTGGGTATCTCACTTTAGAAATGGCAATCTGACAGTTTCTCTTCCTTTGTTCTCCAGGGTGGGCCCTGTTACTGACTTCAAATCCGCCCCTTCTCCTTTCTTGTTTTCTTATCTATCAAATAGGCCCAGTGTAATAGCCTGCAACTTGTTTCCTCTGGTTGGTTTCTAGGATTCATGTAGTTATTGTCTCTGAAAGCACCTAAACACATCCTATAGGCCAAGATGTAGGGCACCGGCCCCTTTGGAAACTCTCCTCATCGTGGTGGGTGCTCCATGCCCTGAAAACCCAGGAAAGAAGCACAGACCATAAAGGAGATCTTTGAGTGGATGAAAATCCATACATTAGTAACTGGGGGCAAATCTTAAGGTCCCAGTCCTGCCATTGTCAACTCTTCTGATAATACTTCCAGTCTTTGTTGTGGCTTATGGATTGTTATGGTGACAGGAGGCAGGAGGACTTGGGGAATTGGGAAAAGATGATAGAAGCTTGTAATTGGGAGAAGGGGTTTAAATTTATTTATCAAACTTTTGTCCAAATGTGCTGAGTTTGGGATATTGTGTATCTGCTCTCAAGATACCATTTCTTCAGGAAATAGGGTGACCAACTGTGTTGGCTTGCCCAGGACTGAGGGCATCTTGGGATATGGGACTTCGAGTATAAGACTGGAATAGTTCTGAGCAAACAGGGATGAGTCGTCATTCTCTCAGGAAAACTATGAAGTTCTGTAAGATTCGAGGAGACATCTACATTCTTCTCTCCATTAGTTTGGGATCTCCAAGAAGGCCACAGTTACTAAGTGAGAGGACCCTGGTTCCAATAACAAGGAACATTACCTTCCCAGGAAGCCAGGTTGAAGCCTGTAGTCTTTCTGCAACCCAAGTGCCAGGTGGCTGATTTCTCCTTAAAGAGGAAAGTGGAGGGATGAGGCTAGCCCAGACGGGGGCCCAAGGAAGAGACTCCATTGGGAGCCTTTTGGGGTCATATTGAAGTACTGCTTGAGTCCCACACATTGCCACCCTGAACCCCCTCATCCATAATCAGGGAACTGGAAGGGTGATAAGGCAGGAGTTGACATTTTTTGTTGGCTGTGTTCCGCCTCTCTTTGGAAGCTCCTGCCCCATAACTCCTGTTTGCTCCTGCATGGAAGTGCTTCCCGGGCAGCTGCAGTGCCTTGGATTTGCCCATGTGAAACTGAGTCAAAAAAGACAAAGGAAGTCTACAAAAATTGTGAACTATGGGTGTGTGAAGGCCCGAAGAACACTGGTTCTGAACACTGGTTTTAAACCACGACTTGGTGCACTGCAGTGACTGTTGCCCAAGAGGTCGGGGGATGGTGTTCCCTTTCCTCATCACAACCCTAGCTCTGGATGTCTTAATCTTAGCACAGAGCATTAACCTAACCATATGCTAATCTGAGTGTGTTTGTAATTCCAGATGAAATTTAACTAAATCCACCAATTACCAATATCTTAGGCTTTAAGAAACATTAATCATTTTTCATAACCTTAAGTCTTAAGTCATCAAAACATGCCAGTTTAATACATAAAATATTCTTGTGCCTTTCTTCCAGTTCTTACCCCAGCCTAACTGAAATAATTAGACCATGACTCAAATTTATCACAATCATTAATCACACTCCACTTAACTGACATCTAACACAAACTGAACTGTAACTCACAGCCCCAACTTAATTAGTCTTATGTTCTAACCCCAAGATATTTGCAACTTTTCTAACTAGTCTTAAGTTTATCCAAACTCTGCCTCCTAAATTTATCCCATTTTTGCTACTCATATAAACTAATCTGAACCATAAAATTTACATAATTTTAATCCATCCATAAATTACCTGATTAATGCCTAATTCTATCTAACCCTAAGCCTCAGTTTTTCAACTGTTAGCCATACATAAAGGCTATCCTAACCATAATTCCAACCCTAATCTAACCATACTCATAATACAGATCCTAACCTCCACCATGAGCATGAACTAGTGTGACCTTGGCCAAATCCAAACCCAAGTGCAGGGATTTTTAGGAACGAGCTTCTGTTTGTCATGCAACCGCTCAGCCATTTTCCTGAGATGTGAAATACACAAGGGTAGAATGTTTGCCTTATCAATTCACTCTGGCTTCTGAAGCCGCTTTCCTGTGGTCAAGGAGTTCAGAGCATACTCACTGGCCATGAGAATCTAGGAATAACTGGAGACCACACAGCTCTCCCTTAGCCTTTGTGGGGATCAGCTTCTCCTCCTCCTCCTCCTCCTTCTTTTTCTTCTTTTAAAAAAATGTAACTTTCTAAAAAATATTTTTTTAGACATTGATGGGCCTTTATTTTGTTCATTTATATGCAGTGCTGAGAACCAAACCCAGCGACTCACACATACTAGGCAAGTGCTCTACCCCTGAGCTACAGCCCCAGCTCCAATCAGCTTCTTTAGGTGGCAAATAATGCTATTTGATATTACCCGGGAACATCTGGGAACTTTTATATTTTGAACATTGAGGACCTTCAGGGAGCTCCATAGAAACATTAACCTGGTCTTGATTCCGGCTCTAGGGCTAGCCATAGAATACTGGTGGTTTCCTGACTCCCTCCTGGATGCTTCCATTTCCCCCTTGATAATCCCTTAAACAATGACAGAAGACATCCAAATCAGAACAGCGATTTCTTTACCCGCGGTGATGGGACAGAGTGTCCTGGTCTTTCCAGAGTCAGACTTAACCAGCCTCCTGGGACCAGTCCCTGGTACCTCTCCCTGGACAGCAGAATCGACTCCGGGTCCGCCTCAGGGCCTCCTTGACCTCCTTGTTGCGGAGGCTGTAGATGAGGGGGTTGAGGGCTGGAATGACAAGGGTGTAGAACACAGATGCCATCTTGTCTGTGTCCAGGGCATAGCTGGAGCTGGGACGCAGGTACATGAAGATGAGGGTCCCATACAGCATGGCCACAGCTGTGAGGTGGGAGCCACAGGTAGAGGCTGCCCTCCGGCGGCCCTCGGCCGACCGCATGCGGACCACAGCCCCCGCGATGAAGCCGTAAGACACAGCGATGGCCAACACCGTGGCTGTCTGGATGAAGCCACAGACAGCGAAGAGGAGGACTTCGTTGAGACTGGTGTCATCGCATGAGATGGCCAGTAGTGGGGGGATGTCACAGAAGAAGCTGTTGACCTCCCGGGAGCGGCAGAAGCTCAGGCGGAAGGTGAAAGTTGTGTGGATGAAGGCACTCACTGCCCCTCCCAGGCCTGATGCCCCCAGCAAGGCCAAGCACAGACGTGGTGACATAACCGTGGTATAGAGAAGCGGGTTCCCGATGGCCACATAGCGGTCATAGGCCATGGCGGCCAACAGGCAGCACTCTGCATCAGCCAGCCCCGCGAAGATAAACATCTGGAGGGCACAGGCTGCATACGGGATGGTGGCACGGGGCAGCAGCAAGTCCACTAACATCTTGGGGCCAATGGCTGAGGAATAGCAGGCATCCAGAAGGGAGAGGTTGGCCAGGAAGAAGTACATAGGGGTGTGGAGCCGGGCATTCCCATGGATCAGCAGCACCAGGCCCATGTTTCCCAGCAGGCTCACCAGGTAGATGGGCAAGAAGATCAAGAAGAGGGTCACACGCAGGTCCCAGCGATCTGTGATGCCCAGGAGGATGAATTCCACAGGGGCAACCCTGGCCCAGGTGACATTCTCTGAGCTCATCCTGCTGGACAGAGACTTGAGGAGAGGCAAAGCAAGAGGGAGATGAGAGGCCATCATGGAAAGAGAAAGCACCAGAAGTCAGGTAGACTTGGGTTTCAATCCTAATTGAAACAAAGTCGCTGTTAGACCTTGGACAAGTCACATAACTTCTCAAAATCTTTATTTTGAACACTGAGAAGTTATGGCAAGTTTGCCCTTGCAAAGACAGGAGTCTGTCTGTCTTACTCACTTTTGTATCCACAATACTGAGAACATTCCCTGGCACATAGCAGATGCTCAATAAATATTTGTTAAATGAACCAGGATGACATTTAGTTTAGTGTCTGGCCAAGGATTAAAAATTTTATGACTATATCTGCATTTTCCTTTCCAGTGTCCTGGGGAGGAAAAGAGAAAATGGAATGGGCAGAAAAGTCCCCCGATCCAAAGGGCAACTAATTATGGACTTTAACATTTTCTGGGAGGACATTTTCCCATAGGAGTAAGACCTGGGAAAGGAAAGCCTTGGTATCCTTGGGGGAGAGTTTGGTGTGGAAAGAACAGAGAGGGTCAACTCCTTTACTGTGCTGATTCTTCACCTCTCTGCGCCTTGGTTTTTTCATCTGGGCAATGGGGAAAGCTGCAAGGATTTAGTGAGATAATGCATGTAAAGCATCTCACACAGGGCCGGGTACCTAACAGGCATTTATAGAAGTTCCAGTGAACTGAACTGAATTGAGTCAGATGCTTTTGGCTCAATACAGGAAGGAAGCAACTCCCAGGCAAGCAAAAATCAGCCTAGTTCCCCCAAGGGCAATGTAGCTTCACACTCCCTTGACTTTGTACTTGTTCCCTCTAAAAACCCATTTCTTCTTTTTGTGTTTGACACAGACTATCTCCAGTGTGAAGTCCTCTCTGATCTCAAAAAAAACCAAACTTCCCCCTCATCTGTGCCTGCAGCAGTGGAACATGCATCTATCGCAACTATGGTAGCATGTCACCAGTCAATCCCAAATGTTTTTGACATGTCTGCTCTCCTGGGGGCTTTGAGCTCCTTGTTTCAATAATCATTAAAAAAAACCATTTATTGAATATTGCTATGTGATAAGAATGGGCCTGTAATTCATTTTTGATTTTCCAAGCTCTGGTGTGTAATTAATGCTTGGTAAATGTTAGTTGGATGTAAAAACAGTGAGAAGAGCATGGACTAGCAGCATTTAGGATTGGTTTTGAGTCCAGTTTCTGTCACTTCCTGCTGTAACTTCAAGCAAGTCACTTTGGTTCCCACATCTCTGTTGCCTAAGAGGCAATGCGTGTGTAGCAAAGGGCCTGGAGCTGAGTGAAGTCTCTTCCCCTCCCCACCTTTTTTCAGTACTAGGGATTGGGTGCTTCACCACCAAGCTACAACCCCAGAACTTTTTATTTTTATTTTTTTGAGACAGGGTCTGGTTTAATTGCTTAGGGCCTGACTAAGTTGCTGAGGCTGGCCTTGAACTTGTGATCCTCCTGCCTCATCCTGCAGGAGTGTCTGGGTTTACAGGTGTGTAATGTAAAGCCACTGCGCCCAGCTTTCTCTTTCTCCCTTTAACAGAAGGTTGGATGTGTGGGAGGGGAACAGGGGATCATGAACTAAAATTGAATTCCATGCATGTATGAGTTTGTTGGGATGAACCCAACTACTATGTATAATTATTAAGCTCTAATTTAAAAAGAGTGGTTAGAAGTTTGGGACTTCCCTTTCTGGTGAAGACGATGAAAATCTTTCTACAAAGCACAGCTTGGATGAAATAGTTTGAGGATACTGATACCACATGTTGGTGAGGTCCACGCTTGTGGAATGTAAATTGGGACATTTTCTATAACTGTGCATTCCCTAGTTTCTTAGCCTGCCTGAGTTTCTATAGAAAATTTCCATAGGCCCAGTGGCTTAAGCAACAAACATTTATTTTTCACAGATTGAGATGTCTGAGATCAGATCAAGGTGTCAGCATAGTTGGATTCTGGTGAGGGCTGTCTCTCTGGATTGCAGACAGATACCTTTTTGCAGTATTTTCACATAGTGTAGAGATGGGGGAAGGGGAAGGGAAGGTTGAGAGAGAGAGAGAAGGAGAGAGGGAGGGAGGGAGAAAGAGAGAGAGAGAGAGAGAGAGAGAGAGAGAGAGAGAGAGAGAGAGAGAGAGAGAGAGAGAAAGGGAACATTCATTGATCTCTTCTTATAAGGGCACTGATTCTATCATGAGGACCCCACCCTAAGTGTTATGCGCCAGGGTACATGGGCAAAGACCAAACAGAGTCCCTTTTACCCTGAGACTCCACATCATGTAAGAAATGCTTCTCCCATGGGAACACCCCGCCTCTGTGCCCATCAACAGTTGCTTAGCATAGCTTTTTGGTGACACAAAATGGCAATTCTTATACAATATAAAATTGTTCTCTTTTTGGTTCTCATTTTTCTTGAACAATGTACCTGTCAGAGATTGATTATCCAGACATTAGTAACCATTCTTTAACTTGTACTCAATTAGGGATGTTTTGACTCACTCCCATTTCTGCTTATGTTTTTAGATTTCATGACGTTTGGTTATGATTTTGAATCATGGCAACAGCCACCTATGATTAATATGGTTTTGGACTATAAAAGGTATACCTCAACCCCTGGGAGTGGGTTGAAGGGTGTAAACCTGCATGCAGCCTCCTGCCAGCTGGTGGATGGTTCTGACTCCTGCTTTAAGATTGACTCGGTGATTTACTGCAATCTCGCCATAACATAAGGGCTTCATTTAACTTAATTATCTCTCAAAGGGCCACTTTCCAAATACCAGCTACATATTGGGGAGATTAGGATTTCAACATTGATTTGGGGCTCACATTTGGGGTTCCATCACACCTATTAATTCCACTTATGGGTGTTTACTTTTGAAAACATTAACGTGTATACAGGGAGACACACATAAGGGTGCATGCACTCCTTGACTCTTCACAATGGCCAACCATTAGTGATAACCAATCTTTATCAATTACCTCATGGGGATTAAATGGGAAAGGAGTCACTTAGATGCATCAATACGGAGAAAGCTCAAATCCAGAACTTGCAAAAAAAAAATACAGATTGATAAGAAAATACAAAACAACAACAACAATAATAATAGTTGATTATAAACTGTAGTCACTCACTAGCAAAATCTAAAAAGTTATCTCTTAGAAACAGAGAGCAGAAAGGTGGTTACTAGAGGCTGGAGCAAGGAAGGAAGGGGAAAGGGGAAATGCCAAAGGGTCCAAAGCTCAGACTAGAGAACTATGTTTCGTTGTTCCATCACACTGCGTGGCACTTCATTGTCCTATAATAACCCTACCTAAGTGTTTGTCCTCCACCTAATGGAGCATCTTAAGTTCAGGTACCTTGTCTAGTTCACCCTTCCACCCTTAGGGACATAGGTGTTTAGGGATCTCTTCATTCTCCTACTTGGGGTCACTGGTGAAAGTCAGATAAATTCTAGGAGTAGGAAAATACAGTGGGGGTTTAGCTCCACTCAACTTCAGGTTGCCCATGAACAGAGTCAACTGCCTGAATGAAATTCTGCATGCAGAACCCAGTTGATGGACAACCCCTTGTGTGTTTCGTTCTATCGATCTGGAAAGCCATCATCACCATAGTGGGGTAGGGAGGGGGAGCATGGGAGGAATAGACGAACTCTAGATAGGGCAGAGGGGTGGGAGGAGAAGGGAGGGGGCATGGGGTAATTAATGATGGTGGAATGTGATGATCATTACTATCCAAAGTATATGTATGAAGACATGAATTGATGTGAACATACTAAGTATACAACCAGAGATATGAAAAAATGTGCTCTATATGTGTAATAAGAATTGTAATGCATTCTACTGTTATATATAAATTAAAAAAAAACAAAGCCATCATCACTCACCTTTACAAAGTGAGGGGTAGAACTGCTTTGAGTGCCTTTCCATTTTTCCATCTGTAAAATGGGGATGATAAGTTTTCAGGGCTTTTATTTTTTGCTTTGAAATTTTTGATGCAAAGATCCTCAAGCTTCAGTTAAGTGAATTTTATGGAGTGTGTGTGTGTGTGTGTGTGTGTGTGTGTGTGTGTAAAACATAATTCTCCATTAATCTCTCTCTCTCTTTCTCTCTCTTGTCTTACTACCAATGGGAAGAAAACTTGAAATTCTAGGTTGGGTGTGTAGTTCCATGTAGGAGTTGCCAAGGAAACAGGAGGACTCAGGCTTCCACAAGAAATCATTTCTGGATTTGCTCTCAGGTGCTAATCAGTGCTAAAGGGGTATATTATCTTGAAAGTAAGAAAACTGACTGGACTTTAAGGCTCCTGGCTCTATTTAGTCTAAAGTTGACTTTCTTTTCATAATGGTTTTTTTATTGGTGCATTATGATTATACACAACAGTGGGATTCATTGTGACATATTAATACATGCACATAAGTTGATCACTCTCATTCCCCAGCACCTCCTCTTTCCCTACCTACTCCTCCCTCCCAGCCACATTTTTCTACTCTAATGGTTTCTCTTCTATTATTATTATTTTGAAGTAGTGCATTACAATTATATATAAAAGTTCATTTTCTAATCTTTTCAACTTTTCTGATTTGTTTAATTGCACATTTATCTTTGAGTCCCTGGGTTTAAAGCTTCTGAAGTCTATGTATCTATTTATGTATCAATGCACATATGTACCTATCTATTCTAAGATTGTAAAAATATCTCCTGTGTTTTTCTTGTAATGCTTTCATAATTCCATTTTTTTGAGGGGGGCAGTACCAGGGATTGAACTCAGGGGCACTTGACCACTAAGCCACATCCCTAGCCCTATTTTGTATTTCATTTAGAGACAGGGTCTCACTAAGTCTCACTTGCTAAGCTTGCTTTGAACTCATCATCCTCCTGCCTCAGCCTCCTGAGCCTCTGGGATTAAAGTCGTGCACCACCTTGCCTGACTCAGTTTCATTTTTATGGTTAAATGTTTAGTGCATCTGGAATTTACTTTGGTGCATGTTGTAAAGGTAGCAAACTAAGCAGAAAGGGTGGGCAGAAGGTAACTTGGAGAGTTCAACATCACGGTAAAGTTGTGAAGTATTCCTCTCTTCAGCTGTAAGTTCTGTGAGAATGGAGGTAGTGTCTCTTTCTCTGTTATTTCCAAGTATCTGGCACAGCTGGGCACAAAGTGGGTGTTCAGTAAATTATTTTGAAATGATGAAAGCAGCTACTGCATATATTCACTGTGACTGGCTAAAGGCTTTTATGTATTCCATTCTGCAGCCAAGGAAATTCCATCCATCCACCCCTCCTGCTTGGATTAGGGTGACCAACTGTCCCAGTTTGCCTAGAACTGTCCCAGTTTTATCCCTGGGGGTCTTGTATTCCAAATACCCCTCCATTCCTGGAAAACTGGGATGGTTGATCCCTATGCCTTGGATTATTCTTCCCTTTCAGGAACGTGAGGAGTATGTGTGAGGGGAATGCTGTATGGAACCCATTTCTGTAACTGAAGAAAGGCTTTGCCTTCACATGCCTGACCTTCTTTCTTTTCTCTCTCTCTCTCTCTCTCTCTCTCTCTCTCTCTCTATTATATATATATATATATATATATATATATATATTTATTTATTTATTTATTTATCAGTGCATTATAGTTGAACACAATGGTGGGGTTTGTTGTTACAAATCTGTGTGCTTGACTCCCTAGCTCTTAAAACACTTACTGAGAACAGACTGGTTCCACTTGGGTCAGTATGTGTTGGCTCCCAGCCTTCACTTCTCCTGCTGCTACTTCTTAAAGATTTGCTCTAGCTCGGGAGGCTGGTAGGTAGCATGGCTGGGGTCCCCGCCTGGTGCATCTGATCTCTTCTCCAGTGTCCTCAAGTCCCTTTCCTTCTCTGGATAGGGGTATATTATCTTGAAAGTAAGAAAACTGAGTTCTGCAGAAGGGAAGAGACTTGTCCCAGAATACACAGCTATGAAGGGGTAGATCTGGAACCTGAGCTCAGATCTCCTTGTATTTCCTTAAAATGCTGTCTCTGAAAAGAGACCATAAATATGCCTCTTAATAAATTACCGAGTTACTCGTTGCAGTTTTTTTTTTTTTTGTCCCCTCATCTATAGAGTGAGCAGTTTGGACCAGATCAACATCTCCCACTCTACTCAATGGGTTGATGTCATTGGAATTACTGGTGGAATTTTGTGGAAAGCGACATTGCTACACAAGTGTCCAGAAATTCTAAACAATTGATCTAGAGTGAGGCTCAGGAATCTGCAACTGAAAAAAGAAAGTTCTAGGTAGCTGGTGTGGTGGTGTACACCTCTGATTCCCCCTGGAAGGCTGAGGCAGCCTGGAAAACTTAGTGCAGGCCTTAAGCAATATAACAAGTCCCTGTCTTAAAAAAGAAAAAAAAAAAAAAAAAAAAAAAGGACTGGGGTTGGGCTCAGTGTTAAATCTTGGGTTCAATCTCTACCATCCCCAATTTTTTTCCCGGTGATTCTAATGTACAGCTGATCTGGCCCTCCCAAGCCGAGCTTCCAGTCTGGTTAAGGTGGCCTCCTGCCATTTCTCAATGTGTGGCTTGCCCTTTTCTTAACAACCCTGAATTCTTAGCTTATTTCTCCCCAGCATGCAGTCATGTAATATGCCTTGACCCAGACACCAGCTGCTGTCCCTGTGACGGTGTGTGGTTATGGGTTGTAAGGACATACCTATAAATGGAGGTAGGTAGGGAGCTCTTCATCAGAGCATCTTCAGTCCAGTCTTTGGGGGTGAAAATGGCAGAGAAGGGAGCAGGGATGCGCCCCAGCCAGGAGGTAGGAAGAGGGGACTTAAAGTCTTCTTGGCCCCTGAGGGAATGGCTTTCTGTTTTCCTCCTGAAGCTTCCTTCTCTCTCTGCTATCCCAGAGTCCATGGAGAATCTCCATATCCCTTGTGGATGTTGTGACAGTGGGTGGCAGGGGATTGCCAAGGATGACTCACTTTTTTTAGTTCCTGGGGAGATTAGAGAAGTTTGACTGAGTGGGTCCCCAGGCTCTATGTGGGGAAGACAAACACATTACTCCACGAAAGGGGTCCCTTTGGCTCACTTTCTTTGGAACTCAGTCTATAAATATTTCACTATGATTTAGAATCTTTGAAGCCCTTCTACACAAACTCAATTTTTCTTGTGGTTCTAACAAGTTATGCTCTTCCTCTTGCCTGAAATATCTTGCCTCTTCCTCATCTACTGGTAAACTCTTCCTTTAGGAAAAGCTCAGATATTGCCTTCTGCAGGAAGACTTCCTGCCTCTGCGGCAGAGATACTCTTTTTTTTTTTTTTTTGTAGTTGTAGATGGACAGAATGCCTTTATTTATTTTTATGTGATGCTGAGGATTGAACTCAGTGCCTCATGCATGCTACATGAGCTACAGCCCCAGGCCCCCAGAGCTTCTCTTTTCCACTGTACATCTTGAAAATGCTCACATGGCAGCATGAATCAGAGACAGACAAGGACCCAGATGACTGTGTATGATGCTGTCCTAGACTGGAAGCAAACTGAGGTCAGGGCCAGGTATAGAGTAAGCCTTCAGGAAATCAAGTCAGAATTGCTAGAGATGGGTCCAGGCATGAGTGATTTTTTTTTTTAAAGCTCTCATGATTTAAAACCACTTGGAATGTCCATGTAGGATTAAGAACCACTCCTTGGAGATGGGAATGGGGCTGAGCCTAAAGTCAGGGCCAAATGACTCAGGCTCTGGGGAGTAGGTGGTTATGATATGGCATCACCTAATTTCTATAATGTGACTTACAGCTAACCTGTCCTTCAGGTTAGCAAAGTGTTCTTTAGTTGTAACTAGTGTTTATTAATTCTGCTATGCTCTGAACTTTTCAGAGTGTGGGATAAAATTATGAATGGAAAATCCATGGTCCCTTTCATGAAACTTACAGGGAGAAAGGGTCAAAGTTGACTAAACAAAAAATATTGGGGAGAGATAAGTATCTCAGGAGAGAGATAGGCATGCGTAAGGGCCTGGAAGTGGGAATGCAAGTGGAACGTTTGAAGGCTTGAAAGAAGGCCCATGGGGCTTGTGCTCAGAGAGTGGTGAGAGGGGGTGCTGCTGTGCCTACAGAGAGAGGCAGAGGCCAAAATAGTGGAGACTTTCTGGCCATATGGAATATATGTCTTTCTTTTATATCCCCCAAATAATGAATAACTACTGAGAGGTTTAAGGAAGGGCCACATCATGATGAAATGTACGTTTTCAAGTGATCACTCTGATTGGTGCGAGTAGAAAGGATTTAAGGGAGACCAGTCAGGGGCCTGTTCATAGTCCAGGACAGAGATGACATTGATCTGGTCTGAGGTATGACAGTGTACAAGGAGAGAGGATTTGAGAGCATGGATTTGATAAATATACTTTGGAGTAGAATCAATGGAACTTGGGGAGGGGCTGTGGTGGGTGATGCAGAGGAAGGAAAAAAGCTCAATTGTTGACTTAATAAATATTTATGGAGTGTCTTCAATGAACCAGTCCATATTCTGAACAAAGAGCCAATTACATCTGAGTCTTATGTTTTGTCAGAGGAAGAAAGATAATGAAGACAAAAACAAAAACAAAACAAAGAACTAAGTGATATAATCTATTCAAGGCAATGAGTGCTATTATGTGATACCCATTGCTACAATACATAACAACAACAACAGCACTCACTACCCTTGCCAAGACACACTAATTCCGTATAGCTGTGTGCAATAAAATAGAGCCCATCTGGTTGGTATACTCTTGGAATGACTGGTCACATGGGATTTCCATGCCCTGGAGTCATATGGGAAAAAATTGGCTCTGATCCAATGTTTCATGACCTAAGACCAAATTCAGCATAATAAATTCTGTATTTTATATGTCAGATGGAGCCATCTTTCTCAGATACACCTATGTTTTCAGAAACTATAGTTGTGTGCAAGGTTTGGAGACCTATGACTTAACAAAGTTTGCTGGGAAAGTAAAGAAGAGAGGAAAACCATCACAGAGTTGATAGTTCAATGATACACTGTATCTCAGTGAGTGTTGTGTTGCTTTAACACAATGGAGCATACATATAGCCTTTAGTCTCTGATTTTTTTAAAATATTTTTTTAGTTGTAGATGGACAAAATAACTTTATTTTGTTTATTTATTTTTATGTGGTACTGAGGCTTGAACCCATCTCCTCATACCTGCGAGGCAAACGCTCAGCCACCGCTGAGCCACAACCTCAGCTCCTAGTCTCTGATTTTATTTATGTAGATTAATGCTTTGGGTTTGATCCATGCTATTCACTGTGTGTGGTCTATCTTGGTTAGTGTTCTGTGGGCACTTGAACAACAGATTGATATTCTGCCACCGATGTCAGGTAACTTGCTGAAGCCATTCTTCTAGTTTTCTTCAGTGGCATTTTTAAATGTCTCTTAATTAGTCTTGGAATTTCCAACTGTTAGGATAGAATGCTCAAAGAAATTTCTTGAGATAGAGTCTCATGCTCAGAAAGCAAAATTTATTAGCAGGTAAGGCCTGCGAGGCTGCCCAGGAGAGTGTCACAGCAGCCAGAATTATTTGAATAGCGTTTTTATATATTTTTAAACAGGGAACAAGAGCAAGCTGAAAATGACCTTGAGTGCATCAAGCTATTGACCTGGGGTGCAGGTGTTTGGGTAACATCAGATTTTTGTATTTAGGGAACTTGGAAGTGGGGTGGTTATGGGAACAGAGTATCTTAAGTTTCTTTTTCTTGGCAGTTTATAAGTTTTGGTTCTGAGTCCCAGAACCAAAATAGAGTTACTAATGTCTAGAATATCCCATTATTTCCCCCTTTTTGTTTTATTATGGCAGAGGGCTGAAGGTCAGTCTTCTGTAGCTACTTGCAGCTGGGAAGGGGCGGTGGTCTCCAGGTAGGGAAGTGTGGTCATGGGGTTTAAGTTTTTGTTTTTGTTTTTAAATAGTTTCCAGGTGTGGTCATTCTGTGATCCTCTGGGTATCCTTCTGGTTGGAGTCTTGTGTAGCTTCCCAGGACCATATGGTTGGTTCACTGGTGAAGATATTTATCTGGTTCATCAAGAAATTTTGGAAGCAATTGAAAATGCAAGGACCTATAAGAATTATTAAGAGAATCATTGGTAAAGGCCCGATTAGGGGGGTTATCCAGGGCCAGAGCCCCCTAGGAGCTCCACACCCCAGGGAGAGTGGTCTCTTTTAGCTATCTCTGTGGCCAGTTTCATTTGTTTATTTGCTGCATCTTTAACTATTTACAATTACAATGTCAGAGTCTTCATTTCAAGTTAAGCATCCATTTTCTTTAATGTGATTTTTCCCCCATATATTAAATGTGTAAGTCTAGGGAGGAAAATGTGTTGAAAAGTTTGGGAACTTAGGCAGAAGGGCTTTCTATGGGGCAGAACATCTCCTCCAGCAAAGTAGTCTTCATAAAGCCATTTTATATCCTTGTTCCTCAAGCTGTAGATAAAGGGGCTTAGCATAGAGGTGACCACTGTGTATATCACAGATGCCACCATTCCAAAATCTGCTGAAAAGGCCAGGAGGATGGAGCAGAGCCAGGACGTGGCCACCAGCAGCTGGGGACACATGATAATGGTGTAGTGCAGAGGCAGGCAGATGGCCATGTAGCGGTCATAGGCCATGATGATCAGCAGGAAGTCATCCAGCAGGGCCAGTGCCATGAAGTAGTACATCTGCAGGAGGCACCCAGTGTGGGAGATGGTGTGCTGCTGCGTGTGGATGTTCACCAGCACCTTGGGGACGATGGTGCAGGTGAAGCAGGTATCGACGAAGGACAGGTTGGCCAGGAAGAAGTACATGGGTGTGTGGAGGTGTGGGTCAGAGCCAATGGCCAGGATGATGAGCAGGTTGCCCAGCAGGGTGACCAGGTACATGCCCAGGAAGAGCCCAAACAGGAGAGGTTGCTGCTCTGGGTGCTCAGAGAAGCCCAGGAGCAGGAAGTCAGAGACAATGGTTTGCTTTCTAATTTCCAAGATAGAGAAAATAGAGCAGAGTGTTGTTTACAAAAAGTAGGTTCTAAAAATCACAGAGTCCAAGAACTGTGATGTTTTTTTCCTCTGTTCCTTCAAGAGAACCCTGAGATTCAGTAGTAGATATAATTACATGTATACAAACATGAAAAGTTTGGGGACCATGAACCATGGTAATCAGGCATCACCTTGGGGGTGTTGGTGACTAGGTTCCTGTGATCAGGCAAGTTGACCCCCATGTGTCTGAATGAGGCTGAGCTGGATTTCAGCTGGAATGAACCTCTCTAAGCTTTAATTCCTTTGTATATTTTACAACAACTTTTTCAATCTCTTTATCTTGTTGTGGAGCTTGTTTTGGGTTCATGTAATTCTAGGATTCAGTGGGTGATGCGAGGTGCACCTATGTATGTGAGTGTGCATTTAAAGGAAGTGAAGCTGGGCACCATGGTGCACACCTGTAATCCCAGCAGCTTGGAAGGCCGAGGCAGGAGGATCATGAGTTCAAAGCCAGCCTCAGCAACTTAGTGAGGCTGTAAGCAACTGAGTGAGACCCTGTCTCTAAATACAATACACAAAAAGAGGAGGGGGGAACTAAGACTAGGGATATGGCTCCGTGGTTAAGTGCCCCTGGGATTAATCCCTGGTATACTGAGAGTGCTCTGCCCTTTTGTCTTCAAGGAACTTTCCAATGAATTAACATGGATGTTAGAACATCATAAATGGAATAGTCCTTTGTCGTTACAGGGCACATTGTTTCATTTTTGTCATCAACAGTATCATCTGCAGCATCAGTTTCAGGATCATGGGCTTTAAGGTCTAGAGTGCTGGGAATCTTTTCTCTTTCTTTTTTCCTTGTCCTTCTTGGGCTGTCTCTGGCCTCCTTGATCTTCCATTTTTTGTCTGTGCAGTGTGTACCAGCTTCATAGAGTCACTGAAGTTATCGTGAGATAGCATGTGAAAGGCACGCCTTCAATGTGGGAGTGACCATTACTCCCAGCGCAGTGGCAGATGATGCACCTGAGCCGGGACCCACAGCGCCTGGCTCGTGTAGACAGCGGGCTTTACAGCTCAGTTTCTCACTCGCCTCTTTTCACTTTTGTAAATGTTTGCCCCCTTTGAGCCTCACTTTACTGGTAAATAGAAGCATATAATCATCCTGCCTGGTGGATGTACTGAGGGGTCACAGGCTGGCTGGAATCACTTGAAAAATTTCTTTGTGAACCATGACGTAGAGTTGAAATGAGCAATTCCAAGGTTCCTGATTATTAGCGGGAGGAAGAGATGGAATATGCCGTGGCAGCAGCTCATCTCATACCTGCTTAATGTGATGATTACAAGGATAATGTGCCCTCTAGAATGGGACAGGATTTCCTCATTTTTTACTCTCCCTGTGACTTTGAGAAGGTCACCTTCTCTTTCTGGTGTCCTCCATCTGTTTACATATTTGCCATTGTTGATAGTAAATGAAGAGGGCCATTGATTCTGGTTACTACCTGATGGGAGAGGGTCTTGTGAGTTGGGTGACGTAAAATGAAGAGTCATCATGATCATCAATGTCACGAACCTTGGGTGATTATGACTGCACTCCCACTTGTCAGTGGCAAAGCATTTTTGGAGTCTGGAAACCCTGGGCAAACTCGTCAGATGACTTAATCATTCAATCCCCAATATCATTAACTATGACGGGGATAAAAAGTACATTTTAAGCAGTTATTTGATGGTTTTAAAAAAAGGATGTAAAGAGTTTGGTAAATTGTAAGTGCATATGAAGGGGGAGAGTGTTGGTGTTGACTTAGGGTGGTGGCTGAGAGTGATTCTGGGAACAATGCCCACCGGGGACTCATGGCCTCATGTTTCGACGGATGCTGTGGTGATAGGGTTGATGAGGCAAATGAAAATAAGATGCTCTTTCCTGACAAAGGGCTGTTCAGTTTACAAAGTTCTCATGTCCGCAGGTTTTATTACTGTACGGGTCCTGTGTTCTGACATTGCTGCAGCCTGGGGAAGTTGTTCTGAGTCCTGTTCTCCTTAATGACCACAGGTTGGACCATCAAGGGCCTGATGAGCACTAGAGGTAAGTGCCCTCATTGATAAGAAGAGTCAGAAAATGGTTGGTTGAGAGGGAGAAAGGAAGAGGAGGGGAAAAAGGAAAAAGGGAGAAGCTGTAAGGTGTGAGTGTGTGTGTGTGTGTGTGTTTGAGTGTGTGTGTGTGCACCTTAGGTAAACTCTGCTATCTTTCCAGTCTTCTTGCCTCCATGCTTACAGAGATTCTGGCCAAGCTCTGTCCCTGGTCCCATCACTGAAGAGATTGGGTTCTCTGCTTCTTTGTCTCTCCAAGAAAGCATCATGGGAGCCACAAGTTCCTTTCTGCACATTCTGAAGACTCAGGGCAGGAGATCCGTGCCCTTAGACACAGGGTCCAGGAAGAGCTGCTGACTTTCTGCACACTGTGTCTCCTGGGACTCAATCCCAGACCTGCTAGTTAACAATAGGGCAATTGTCCAACTTCCTGATGTCCTCTCTGGACTGTAGCCTCCAGAGTTTCAGCAGTGATAGTGATGCCTCCATTCAGAGTGGCCAGGGCTGCCACTGCTCCTGCTGCTTCCCCTGGGTGAGATTCAAATTGGTTTCATCATAATTATCCCTGACGCTGAACAGGGCCTGCCCTGGTCTTGGAGTTCACACTTTCTACGTAGAGTCCAATCTTCTTCGTGAAACACAGTACCTTCCAAGTAGACAGTGTTTTCTTGCTGCTGTGACCAAAAGATCTCACAGGAACCATGTAAAGGAGGAAAAGTTTATTTGGGGCTCATAGTTTTAGAGGCCTCAGTCCATAGATGACCAACTCCCTTGCTCTGGCCCCAGGGTGAGGCAGAACTCATGGCAGAAGGGCATGGCCGAGGACAGCAACTCAGGACACAGCAACAAGGAAGCAGCAAGAGCGCTCCACTCATTAGGGACAAAATATAAACCCCAAAGGCATGACCCAGTGACCGACTTCCTCCAGTTCTACTCTTTCTGCCTTTAGCCACCATCCATATCAGTGAATTAAGCCATTTATTAGGTTACAACTCTCTTTTATCATTTCACCTTTGAACTTTCTTGCATTATCTCACACATGAGTTTTGGGGCATTTCACATCTAAGCCAAAACATCAAGTAAAAAGTAATAGTGAAATAGATGGGTGTTGTTCATAGTCATGAGCTTCACATGTCCTGTAGAAGTCACAGTCCTTTTTTTTGTGACCTGATGGAGCCAAAGGATTACCAATATGCAGAACGTATGGAAGGCACAGGTGCTGATCTGTGAATCCATGGATATATTTGTTGATCTTTGTTGTAAACTCTGCCTTACATACGAAAGAAGGTCTAAACATATCTTGCTGCTTAGAGAATGAAAATAAAATGAATGTCCATGTTCTCACCTCTCAGAAGTTCAGTCAGATAGAATGATTGATTTCGATCACTTAGAAACCCCTTCTTTGCCTTTCTCTGATAACATTCCTCATTCCTGTTCCTTTCCCCTTAAAGGAAACCATTATGGTGAATATTCCTTTAGTTTTCTTTATATTTTTATCACATACCCACATCTAACTGAATATTATATTATCTGGGTATGCATTTTTATTTTTAAAATAAATTTTACTGTGTATATTTAAAGTTTTTAGCACAAGGTACCGAAGACATACAGATAGTAAAACAAATTATCATGTAGTAGTGAAACAAATTACCATGCCCATTATTTCATATGGTTGTGCATTTTTTAGCATGTATTTGTCCTTTCTGTGAAACTTTTTTATTTTAAATAATTTTCTTATTTTTGTCAGTACTATATGTTTGAAGTTGGTTCATGCTAACGCACGTTGCTGTGGAGCAGTGTTGTTTATTGATGTCTGGTTCAGGCGTCCCAACACAAGCTGTCATTGACAGCTGTATTGTTGTTTCTGGACTTTGGAATTTTTCCTTTCTCTCTCTCTTTTTTCTTTCTCCCTCCTTCCTTTCCTCTCTTCCTTCCTTGAATCTGGAAATTGAACCCAGCGATGCCTTACCCATGAGCTACATCCCCAGCACTTTTTATTTTCTATTTTCAGACAAGGTCTCACTACATGGGCCAGGCTGGACTCCAGCTTGCAATCCTTCCGTCTCAGACTCTCAAGTTGCTTGGATTGTAGGCATGCACCAACTGCACCCAGCAGGACTTTTGAATTTTAAATGGTATGTGTGTGTATCATCTATGATTCTTCCATTAGGTTGAACAGAACTCTCTGTTAACCAGACACACAGCATGTCTACCACTTAATAAATTAAGTAGGCCTATTAAAGGCTAGAAGTATCATATCAACTTAGATCAGGTTTTGTTTCTAAATGAGTTTGCTGCAGGCTTTTAAAAAAGCTTTGTGTTGCCAGCGTCTTTTGGATATCAGAACTGTAGATATTATGATGGTGTGATGATATCTCATTATGTACATTCAAAACTATTTCTTAAAATCAGTGAATTATAAGACATATACAGAAAAATGCATAAAACATAAGCACATTTTCCAATGAGTTTTTACAAAGCAACACCTGTGATCATTTCTTGGATCAAGATGTGGAGTACTGCCTGCTCCTGAAGCTGTCCTTTGTCCCATTCAGCTAATCACTCTTCTTCTTTAAAAGCTAAATAACCACTATCCCTTCCTTAACATTTATTTTAGATTTTTGTGCTTTTGAATTTATAAAAATGGAATGATGTACTATGTAGTCTGTTTTTTTCTTACTTCTTTGGTTCAACATTTTATGTTTGTGAGATCCACCCAGATATTTCTATATAGATGTGGTTTGTTCATTTTCATTATTGTGAGATGCATCATTCTGTGATGATATAATGTATTATTCATTGAATTTCCTGTTGAAGGAATACCCCAGGATTTTGCCAATAAGAATAATATTGTAGCTGGACACAGTGGTGCTCGCCTGTGATCCCAGCAGCTGTGGAGGCTGAGGCAGGAGGATTTTGAGTTCCAGGACAGCCTTAGCAACTTAGGGAGACCCTGTCTCAAAATTAAAATAACTGATTAAATGAAAAGGAGTGGGGATGTAGCTCCTTGGGTTCAATTCTCAGTACCATAAAACAAAACAGAATAAGACAAAACAGAATTGAAAAATGCTGTAATAATGGCTCGAACACACACACATTTGTTGAATAATTTAATTCAATTGAACTGAACTAATTTAAACCATTCAGAGAAGAAGCTCTCATAACAGGGACCCTCAATTTATGACTATTTTACACCCAGTTATGAGGATCATTTATAAATATCAAATTTTTCCTATTTAAGAATCCAGTAAATTTTTTTGTTAGATTCACTTTTTTTTCCCCTGAGAGGGGTCTCTTATGTTGCCCAGGCTGGTCTCCAACTCATGGGTCCAAGTGATGCTCTCACCTCAGCCACAAGGAGCTGAGACTATAGGCATGTGTCACCATGCTCAGCTTGATTCAGTCTTTTTAAAAAATAGTAAAAGTTTCTGTTTCTATTTTTATTTTTTCTACTAAAAATCATATAGTTAAGGTTCAATGTGATGATTTGATATACTTGTACACTGCTTAGGGGTCGTTTCTAATCAAATTAATTGCAGATCCATTGCTATACCCTTTGTGTTTGTGTGTGTGTGTGTGTGTGGTAAGGGCAATTAGGAAATTTCAAGTAACTAAATACAGAATAATTAACTGCAGTCACTATGCACTGCATTAATTCCTCAGGACATATTCACCTTGAAACTGAACATTTGTACCCTTTTACTGTTATCTCCCCACTTTTCTCATGCTTTTGTCCCTGAAAGCCATCATTCTACACCCTGCCTTTTAGGTTCCACCTATGCATGATGTCATATAATACTCATCTTTCTGTGCCTGGCTTATTTCACTTAACATAGTGTCCTTTAAAGTCATCCCTGTTGTCACAATGGGCACGGTTTCCTTCTTTTTATGGTGGATTAATATTCCAGTGTATGTGCACATTTTCTTTGTTCATTTATATGTTGATGGACACTTAGGTGGGTTCAGTATTTTGCAAATAATTCTGCAATAAACATGGGAATGCAAGTATCTTTTCAGGATACTCATTTCCTTTGGATATTTCCTCAGAAGCTGGAGCATATCACAGTTCCATTTTTAAATTTTTGAGCAAGCTCCATGTTGTTTTCCATAATGGCTATATAAATTTACATTCCCATCAAGAGTGAATAAGGATCTCCTCTTCTTCACATCCTTGTCAACATTTATCTTTTGTCTTTTTGATAATAGACATTTTAACAGGAGTTGATATCACATTGTTTTTAATTTGCATTTCTCTGATAATTAGTGATATTGAGCATTTTTCACACACCTGTTGGATATTTGCATGTCTTCTTTTGAGAAATATCTATTCAGGTCTTTAGCTCATTTTAAAAATTGGTTTGTTTTCTTGCTATTGAGTGGTTGTGTTGTTTGTTTCTATCTCTTTGTTAAACTTCTAGTTTGTCCCCGTGTTATTTTCTTGATGTTATTTAGTTACCATCTGTGTTCTTTTGTAGTTCACTGAGCTTCTTTATGATAATTATTTGGAATTGTTGTAAGTTCTCTATTTCTTTAGGGTCTGTTACTGATGTTTTATTTTATTCCCCTAGTGATGTCATCATCTTTGGTTATTTGTGATCCTGTAGTCTGTGTCGGTGTCTGTGCATTTGTTGAAGTAGCTACTCATTCAGTCTTTATAGGTTGACTTTGGCCAGAAAAGCCCTTTATCAGTCAGCCTGTCTTCAGATTCTAAGCTGGCTACATGGTAGGGTCTAATGTGGGCTTGCTGCTGGTGTCCTCAGGCCTGGTGTCTGGTCAGTGGTGGATGGGCCTGGCCTGAGTCTGTGCGGTGAGACTTGCACTTGAGTTTATGGCGGCAGGCCTAGCACCAGGGTCCATTTCAGTTGGCCAGTTCACTGGGTCCTAGTGAGGATGAGGGCCCAGCGCCTATATCCATAGGGACACCTGGATTCATGGGCATTGTTCAGACACTGAGGCCGGCCTTGAGCCTGAGTCTGCTGGGGCTGGTCTGGTATAGGCATAGGCTGATATAGGGGCTGGTATGATGCTGGAATCTCTTGAGGCAATTCCTGTGCCTGTTTTTATGTGGGTGGGTCTGGAGTCTGGATCTGGTCTGAAGCCTTATGTTGTGAGGGTTGTCCTGGTACAGCAGTGAGCTTCCTGGCTAAGGCTGCAGGAGCCACCCTATTGCTGGGATGAGCCTTGAGCATGACTCTATAGGGGCTGGATGGAGCCTGGGTTGTGTCTGAAGCCCAGGATGGGTCTGGGGTTGGGATGTTGTTACTGCTGGCCTGGATCTAACCCTGTGCCTGGGGAAACAGGGGCTGACCTGTCACTGGTGTTCACTAGGGCAGGTCTAGTGCTGGGATGGTGGCAAAGTCCAGGGATGAGCTAACTTTCTTTTCCCCCGTGTGGAGGACAAGGCCTGCTTGGTCGTGGGGGAAGAGTGACCCAGATAATGTGAATCTGTGCTTCCTACTATCTTTAATGAGTCTCTTCTTATTCCTATGCTCCAGGCATGTGCTGTAACTTCTCATTTGATTCCTTAGCTGTTCTTATCTGTACTTTTGTACACAGAGGAGGAAAAAAGCACTGGGAAGTCCTAGTCTGCCATCTTGCTGAGGTCACTCCCTGTCTTCTTTTGGTTAAGAGAGCTTATCATGATTGAACGTTCAGTTATATCAATTCTTGTTCTTCCATCTGTTGAATCATCTGTCCTTTTGTTTGTAATATCGTAAATTATTTTGATTGGTATGTAAAGTATTTAGATTTCTTTTTTGATACTGGGTACTGAACCAGGATAATTCTACCTCTGAGCTACATTCCCCAGCCCTTTTTATTTATTTATTTATATTTTTTGAGAAGGGGTCTTGCTAAGTTGTCCAGGCTGGTCTTGAATTTGTGATCCTCCTGCCTCAGACTCCAATTACCTGAGATTAGAGATATGTACCACTGTGTCCAGAAGCATTTTGATTTTTTTAAAATTAAAAATTGCATTATTCAGTGCTGCTCAGTGGCACCTGCCCAAGGACGGTGGGGCCCATGGGCTTGCCCCCAACACGTAGACATACCGTGGGTGCGCAGCAGTGGATGGAGTCTGCTTTTCTGGCAGAAGTTCTCATTTATCAACTATGGAAATGGAACAGAAAAAATGATTGTGAGTAACGAGTTGGGCCCAAATGTGGCCTTGTACTGCTGTTCGGCATGACATGGGGATGACACCTGGAGCTACAGCCACCCTGTTCTGGGTAGCACCAAGTCTCGAAGCCTGTCGGCCTTGCCTGCCTGGAGCAGCACCAAGGAGTTCAGGAGGATGCTCTCTCCATGAGCCCTGCCCACTGACCACGTTTGGAC